>NW_021940208.1:4183424-4385652 GCF_001715985.3 Manacus vitellinus
CCGAAGAGAAGATTCAAGGACTCCCTGGAACAACATCTCAGCCTTGGCCATATTGATCATCATAACTGGTCTACTCTGGCCTCCAATCGGGAGGTCTGGAGACACACCATCTATAACGCTGCTGATGCCTTTGAGAACGCACGCAGGATCACTCTCAAGGAGAAAAGACAATGCAAAAGGAATTGTGTCTTGCAGAATATACCATCTAAGGAGTCTTTCTGCTGTGCCTTTTGCAACCAGACTTGTCTATCTCATATTGGCCTTTTTAGCCACCAGCGTGCTTGTAACAAACATGGGTAGAGTCCTCCCCAAATCTTCGTTTGCGAAGCCTAGCCATGATGTATATAAATATCTGAAAATTTCAGATGAGAGTGATTTTGTAGGTTGTTGGTAGTTCTAAAGTAAATAGATATTTAAAACAGCAAGAACAAAGCCCTGTGTAGCATTTTAGCATTTTGGATGACCAAATTCAGTTAAATGGGCCTATTTAAGGTATTTCAGAAGTATTTTACTCTGATGTAATGTGATGAATTTGAAGAAATGTGTAAAAGTTTACTTCATGTAGAACATATATTTTAAAACTATTCCTCACAAAATTTAGGGTAAAGTTGGTGTTACATGTAGAGCAAATGCTAAAGTGTATTTTTCTTACTATCTAAAGTGTATAGGTTTGGTGGTGGATTCAGAAGCATTGCATGGTATTTAGGGTGTTACTTGATATAGAGTAACTTTATTTTGTGTGTTATTTCCTCAAGACTGAGCTGGATGTCTGCCAAAAGGCTGTTTGTTATTCTCTTAAAACACAATAATGAATATCAAGATTTCAAGAGTAGTTAAAGCTCTTGTCCACCCTGACAAGCTAATGGAGCAAGACTTACCCTGAGGGCATGCAGATTTTCTCAAGAAGCTTCCAAAAACAAAGCAAATCTAGAAAGCAAAAAGCCCCCACACCTCCAACTGTCTGAATATTAAAGTCTTGGTTGGGAGGGCGTAAAGCTGAGATATGTCAGGAAATGGGAAATGAACTGAAAATATGGCGCTGTCAATGTTCAATATATTTCTTGTGGTGTGTAAACTGAGAATTTTTTGTGTCTTGTGGTAAAAATCTCTTGTGGGGACTAATGAATGAAGCTGTTAATTTTTCCATTATTGGTCAGAATCCACGTGTAACCTTTCAACAGCAAGCCATTTGACAGTGGGTTTGTTGTGTGACGTACCAAGGTACAGTTCTAGGAGGAGGGAGCTTGGCTGTGTGAGGGAGGGTGTGTGAGTGCCTGTGCTGCTGCGGGCAGGAGGGAGACCTGGCATGCACACCCTTCAGCAACACTGAACACAACCCTCTTGTGTCTTTTTTTTTTTTTTCCTATTCTGGTACACATAAAATTAGGGGGGGAAAAAGGCTACAAAAGACTTTCCTTGATGAAGATACATTTAAGAGTTATCCTCAGAATACAAATGTGATGCTTAGACTGTACTCTACCTTGATTTCATGCAGTGTCTCAGTGGTTACTGGAGACATACTCCTTGACTTAAGTTGAGGGTGTTTCATTTTAGTCCTATGACTAAGGGATAACTAATTAAAATGAGCTGTCTTTAAGGATGCATCATGTCTTTCAATTCTGTTCATCTTTAAATTGTAGGTTACTCACATGATACCCTGTGTGTTTCTGTACTGAGCACTTGAGTCTATAGTGTTGTGCAGCCAGATGAGTGGGGGAAAAAAAGATTAATTTAAATGCATCTTACGGTATGGAAAAAATAAAAGACTGTCTTTTTTAAAGTAATTATCTTTAGAATATTTGTTGCGATTTTTTTTTGTTTTGGTTTGGTTTTTTTCTTCTTTTTTGTTTCTTTGTTTGCTTGTTTGGTTTGGGTTTTTTTTTTTTTGTTGTTGTTCAAGGAAGAACAATGCTCCCAAATAATTTGATATCTTTGTAACCCTAAGGTATTGTACTTACCATCTATATCTATTTTTGTGTGTGCATGCATGCTATTTTCCCCTAATTAGATACCGTTTGAAATGAGAAGGTAACACTGGCAGCTTAACAGAATAGTGTTTTTGCAGCTGATAATTAAGGGTTTGTTTTATAGCCTGGGATGTGCTTGGAGATGTGGGAGTACCAGAAGATATGGGATAGGATTGGAGGTATGTCCCATTGCCCAGTGTCGGAGCTGCCTGCGAGCTGTGTGTCCAAGGGTTAATTAGTTTCAGAAACAAGCCTGGACCAGCTCTTCCATGATGCACTGAAATAGCTCTTCTTTGCTCTTTTAGGAAGGTGCAATAGGGAGGTACTACTGTTTCATTTGGCAGCTACTTTTTGTGCTTCAGTCTCTCAAGCACTGTGCATCCCTGAAAGCAGAGGTCTCTCCTCCGGAGCTTTCAGAAAGGCTGTTTCGTGGCTCAGTCACAATGTGTTACAGCTCTGTTTGGTGTGGATAAAAGAATATGAAAAACAGGGAAAGAGACTGACAAGTGTTTTTTGAGAAAACGAATTGTGCTGAAATGCTTAATTATATGTATGTGTATATATATAATATATATATGGAAATTCTGAACTAGAAAATAAAGGGTTTAATTTCCTTTTATTCTTTCGTGCTCTTCTGAGAGCGGGAGGTGCTCCCCATCTCAGCTCAGTTACTGTCTGCATTTGCCAATTGTAATCTTTTAATCATGATCAAGCAAGTGCTTTAATAAGACTATATAATCTCATGTTTAGTAACACATACTCGTGTTTCTTTTGATCTTATCAGCCTAGAGATTGCTTGAGGCTTGCTGGCAGAAAAGAAATCAGGAGCTTCTAATAGCTGAAGTGTTGTAGGTGTAGCTGAACTGGCTCCATGCCCAGTAAGGTTCTGACAAATTGTTCTCTACATTGTCATAAAGCCTGTCAGTTTTAAAGCAGAAGCAGTGTTGCATTGCTTCAAAAGTTATTTGATTTCAAGTAGAAAAATAATAATTTTGGGGATGACTGCAGTTATGATGAGTTTTTGCCAATACTTTTGATTGCTCATGAAATTTTCTCCAAATATGCTGGATTTCAATTACAGAAGGAGATAAGGTATTATAAAGGTTTTGATTTGACAGGATTGACTACAGAAAGAAGGTAAAACATTGCGTCACTTGAAATGTCCAGAAAGAGATGGTTCCATTTCAGGATTTCCAATTGACATATGTGTTTTGGAATCACTAGAAATTTGAGTGTATTTTCCATAAATCCTTATGCTTAAGGCCATTTGCCATAAGTCCTTACCCTTTTGTACAGAAAGAAATTGCCTGTTTTCAGCATAGAATATCTTTGTTTTAAAAACTTCAATAATGACATTTCTGTGCAGGAATTAATTGTGTGACTTCTTTAATAAGCAATGGCAATACTGAAAATTAAGTAGCATATTTTTGCTGCTTACTGCAATTCTTAGTAATTGAGGGGTGTTCCTAATAGAAAAATAAGAGGTATTATAAAAAGCTATAAATAGAAATTAAAAGTAAGTAGATCACAATTTTTAATCAGTGTGTAAAAGAGGTATTATATGACTTCAGAATAACCAGACAGTGCCACACTTTGTCTGTAGGTAGCTGTACCCAGCACATACACACAGTAGTATTTGACGGTTGCCTGTGTTTCATTAGAGCACTGTCAGATCTTGGACTTGGAGTCTCATTTGTTCCAGACCTGTACTTGCTTGAAGAAACTGAGAGTGCTTAGCATTCGCCCTTGGCTTCTTCTGTCTCCATGGGGGATTGAAATACAGGGAGCTTGTAGCATGATACAGAGATGGTAGCTGAAAACACCCTGGCCCTGTCTAAGGGACTGTTTAGTGCTGTGAGGTGCCATCTGTGAGGCAGCACTGGCCTTGGAGAGAGGAGCAAGGGACTCGGAGACACAAAAAGCTGGAGGGTTGCAGTAGGGCTGGAGCTGCTGCAGGATTTGGGAGTATATTCCTTTCAGTCTTCACTGTATTTTCACTACAGTCTTAATAAGTCGTTTGACAGACCTGAAGTATATATTTTGTCCACTACTGAAATTTAAATAAAAGTAAGGGATTCACGACCATTTGCTAAGGTGTGTACAAATGCATGTTTTAGTATATGTAGTGCGTTTGTTTTAAAGACACACCTCAGTAATACTATTTTTATGAATGCTGATGCCACAGGAAACCATATAATCATCTAGTGGAATCCGGTGGGGTTCACTGGCCAGCGAATCTCACCACATTGTACATCGAGTGTACACAAACCAGTCTAATCACAATTCATTGGTTAATCTCGCTAACTGGAGAAAAAGTTGTCATTTTACTAGCCTGACTTTGACAGACTTCATGTTCTAACCATCATTTGCAGTCATTTCTGCTGAATTAAAGAATCGTCTTTACTCAAGCAGGCTCTTACAGTGGTACTTCAGCCACCTCCCTGTCTTCTCTTGAATAATCTCAAAGCATTAAGATACTGGCAGCTTTAGTTTTATTACACGTTTTTGTAACCTGGGCATTGAGTTGCTTGTTGTATTTGCCTCTTCTGGAGTTTTTTTAGCTCTCTGACTGGTGACAGTAGAGTTGTGCTCAGGAGAATCTACTGTGCTTGCCTGAAAAAGATCAGGAGTTTAAGGGGTGGGGGAGGAGTGATGAAGGTTTCAATAAAAACCTCACCAAGTGATTTTTACTTAGTTGGGACGGTAAGTAGAGAAGTGATGTGGAGAGCAGGAGAACTAATTCAGTGCTCAGAAAAACCACTTGCCAAACCCATTGCGCTGTGTCAGTGTAAGTGCTGTTCGTGGCAGTGATCTCTGGAGGTAGAGCTGATGCTCTTGGCACCTTGTGGTTTTTAGGGCTGAAGTTCTGCCCTTTAGTCCCTTATAGGTTATGATGTAGCTGTTCTTTAAGAACTCTTGTCTCAGCTAATGATGACTAATTCCATCAGGTAATTGTTTACTGTGGTAATTTCTTGCATGAGGTGTTAAATAATGGTAGAAAATAACTATTTATATTACTAAGAGTGATTAGCAGATCAGATTTTAAGAGGCTGAACATAATGTAACACTTGTTTTCATATAAGTTCTTCTTATACAGCTTTTGGTATCTTTAGTGTCTTTTAAATAACTTCTGGTATCTTTGTCTAATTACTCAGAAAGACTGTGATTTCCATCCCCTTTAACTACTAGAAAATTACTGAAAAATGTATGCTTTTTAAACTAGCTATTTTGTTATTGGAAAAGAATAGCATATGTATATTATAAAAGCAGTTAATTGATTAGGATGTTATGTGTGCAGGTGGAAAAGAGATATTCCATGTGTATATATTTCTTGGATCATGAAGTACAAGACCATGGCATTAATCTGCATAGCTAGTTCCATTTTAATTTGTTTTGTTTGGTGTGGTTTTTTGTTTGTTGTTTTAGTTTTGGGTTTGTTTTTTTTTTATTGTTAGAAGGGGGTTTACTTAAGAAATAATGTTAGTGATAAAAGCTGTAGAAAACATTTTTATAAATCCATAACACATCCTGAAATAAAATTTAGGAACCACAAGCTAGTGTAGCTCGTGGATTTACCATTACTAATTGATGGTTTGGGGGATTTTTTGTTAGACTGATTAATATGAATGGGAAAAAACAAAATGGCTTTTGGACACAACAAACCCTTCTTCATGTTTGAAGTAGGGGTAAATCTGAAGAATAGATTGTGTAGTCAAAAGTCCAATGGAGCATCTCCCGTCATCCTTGGTAGTGTTAACTGATGTAATAAAAGGTAGTACAACTACCTTACTACTATTCAACTAGGTGTATAAAGGTGAAAGGGGGCTTATAACCTCTAGCAGCAGAGACAGCAGTAAACTCTTCTGTGGAGGAATGGCTTCTTTTAAGGAATAAAAAAATGTGCAAAATAGTTGGGTTTTTCCACATCATATATTTTGAGAGTAAAAAATTGTGACCACTGTACAAAGCTCCTAGTTATATTTATCCCAGTTATATATCTTACTTGTAACTTTGGAATAAATTGGCCTAAGTGATAATTACTGGGGGCTTCTTTTAGCTGAATTTTTAATTTTTCATGATTTTTACAACTAAAAGTTCCCTCAGACCTTACCTGGCAGTTTGTTTTTCTGTAGCACACAACCTCCAGGAAGTAGGAGTAATAATTTTTTTTTTATCAAGTGTAGCTGTAGCTCTCACATACATTGCAAAGTGGTTGATCGAGAAGGTGATGGTTTTCAGGCATCCTGAATGCGCTGGAAGTCCAATGTGGATGTGCCAGTGGTTGAAGCTGCCTCAGGTCTTCTGTGAGCTGGATATGTAAGACTATTCAGTGTTGAACTGTAGCTCTGACACTCTGGATGCTTCTACCAGCTGATATCACTGATCTGATCTTTTAGCTCCTCCTGTCTTAATTTAGATAGATTATGTGTATCTTCAGGGCTTTTCCTTTTAATTACAACGTCTGAGTTACTTTATCACAGTCTTCAGTCCTACTTATTATTTTGGCTGTACAAGAGAACCACCAGCCTCCAATCAGAGACTTTTTGTACCCCAGGAAATTGGACTGTAATGGAAATGCTTAAAGAAAATGCACATAACCTTAGGAACGTAGGAAAAGTCTGAGTACACAAGACTCAAGTAGTTTTGATAGTTTTAACTGTTATTTTTAGTTTCTCTGGTCCAAGATTTTTATCTGGCTGTGAGGTCAAGTTATTCAAGTTATTTGTGAGTTACTGGATCTGCTGGTGTTACTGGGTCTGCCAGTGTTCCTAGGACAGCTGGTAACCACTGTCACCCAGAGCTTTTGTTTTGTGCTCAGTGCTGGGTACTGCCAGATGTCACTTCCTGATACTGGTTATATGAGAGCTAAATTTTCTTGGAAAAAAATTAATTCTGGCTTTGTCAGCCAATAGAGATAAAAAAAAAAGTATCAGTTTTGTCAGCAACTTTCCTCTTTTTATATTAAGGTTTAGCATAGTACAGTGAAGTGTAACGTAATCAGTTAAATTACAGTGCTCACCTTACATACCAACTATGCTAACCTGTCCTTAAATTCACTTAATATTTAGAATTATATTTCTGTAGTACTTAATGTTTTTTCCCTTTTTTAATGCAGTTTTAAAAATCTAAAATACGTGTTGCATATTGTACTGAGGATGTTACAAAAAAATTCTAGACTAGAGAAAACTTGAAAAAAAGGCTTATTTTGAAAGCACCTTAGATTTGGACCATGGCCACCATTTGCCTTCTGTTTCTGCCATAATTGTGCTATGATAAGGCAATCCCTGGGCTTTCCATTTTGAGCTGTGCATTTCATGTAGAAGAGTCTTGTTTAGCTGCACATCTTGCTGTAATTCAGTTGGGTGAATATTGGAGATACCCTGTCAAACACGCCCAGAGCATGGAGAAATATTGTTTACCTCACTGATCTTAAACACCTCTGATAAAGGAGATTACACAGTCTCCCAGGCAACTTGTCCTGGTTTATCACTTGCCCTGGAGAGAGAGCTCTTCCTCTTATCTAACCAGTACTGTCTTTGCTGTAGGTTTAACTCTGCCTTCCTCCTTCTGTGCTCGATGAGACAGATTTATCAGTATATGATAATTATGTGAAAGTAGTTGTCATACTCATCACTAACTACCTCTTTTATAGTTTCAGAGGTTTCCCAACAGTCATACCCTCAAGTCTGTTATTTCCATCGTAATCTTCTGGACTGGTTTGTTTTGTATATGCTTTTCTTTAACACTGGTGTCCTTAACACTGTATTTTGGGGTGGTGCTAGCATCAGGTCATTAGTGTGATGTCTTATATCTGCTTCTACAAGAGTCTAGTATTTTACAGTGCTTTCCACAGCATTGCTTTGCTTGTGCCTACTTATTTGCGATGTCTGGAATTTGTTATACTCTTGCATGCATACCTGTTGTACTCTTGCCTACACAATTGTTTTTTATTCTGGTTTTTTATGTACATGATTTTTGCTGCCAACTACTTCATATTTGTTTTTTATTGAATTTCATCTTGTTGACTTTGGTCAGTTCAATCACTTTCCATCATTTAAATCATTATTGAAGAGGGAGGCAAAACCTCTTCGGTGACCTCACTTAAAATGCCTTTTAGTTTGATAATGAACTGCTTACTATGGGAGTTTTCTCCTGCAGTGTTTTTGAGCAGCTATGTGCCCACTTACTTAATTAGCATAAGCAACTGCCACAAAGGTACATTAAAGTTCACATAAATTACACCTGCTCCTTTCCTTAAAGCATCTGTCAAAGAAGAAAATTACAGTAGTTTAATTTACTTCTTTATTGTGTTGGTTGCTTCTTATCTTGATGTCTAGAAGTTATAAACTACCTATTTCAAATAGTTTATTCTAGTATCGTTGTGGATATTAGAAGTGGTATAGTTGACAGTCTAATAGTCCCTGAACTTCTCATTTACAAAAAGTTATATCGGTTTTCTCCTTTCCACCTGCCCAAGATCTTCCACATCTTATTTTTTTCAAAGAATATTTTTAAGTTCTGGACAACATCTAGAAATTATAGATGCTGATTAAGCAAGGCCTTCAAGTATTTTCAGTTTCCAGATTTTACTAGTAGAATTTAGATTATAGACAAAATGATGATGGGTGGATCGTGAGGTGGGTTGAAAACTGGCTGAACTGAACTGGCAGGCTCAGAGGGTTATGGTCAGCAGCACAAAGTCAACAGAAGGTCAGTCACTGGTGGTGGACCCCAGCAGGTCATACTGGAGTCGGCAGCATCTTTATTATATGACCTGGATGAGTGGATAAGAGGCTTTACCCTCAGCAGCTTTGCAGGTTATACAAAACTGGGAGGAGTTATTGCTGCACTAGGTGTTTGTGCTGCCATCCAAAGGCTGAAGAAATGGGCCAGAACTGGGGGTCCTGGTGGATACCAAGCTGAACATGAGCCAGCAGAGGAGGCCAGTTGAGTAAGGTGATTCTTCCCTTCTGCTCAGCGCTGGTGAGACACATCTATAGAGCTGTATCTGGTGCTGGGTTTCCCAGTACAAGGCAGACATGGACATACTGGAGAGAAGGGCCACGAAGATGATTAAGGGCTTGGAGTATCTGTCATACAAGAAGCTGCTGGGAAAGCTGGGGTGCTTTAACATGGAGGAGAAAAAGCTCAGAGGGCATCTTAATGATGTGTATACATACTTGTTAGGTTGTTTTCAAAAAAAGAAAAAAGGGCAAGAAAACATTTAGTGAAGTGAGCATTTTTAGTATGTAAAGGCATACTTGGTTTTTTTTATTGTTTTGATTTGTTTCCCCCTGCCCCAAAAACTGGTTCTTTGCCATTTCTCACTTATTTCCCAATATCATTGCTCAGGCTGTCAAGCCTTCTTGTCCTTTCTGTCTCTCAGAAGTAGCATACAGAGAATTGGTGGTTGTTGTTTGGCTGCTTAAATATGGTTTGAACTTTGGAGGATTAGGGCAAATCTTTTTAAGGAGAACTTGGGTGTAATTGATCATTACCATGAAAGAGGTGAAGATATATACCATTGCCCTCACTTTGCCCTAATGATTTCATATAAAATGATTTCAGATGTTCACATTTTTGTTGCAGAATAATAAAATATGATAGTACTGGTGAAGAAAAAGTTAAAAATGGGTAGTTTACACAGCAGACGTTATAGTGTCTTGTGTGACCTAATTTTAAGTCACATGTCAGAGGACTTAAAAAAGGGAAATGGTGTCATTATAAGATTTTTAATTCTCTGAAAGTCATTGTAAACATTTCCTATTCATATTTTTATCACACTTTCTGATCTGTATGAATGTGCAGCAGCCTACTGTTCTAATAACCTTCAAATATGCACCTCTGTCAGCATTTCCATTTCTTCTTACATAAACTATCTGTATCCTCTCGTGATCACAACTTCTTCAACCCTTGGAAATAAGTGCAAATATTTTATGGAAGACTTTAACTATCTCTGTACGGTTTTCGCCTCCCGAATGATGGTACAAATATGGGCCAGTATATCTGGAGCAAAACGGTATTTCCTCACCAGTGAGTTGTATCTAGCAAAGATAGGCAGGTTCTTAACTTAAAGCCTGGTGTAGTTGTTCCTGAAACAGCTGTATGTACAAGCAATTCTAAAGTCAAGGTACAGCAGCTTGTTGGTATCTTGAGGAGGATGATGGGTTCATCCTTTCTGCCTGTCTCCTCTCCTTCCTTTTCTCCTGTGACTGCTCCACTGCATTTACACTCTTCCAGTGATTTCTTTATCTCACCAAATTGGCAGAAAACTCTCCACAGCGTTGACTTAATTTGTTTCCTCCTTGAGTTCATTTTGCTCAGCATTTGTGAGTCCCTGTGTAGGTGGCAAGGAGGAGGTAGGAGCGCTAAGCCCCAGCACAGAGGATGTGAGGAAGTGATAGGATGTCCCCTTCTCAGTGCTGGAGAGCTGCCAGGTTTGCTCAGTGCCTCTTGTATGATCACGCTGATAATATAGAGCAAGATGGGATTGTTCGAAGTGAGTTTAAGACTAAGGAAAATGACTAGAAAGGATGCTCTTAGTCGGGCATAGAATTATCTACTCAAACTTGCTGAAAGCAGTTCAGCAGAAGCACCTATCCATGCCTTTTAAACTGTAACTAGCAATATGATATTTGAATAAATCACAAAAGCGAAGACTGGCAAAATATAATGTTTAAATTTCAGTTCTAGTACTTTATTGCTTAAATTCTGTTGTTTTGTAATTATTTTATTCCAGACTGTTTTAAGTGGTACCATTTGCTGTGTCTGTTGTCCCACTGCCCTGGTTTGGATTTCATATTCTTTTAGCTTCTACAGGAACAACTCAAAAGTCCCCTGGAAACAAGGCAATCCTGTTTGATGGATTCAGACAAGCTTTCATTCTGGCCCATCAAGCATATAGATAAAGTGTAACTTTTATAGTAATGGTTGTAAAATCTTCATGATCCAGAACAAGCAGTAGTAGTGTGATGGTTTGTGTAATAACACTCTTTCTCCTTTTTGTAGGTCCTTTTGTTCTGCATCACAGCTGCTCTGTTCATGTTCTTCTTCAGGTATGTTGCTAGTATATCTATTTATGTTGTAAAAATTATTTTAAACAGTGTTTCTTAGAGCTTACTTGGTTTTTGGTGTTCATCTCAAAACTTTTATGTTCTCAACTCCAACTTTCTGAATTGAGTGGAGTGCTTCTGTGGCATCAAAAACCCAGTGCTTTGAGCATAATTGAACTTAAAGGGGAAATGTTGAATATTATTTGTTAAATCTTCTGGAGATTATACTGGTTACTTAGGGAGTCTCATCTCATACTTATGACTCTGGAGATCTAACGTTGCATAGTACAAAAACAGCTGAAATCTTGCTTTTCATATATGTTCTCACAAGTTATGAGTTGTATTCCTTTTTTAAAACATACAGTAACGGGGGTGGATAAGACATTCATTTTAATTACTTTTTTCTCTCTCACTTTGCAAAATATGTCATTTGCCTTGTCACTGTTTCCCTTTAAATAGTAGACCTCTCAAATTTTATTATATCTCAAACTGGAAAGTTGCTTTTCAAAGTAACCTTTGACTATAACCCTTTGACTTAGAATTTTCTGTGGCACATAGCCATGTATGGTTCTTCAAGCTGTATGATCCCCTGGTAATTGCAAAACTCTGGAAGCTGCGGCTTGTTTTTTTTTGTAATTCCATTACTTACGGATATTGGCCAAGAACAGTCTGTGGATAGAGGAGGGCTGTTAATTTAGAGGATTCGAAGAAGCATTCCTCCTTTCATCTATAACCCATTAAGAACCTTGCATTGGCAGTCTTCTTGCTTTATTTTCTTCTATGTCCCAGAGTTAAGCTATAACAACCTCAGAGAATTTGACTTACAGGTTTGAGGTTAGGCACCTGTCTGCATGAATGCTGATCAAACAACTCAAAACATTAAAATTCTGGTCAAAACTATAAATATTGTATGATTTTGGAGGAAGCTAATTGTCTTTATGTCTTTGGTAATGAACCAGTGTTTTAGAGAGAATCTGCAAGTTAAATCACAGAATCCTAGAATAGTTAGAGCTGAAAGGAAGCTTCAAGATCATTTAGTTCTAACCTCCCTGCCATGGGCAGGAACACCTTCCACTAGACTAGTATTCATAGCCCCATCCAGCCTGGCCTTGAACCCTTCCAGAGATGGGGCATCCACACCTTCTCTGGGAAACCTCTTCCAGTGACTCACCACCACATGGTATCTCACATTTAAGAATTTTGTCTTAATATCAAATCTAAGCTTTCAGTTTGAAGTCATTACCTCTTGTCCAGTCACTGCATGCCCATGTAAAAAGTCCCTCTCCAGCTTTCCTGTAGCCCATTTAGGGGTAAGAATTGATGCAGACCCTAGAGGTATTTGGTGAATTTTCCCCTAATCTGACACAGCAAGACTGGCAATTGAATGGGCTCCAAACCGTTTTGTCTTCTAAAATTCGTTGCTCCATGCTAAGGTTGATGGATATCCTGTTGAGCAATCATCAGCAATATTTAACTCCTTTTGTCTTTGTGTTTTAACCAAGGAATTAAAATAGAATATCAGGTTTAGTTTAATTCTTGGGGGAAGAAAATCGGTTTGTAAACACCAACAAAAGTGCTAAGACAAGATAAATTTGTAAAAAATAATTAGCACAGACCAGTTTTGGAGGGTTTTTTTTCTTAGAGTAATGAGTGTTGTGAATAGAACTTCTTCACAGTGGTTCATGTGCTACTTTTCTAAAGAAACCAGATAGATGGGTCTGGGTGAAAATACCTCTGGGCATGCACAGAGTCTACTCAACTGCTCATGGAGAAGAGACAGCAGAGAGGTCACTTGATCAGCCCACAGTTGTTGTATGTTCGTCTGGACTGGCTGTGACTGTGGGTTAGTTGTTGTCTTAACCCGTACATGAATTAATGATTGATCCCCTTCAGTAAGATTTTGGACAGCCCTTGGAAGAATCCTGTGTGGATCCATCCAGAGTCCCAGGGGAGGCAGTCTTCCTATCTGTTGGAAGCAGAGAATAATTGGGAGAGTCATTAAACTGCATTTCCTGTTTAATGGCTCAAAATCACTTCAACGTTTTTCCTAATCATAAGAGGATCAAACTGACAATATCATGTTCATACTTTTGGAATAAACACCTTCAAAGTCAGATCTGCTTGGCTTATAGAATATATTCCCATTGACTATGAAACACTGTTTACTGTTAACAAACCTTTACCGACCTGAAAACCAGAAAATTCTATCTTGTTTTGTATTTAATCTGTTTCCGAAGTGTCCTCCCCATTTTTTGTCCTCCCCACCCCACCAAAATATCCAAAAAGGTCTGAGTGCAGTAGCAGTCATGGTCACCAAGGTCATATAATTCCTTTCATCATTAAACATAAAATCCTAGTATCTAAATCGTGTAATTTGAAGCTTAAAACTTTTCTGAAAGAGACTTAACATAAGTCTACCTCTATGGTATGAAAATCTGACTGATGCTTGGAAGTCAGATGTTGCAGGGAATAAAGGCAAAGTAGTCTTTTATTTTCTGCCTTATCCAAGGTTATCAGATTCTCTGAGCTTAAAAGTGATGACTCTACCCAGTTGGTAGCTCTGGTAGGCACTGCATTCCTGGAAGGTCCAGTTTTAATTAAACCTGGCTATTATTTCTGCTCTGGGTAATTTTGACCTGAATTATTGTCCCTGCACAGCTTGTGCCGTGGTGCACAGTAGCTGGCGTTGGCACTGTGAGGCAGTGGTGGTGGTTGGGATAAGCATGGAAAGCAGAGGTGCTCTTTAGCATTCAGATGGACTTTGCTCATTTTTAAGTGGCTGCTTACCAGCATGGCTTAAGGTGATGGTTTATGAACCTAGGAGATGAAGAGTTATTTGAACTGGAAAGTTCAGAACTGTTTTCTTTGTGGAGGAATTGAGATATATCCTGTCCATCACACAGCTTCCAGGGTATCTTTCAGGTTGCCATGTTAGCAGCAGCCTGTTGACTTTGCATTTGAAAGCTGAGTGCTCTCGTTGATAGTTATCCATTAAAAAACAAGAAAATCAATGTGGCACATAATTAATTGCAGTATGATCATACCTCTCCTTTAAGGTGGGTATCTGCCTGCCTTCATTGTTAGGAAATAGATGTATGAATCTTAGACTATGGAAGTATAGGCATTGTTCGTCTTGATTTATTTTCCTTTTCTAATAAAATGATTTTTTTTTCAGTATCTCATTATAATGTCTATCTTGCATTATTTTCTAAACAAATTCTGTAATAGAGGTCTGTTGGCCAGGCAGATGTTTCACACTAGTTGAAAACTTCACCATCATGAGCCTTGATATTTATCACTGGAGTTTCTCCCAAATTTTGTTGGATTGTTTGAACATAATTGCATCTGCTACAGGACAACAAGAAAAAGAAGGTGCTAAATCTCAGGAGTTAAGAAGTGAGGTTACAGAACTGAAATGGTAGAAGAAAAAAACCAGGAATAATTACTTCAGAATTGATAAAGTGAAAAAGAAGTCAGAATGAAATGTAAATTCAGAAGAGCAATATGAAAAGGAAGACAGCAGGAAGAGGGAAGGAGAAAGTGACTGAAGAGGGAAAAAAACAAGATCATGTCAGCTGACAGGGCAAAAAATAGAATAATAAGCTAGGAAAAAAGCAGCTGAAATGCAGATGATAGGTTTGCAAGCAACAGAGTTATATTTACAGAGAAAGCATATTTTAGTTAAGTATTTTTTTCTTTCTTCTCTTCCATCCTCCTCTTCTTGTAGTTTTCTCCTAGCTTAAACCTCTGTTTTTTCTCAAAATGCTTCTGTTCCACTCCACTGGAAGTGATGAAATTAAAATGTGTTACTCATTTGTGGGTAACTGTGGAATCTGACATATGTATATTTAATTCACAAATATAGGTAACCACAGTTGGCACAGGATTCTTCCCCCTTACACCCATTTTGTTCTAAAACACTTAGATACTGAAGTGTGTCTGGGGGCGAGAAATGTTCCTATATCTGTAGGAATTAATTGTTAGGTCTCATTGAACTCCGGTGGGGCTTAGTATTCACTGCTTACTCAAAAAAAATAGTAGTTTGTGGTGTCATCTGATGTCCTGTATGATTTGTTTTAAAATGCACCATTCTTCAAGTGTCTTGTAAGAAAAGCACACTTTTCTTTAATGCATCTATTTAAAAAAAAAAAATTAAATTTGCATTGAATTAAACTTATGGGTATAAAGGTTTTGGTTATACCATGGTTTCATGCCATTTTATTTCAGTCTGGATAATTCATGGTACTGACTTTCTAGAATACTCCTCTAGAATAATTGAATAGAATGAAATAAAGAAGTAGGAGGATCCTACAATACGTAAAATAAGTATTTGTAAAATGCAGTTGAATTGTTATTTTAATAGCAGTTCTATTTTGAATATTACACTGGGGATTTTTTGGAAGGGTGATGTAATGGGTGTGCTTTTATGTGTTTGAAGAAATCCACAGAATATAAAACTTGCAATCTCTGTACAAAAAAAGGAACACCTACATATAAATCCTATCCATATAAACATAGAAAATCCAGCAATTTTTGTGAATATGTGTTGGCAGACTACAGTACTGGTTGCTATAGTAGTTAATCCTTAGACCATGTACTACCAATTTATAATATGCACATGTTAATTCATCTACTCTGAATCCTAGAAAGGAAAGTTCCATGTATGAGCTGAAACTAGCTATTATGGGAAGCTGGATGTTTCTGATGATTGATTGATCATAAGTTGAGGATGAAGGCTGCCTTCTCTAGAGATAAAGTGTTATTTTCTGAAACAATAATTTTGGGCAATCAGAAGTTACTGCTGTGATTTCACAAAGCAGAACATCATGTTTTTCATAACTCAGTATTTGTATAGCTCACAACAGAAAGCTCTTGATCTCTTAATGTCATTTACATATTATGTACTGATTAAAAATGAATAATGAACATCTAAGAAATGCAGATGCAGTGTCATATACTGCCACTAAGTATATGGAGTATTGAAACTTGTGTGAAGTCACTGAAAACCTTTAAGAAAGGTCCTTTTGTTTGCAGAGCCCTTTATGCTATCTCATTAAGGAAATTCTAGCCTCCCAAATTACAGCTATTTGCTCTTCTTTCCCTGTGAAACACATATCCTGTAATTTATTCAGTATTTTCTATGTGATATTTCAAAGTGCCTTTATTTTCTTTTAAAAATGTGTGGTACTAGTACCATGTTATTGTCTTGTTTAATCACCTAAACTGCCTTTTGTACCAAAGCAACTACTTGAAAGATACTTTTGCCTTATAATTCTACTTTCTTTTTTACAGTAGAATGAGCAAGCTTAATAGTTGGAGTTGCTGTTACATGGATTTAGTATCAAATAATCTTCCCCTCTTATAAGGATTATTTTGAAGTCTTTAACGTTTGCTGTAGAATTACAGGAGTACATTAAAAGTCCTCTGCTATTGAATTATTAGGTAATAAATCAGAAGAAAAAAAAACAGATGGGGATTTTTTTCCATGTTTATATATGTTTTTTACTGTCCTCATATAAACATCTCAAAGTTAGTGATTCAAAGCATTGTTTTGGTAACTGTCATGAAACTTGATTTCTGAGGTATTTTGGATGACCTGGTGAGTAGATGAAAACATGCAGCCTCCTAAGAAATGCTATAAATATCAGTTTGCTTTATTTAGTGTGAGCAAAAGTAAAACACGGATTGCGGGAGGGAGTTGGGGATGAGAAGATAACTTCCTGGGCTGACTCGGGCACTTCTGCCAGAGACCTACTGCTGGACTTGCTTAGGCTGGGTTCAAATGCAAATATGGGTAGAAGGGTCAGATAATCCATCTTCTGTTTATCTACCAGTAGATAAAAAGTGAAAAGGGATTTTTACTTTTTTGTTTTCATGAAACTTTTTTTATTCTCTCATAGGCTTTTACTAGACTTCCTCTGCATTTCAGTTTTTCTTTTTTTTTTGTCCCTTAAAACTTGCAATGCCATATAGTACTTTTGGGTTTGGTTTGAAGGGAAGTTTTGTGGACTGCCAAGTTTTGCAGAGCTCTGGTCTCAGCTCTCTGCTGCATTCAGAGGAGATGGAGGCTGATCTCCCAGGCTAATGCTGGGTACTGACCTTAATCTCAGAAATTATAGAGTTAAAGATGCATTTTAAGCAATTTTTTAAGTGCAAGAACTCGATATTATTAGATTTTTGTACAGGTAAGAAGAATGTCTGGACCTAGAGGTTTTACAAAGAAAATGTATATTAGGGTGGAAAATTTCAGTGTCCAATGGGATTAAGGGGGGGCATCTTTATTTGGTTTGTGACCTCTTCTGACACTCTCACACCTTCATCAGTCATTTGCAGTGGCTGCTGCTCAGTGTCCATGAGCAAATGACACTTTTGCTATTTCCATGTTCTTATATTTGCAAGTGCAAATCGTTGTTTCTCACCTGTTCATTTGGGTAGTACTGGAGGAATAGGACAATAATGGTATTCATGAAATTAGAAGAAATCAATTTTGATTTCCAGTCTAGCATTAAAGAGAATCTTACTACAATTAGATCTTTAGTGGGGTCTGTTTTCAAGATGTCTTCAATTTTAGGCACCTATCTGAGATATTTAAGTTAGGAAATAGGAGGGAAAAATGGACAAGTCAAGAGAGCAGTTCCTATCTTGTGTAGGTTTGATTTATGTTGCAGAGCAGCCTCTCTCTAACTGATGATGTAGATGATTGTGCACCAAACTTACTTGTATAATTCTAGGTGAAATAAATCTAGGTTAACATCTTTAAAGTTACCTAAAAACCATACTAAAATTATTCTGAGAGATGGTAAGTGTTTAGAATTAATGAAATGCTAAGATAGAATGATTCTATTTTTTTTCCTAACTTATTCTGCATACATGGCCCATATTATCCTTCTATTTCATGGACCCATTTTTAGGACCTTGTGTTCTACTAATAAGAGTGAAAAAAGGAAGTGGGGATATATATATATATATATATATATATGTATAAAAGTATATATTTAAGTATTGATTTTTTTATTGATTATTGCCAAAGTTTTTGAGTGGAAATTACAAGAAAAAGACTTACTGGAACAAACTGCATTCCTGCGTGAAAAAAAATGTGAAATATTTGAAAATTTACTTCTGAGTTCTAAATAAAATTGTTATAATTTCTACAGTAATATAAAGTGCAAAACTGTAGTAAACTGTGTAGTCTCTTTAGATCCTTGTCAAGAGTAAAAAGAGAAAGTATTTATACCTCTTTTGTGTCCTACAGATGGATCTTAGGAACTGGAAAGGCAGTTTAAATTTGCTGTTGTTTGTTTCTGTCTTTCAAAAATGCATGTCAATTTGGTAATAGCATTTAAAATATTCCTTTAAATTAGAGATCTGTCATATAATGTTAATTTTACTAAGGTTTTTTTCCTAGTACCTTTTCCTGAGAAAGTATGTGCTAACAGTATAGTAAGTTTAGTGATTAAAATGTAACATTTAATATTAATATTTACATTCTGAATATACATGTTTGTGATATTGAAATGTTACTAGAGTGTTGAAATGTTACTTATTTAAGATACCAGGAGTAACTGGACTAATTTCCTGAAAATATCCTGAGAGAAAAGTTTTGACATTTTGATGATGATTGTTAATTGTGTGATACCTGTTGCATTTGAAGTTTCTCCCAAGGAAATGGCTACCACACGAGCTTTTAACCCTTATACTTGTTATTTTGTGGTCAGCCATGGTATGGCTGCCATGCCAAGCCAAGCAATGTCATGATGTCCATGCCTTATTCCCAGGTATAGGTTGCAGAGTGCACATCCATATACATCATAGGAAACAAAAGCAAACCTGAGAGCCTCCTCTGCAAGATTTAAATGTTCAAAGGGATAAGCATAAATATCTTTACAATATTTCAAACATTCCTTTTGATAGTAAGATCAGAGCAGCAGTTACCTGGTGCTGACCTGTGCCAGTGCCGTCTCTGCCTCCCCCCATCCCAGCCAGCAGCTCTGCAGTCTCTCCTGAAAAGCAGGTGAGAGGATAGGAAAGGTGAGGTAGAGTCCACAACAGTGGCAGTGTTATTGTCAGCAGGGAGAGATGATTAGCATCGCTTTCCCAGAGTTGTGATTGATTGTTGGCAGTGGTGGTGGGAGCTGAGGGGAGGGAAGGGACTGGGAGGAGGCTCTGTCTGGGACTGTGTGTGGTGGGAAAAGGGGTGCTCCTCTTGAGTACCTTTCAAAATGTTTTTTTTCTTTGGATCCCTCTCACTCCTTTGACTTTGTATACACTTGAGGATGACTGATGGGCTATGCTGAGTTCCAAAACTGCCTGCTTCCCCTTTACCTGCTCCTGTTATTAGATGCACTGCTTGACCAGAGAAGAAAACAGAAACTTGAGGAGGAGAGATCAGACAGTGTCCACAGTGAAGGAGTAAGAGGCCAAGCCTGTTCTGGGTTTTGACCTGCCATGAACCGTAACTAAAGGAGTAGGAGAACATGGATGATTGTGTATTAGGGCTGTAGTGCAGCTTTGTGTCTTTAGTTTTACTAAAGCTCTTAGTATTTATCATGGAATCATAGAATGTTAAGGTTTTGGAAGGGACCTTAAAGATCATCTAGTCTCAACAACCCCCTGCCATATGCAGGGACACCTCTCACTAGATCAGGTTGCTCAAGACCCCATCCATCCAGGCATTGAACACTACCAGGGATGGGGCACAACCTCCCTGAGCAACCTGGACATATTTTAAAGCATATTGGATCATCCAAGTAACTAATTTACAAGTTACTAGGTAATTTTTTTTCTTTTTTTGTTTCTGCCTCCTGATCTAACAGAGCAACATTATATGCAGTTGTGGCACTCTGTGTTCAACTCTGTTTTTATATGCCTAAACAGTACCTAACCTTCAATATGCTCAAATGATAGCCTAGAATAAAGGGGATCATTGTCCTTTTGACTTCTTAAAAAAAGTCAAATACTGCCTTGAATCCCTTGAACCACCTTTCTTGCTATAGGAGGTTTACCAGTCTCAGTACACTCTATTTTTCATTTTGTGTTTCAAGTTGAAAAAGTAATAGTGGATTGAAATGAGTAGGCAGGTATTTTATTGTTGTTTTACACCCTTGTCTTCAAACTACCCCTGTTCTTTCAGATGGTGAAGGTATAAGCTGTGATTAGATTAGATCCAAATGAGGAGTATCAACTGTGTGGGCTGAACTTGGGCTGGTTTTTGTTTTCCCCGTGTTAACTCACACTGCTCCTGATGCTGCAGTCTACAAAAGGGCTGCAGACTAGGCTTTCTCAGCTGCCAGCGAGGGAAGTTCCCGTCTCTCCAATCTTTTTTTTTGTAGTTGTAACTTTTCGTATTGAGATATGCTGGTACATCTGTTCTATGGTAATACACATGTCAGAAGTCAAGAAGATACTTTAACGCGTCTTTAGAGTGGGTGACTTCTCTTTTGTTGGGCTTCACTGCTTTTAAACAGAAAGAAAACACATTTACACTAAACTCAGATGTCTCGCTTCAATGCTCCCTGTGGATTAAGTAGTACAAATGATTTTATGGTTATATGGGAAGAAAGGAATAAATTTTGATAAAAGTATCATGGTATCCATTGCCACTTTGCATGGTACATGTGCTAGTTTGCATGGTAGAAAATAACTGAAATAGGGATTTTAGTACTGTATATACACTATTAAAATTGTTACTATATAGCCTATAGGAATAATTAGTTTCTTTAGGAGTCAAAATGGAACACCAGTTATTGCAAATAGTTCATTGCTTTTGCTAAATCAGTAAGTTTACTCTTATATAGAAAATACTAACTTTTGAGTGTAATGTGAAGAGATTAAATTTAATTTACCATGTTTGGTCACTTTTGGACATATGGTACATAGGCTCCTGGAATTTATTTAAACGTTTTCATTCCAACAGTAAATCTTGTCCTCGTTTTAACAGATTGCTTTACATGTAGCTGGATCCAGTTGCGCAGCCTCCTCAAGAGAGGAAATGCATTGCCTGCAGACAAGTGGTACAAGAATTACGGCCGTACAATAGGGAGTATTTTTCCACCATTATCACTTTTCAGTGGAGATTCTTTTTCAGATACGTAACAGCGACTCAATGAACCGGGAAAGTGTTTACCTGCAAGGTGATCTGGTGGTAATGGGAGAAGCTTTTGAGGGCTAAAATTTCAGGCGTCTCTGTCCAGAGTCATCCCCAAAGGAAGAAAAAGAGGGTCTCCTCCCCTTCTTTAGGTTTCATCAGTCAATCACAAAGGGCTTTTGTCCTGCTAGCATATTGATGTGTCTGGGCTTTGGCTGTTTATCATCTTCCTGTCATTCTTAAATGCAAAATAAAAGAAAGGAAATAGCTTCTGGTTCTCAGACTTTGAGAATAAACTGCTTGTGGCTGCTGGGGACCTTGATGTCCGAGCTGCCCTGGAATGCCTTCTGCGGGGATGTGATCTCTAGCACTGCTGCGCACATCACCCGTGTAGCTCCCAGGCACTGGCTAGAACAAGGCTGATATTACAAGTCAGATGATGAAAAAGCAGTTGAGGTTCACAGATTCGATTTCTCTCTTTGATCCTGGCATTAAAGTGCCCAAGCTCTGTGAGTGGAAGCATAGTGCAGACAAGATTTCCGGTTGCTTTAATCCTACTGCTAAAAAGATCCATTCACATGGCATAGGGATTGGCTTGTATTTTTGCAGGATTTCAAAACTGTTAGATACATTTTGTCTGTGTTTATCACCAAACACGGCAAGTTTGGGGGTTTTCTCCTTATTTAAAATTATTTTCCTGTAGGATTTTTTGTATGTGTATACTGTAAAGATTTGGCAGCTCATTGCCTTACCCTTTCGCATACATTTGAAGCACTTTACATTTGTATGCAGAGTACTAAGGGAGAAGATTAAATAGCCTGCAGAAGGTCAGAGGCAAAATTTGTGTGCCTTTGAGTCATAGAGTTCCAGTCCAGTTCTTAAATCATAGGGCTATCTCTCCTGCATTCCTGTTACAGGATATAATTTAACTTCAAAAAATGGGGCATGGTAGAGAATTGCTACCAGAGAATTAAGGTAGGAAGTAGTATATGAACAGCTGTACAGAACCATAGAATGAGGCAAGAGACAAGGATATTATGCAAGACAGTGTCAAATGCTTTGCCCAAGTCCAGGTAGATGACATCACTCGCTCTTACCTTATCCACCACCACTGTAACCCCATCATAGAAGGCCACCAAATTTGTCAGGTACAATTTGCCTTTAGTGAAGCCATGTTTGCAATCAGCAGTCACCTCCTTGTTTTCCATATACCTTAGCATAGTTTCCTGGAGGATCTGCTCCATGATCTTGCCAGGCACAGAGGTGAGACTGGCTGGCCTGGGTTCCCTGGGTCTTCCTTTTTTTCCTTTTTAAAAGTGGGGATTTTGCTTCCCCTTTTCCAGTCAGTGGGAACTTGACCAGCCTGCCACAGCTTCTCAGATATGATGGATAGTGGCTTAGCAACTTCATCTGCCAGTTCCCTCTGGACCTGCAGATGCATCTCCTCAGGTCCTGTGGACTGGTGCACCTTCAGGGTCCTTAGATGATCTGAACCCTGATCTTTTCCTATAGCAGGTGACTCTTCCATGTCCCAGTCCCTGAGTTTGCCTTCTGCAACTCGGGTGGTGTGGCAGGGCCACTTGATGATGAAAACTGAGGCAGAAAGGTCATCGAGTACCTCAGCCCTCTCCATATCCTGGGTAACCATGTCGCTTCGTTTCCTTCCAGAGAGGGCCTACATTTTTCCCTAGTCTTCCTTTTACCACCGGTGTCCCTACAGAAGCTTCTCTTGTTGCCATAAATGTCTCTGGCCAGATTTGATTCTCTCAGGGCTGTAGCTTTCCTAACGTGATTCCCGGCTGCTTAGGCAATCTCTCTGTATTCCTCTGAGGTTATCTGTCCTTGCTGCCATCCTTTGTAGGCTTCTTTTTGTTCGTTCGAGTTTGTCTTGTTCATTCATACAAACCTCCTGGCATTTTTTCCTGACTTCCTCTTTGGAATGCATTGCTCCTGAACCTAAAGGTGGTGGTCCTTGAGTATCAATGGGCTTTCTTGAGCCCCACTTCCTTCCAGAGCTTTATCCCATGGTATTATATCAAACAGATATGTGAATAAGCCCGTCTCCTCTCCTGAAGGGTACTGAGCTTGCTGTGCACCCTCCTTGCTGCGACAGCAGGATCTTGAACTGCACTACTTCATAGTCACAACAGCCTAGGCTGCCCTTGAGCTTCACATTCCATACCAGCCCCTCCTTGGTGAGAACAGTGCAGCATAGCTCCTCTCGTTGTTGGCTCCTCTATGACTTGGAAGTTATCAACATATTTTTTCTCTTTATTTCTGTTTTCTTTACTGTCACAGCTCATTGGCTTAATATCTTTTGCCCAAAGTTTTTTTTCCTGTCAGTTTTTCCTGGTTTTGCTGCTGCTCTCTTAGAAACAGTTACCTAGTTTTGCTAAGCTGAGGGTCTGCATAGTCGCTTATTTAATTTAGAAAAAAAATATTCTTCTGACATTAAAGAAAGAAAGAAGAGATCCCTTTGAGCTGCAGTTAGGAAAAATTTAAGAACCATCTATATATTTACAAAATGCACCTAGGAAAGGAGAGTCACACCAAGAAATAAACTAATTCTTAGAAGATGGGTTAGATTTCAGAAATCTCTGCTTGTCATTTGAATGTTACCTGTGTCTGTTTGATTGCTACAATCCTTTGCAGCAAAACTGAGCTGTTGCAGACACCACTGTGGTCTTGAAATACAAGTCCTAAACTGGTAACTCACACTCATCACATGTTTCTGATTTGATAGCAGACAGGGCAGAAAATCTCCGTTTCATGAAAAGCAGAAGGCAATTACATTACATTAGAGTCTACATGTTTTGGTATGTATTTTTAAAATAAATAGTCTTTCTACTTATGTAAGAGTTGCACACGATTAAATATTTTACATGTAACTACTGTGCAACTTGAATATATGTTTGTAGCCTAAAGACTGCAGTCCCAAATATGGTTTTTAACGTATGACATTTATATTTCATTTTAGAAACAGACATATTTTTAACTACAGGCATTGAAAATACTTGGAATTCTGTTGCTGTGAGCTAATTGCTGACTAGAATAGGAAAATAAGAGCTACTTTGTGGTTAGATGCTTGTGGTCTTTCTTTTGGCTTTTGTCCCTAAGATAAAATGTCAGGGAAAACACAGTAATGGATAATAGTGTCTATCAGTGTATCCTGGACATAATTTGAAGCCTGTCAAATGTCTGCTACTTCATAAACATTGAATTACATCGTCCTTCTTCATTCTACTGTCTGCTTATATGTTATTTGGTTAGAAGAGTATAAATTGTGTCATAGATGATTTTCACAGACATGCTTCAGTTCAAAGTCTCAATTTCACAGAAGAAGAAACTGCTGCGAAAAACCCCAGTTTCTTCTGTGAAACTGAGACTTTATGGGCCATTTAAAATATTCTAAAGAATGAGACATTCTTTATTCTCTTTCATATGTTTGATACATTGTCTAAAAATTGTACTGAGGAAAGGTTTCTAGTCTTACATCTTTAGCCTAAACAAACCTTTCCCCAAACTAAGCAGATCTGATTAATATAATAGCAAACTATAACTCAGAATCTGACTCTTCTCTTACATTAATATCGAACCGTGTGTCTAATCATCAGGTGAAACTGTGGTTCAGAAATTCAATGGCAAATTTTTAATTGATTTTTAAAAAACTTGAGTTTTACTTAAGGTGTGAATAAGAGAGTTGCATAAGTAAATAGTAAGTGAGTAAAAACCTGAGAAAATGTTAATTAAAAAAGTCATATTTGAGATTTTGCTCAAAAGAGTGAGATTACAGATTCAAAGAATATGCTGAGTTGGAAGGGACCCACAGGCATCATCGAGTCCAACCCTTAGCCCTTTGCAGGACCATCCTCAAGAGTCACACCATGTGCCTGAGAGTATCATCTCTTCTTGAACTCTGCCAGGCTTGGTGCTGTGATCACTTCCTGGGGAGCCTGTTCCAGTGCCCACCCACCCTCTGGGTGAAGACTCTCTTTCTAATATCCAACCTAAACCTCCCCTGACACAACTTCAGGCCACTCCCTCAGGTCCTGTCATTGGTCACCACAGAGAAGAGATCAGTGTCTGCCCCTCCCCTTCCCCTCATGAGGAAGTTGTAGACTGCAATGAGGTCTCCCCTCAGTCTCCTCCAGGCTGAACAGACCAAGTGACCTTAGTTATTCCTCATATGGCTTCCCCTCAAGGCTATTCACCATATTCATTGCCCTCCTTTGGATGCTCTCTAATAGCTTAATATCTTTCATATATTGAGGTGACCAAAACTGCATTGGTGCATTTTAGGTTAAAATCTATGTTTTTTAAAGTAGGTAGAATACCTTAGGTGTTTTTCTGATATATTAGAGGGTTTTTTTCTTATAAATTTGAGTGAAAGCATTTTTTTTAATGAAACGTTAAAATAGTGTTTAGCTCAGGATCATGCAAATGTCAAAAATTCTGAGATGATTCCTCAAGTACACTCTTTGAAGACACTTAGAAGAAACAAGGAGATGAATAACAGTATGCACAGTTATTGTGAAGAATGAATTATGTCAAGTCAATCTGGCTTCCTCCTGTGAAGATTAGGGGCTTCATTCATTCAGAAGTAATAGAGGATATCATATATCTTCAGTAGATCTTTAGATAGACTCTCTTGTGACATTTTCACAGGGGAGGCCTCAAAGAATGGTGTAGAAAAAAACCTTCTACTTAAAACTGGCTGAAAAACATGAGTACTGAATTTACCATCAGAGTGGAAGTATTATCCAGGGATAACTGGTTCCATTCACAGATTTAATATCAAGCTCTAAGTAACAATCCTGGTCATCATTAAAGTTGTTGAACAGTGAGACCACACTAGTCTTCCAAGATGTCTGGTTTTGTTCACAGATACAATAAATATGTCATTCAAAACAATTGGGCAAATTGAAAAATATTCCCAAGATATACAATGCAAACTGATGGAAAGTTCTACACTTTAGAATAAAGAATCAACTGTACCGATGGAGAATTTGGAACCTCTTCCTAGATCATGCCTCTTCACAGCAGGGCATAGAAGTTCGATGGCAACCTGAACATGCGTCAAAGTATTGGGTTGTAGAAAAATGCAGTTGTAATTGGGTGTATGTGGTTGATGGCTGGATGGACACAGACAGAGGGTTGTGGTCAATGGCTGTGTGTCCAGGTGAAGCTGGTGATGAGTGGTGTCCTGAGGGCTCTTTAATATCTTCATCAGTGACACAGACAGTGAGATCAAGTGCACTTCCAGCCCTGGAAGTGTTCAAGGCCAGGTTGAATGGGGCTTTCAGCAGCCTGGTCTGGTGGAAGGTGTCCCTGCCCATGGCAGGGGAATTGGAACTAGACTTTAAAGTCCCTCCCAGTCCAAACCATTCTGTGATTTTGTAAATAAGAGTACAGCATGCAAAACACATGAAGTTACCATTGACCTCTCCTTAGTGTTGACAATGTCAGCTGGAGTAACAATATTTGTCTATACATGGACACATTGTGCAGAACCCAGAGCAGAATGAGAGTGATCAGACATTCGTAGACCATATTGTTTGAGGAACTTGAAATTACTTGAAATATTTTGTTTAGTCTAGACAAAGTCTAGACTGATGAAAGTCTCTCATGTGTGCAGTACTTCTGTAGTGGGGACAAGATTAATTAATTCTGTCTTGGGTAAAAAGTAAAATAAATAAGAGACTAAAATTGCAGGGAGGTAGATGTGGGTTAGAGATAATGATATTGGAGAAGCTTTCTATTACTAATACTCACTAAGTAATGGGGTAGTTTTTTCGTGGGGAGAGTCCATCGTCCATCATGGAAGACCAGGTTTGACATGAATGGTAGAACTGCAGTCCTTCTTTTTGTTGGACAGTGGAGTATATGAAATTATGTCTAAAATTTTATGTGATGATTCTGTATAACTTGTCTGAGTTTGAGTGTGATTATGATTCTGTCTCTGAGACTGCACGTTGATGCAGTCATGTGTACATGCACGTAGGCATTCATATGTGAAGACTAAATGTGTGGTGTCTAACATGGAAATTTTGGTATTTACATTAGATTTTTCAAAAGTAATAATTTCTGTTCCCTGAAGTAACTGTTCCTGCATAAGAAGTGAACCATCACTCCTTAAAGAGAATCTATTGGAAATACTATGTTTTATGTGTGTCACCTAGGTGGCAAAGAGCAGTAGATTGTATGTAGTGGTAGAGTTTCTGAGGAAGGACTGCTGGCAAAATAAATGATATGTCAAAAGATCAGTTGATAAAATAAGGCAAGAAAGTGATTTGATTTGTCCCTGTCCTTTGGAAAAGTTAAATTTTAGACCCAGCTAAAGGTAGCGCTATTGGATTTTCGGCATTTGTGACCTTCCAAAGCTGACTTAATGAAATTGTAGTTTAACTCATCCTCTGTTGTCACTCTGTAACACAGACTGATGGGTTACTGATAATTTCTTGCTGATACACCTCTCAGGGACAAACAAAGGGTAAGCCTTATTTTGAAAGCTAAGCTTTCAAATCATTTAAGAGGTTTAGAGCTTTATTTGTAGCTTCTGATAAGAATGTGAAGTGTGAACGTTTTCACTGTACTGTGAGTAGGTAACAGGGCAGTGTCAGCGTCGTGATTCTTAGCTGCACTTTCACTCTCAGCACATCCTTATTTCAGTCACATTTGATTCGTAGACAGCTAATATTAATTTTAAAAGACTCATTTTATGCGTAATTCCATGCATTTCCCTCTTTAAAGTGCCCTTGCAATCAAATAGCGTAGCAACAATTAATAGAAGTATGTTGAACATGCCACCTGGTACTCAGAATTATAGATCATGCGCTGACTGATATGCACATTTACACTCAAATGTATCTGTTGACAAGTGGTTATCTAGGTTTCAATGAGAGACATTAAAGAAAAATGCAGCATTACTCAGGAAGGAAAAAATTAATATAAAGTCAATTTTCTTTTGAATATTCTTAAATGCAGTCTCCTTAAATAATATACTTGAAGGTGAAAATGCCTGGACTTTGAGTTCCTTTTCAATTCTGATTTTGAAGAAGTCATTTGTCATTGGATCTACAAATGCATTTTAGGGCTTTAATTTTATACTACTGTATTAATTTAATATAAAATAAACAAGACTTCGGAAAACAATCAGGGCTATGATGGTATGTTTTAGGACCTACAGTTTGGTTGACCATCTTCCCCTTACTGAGTTTAATGTGCATTTGTGTTATTTGCCCTCTAATTGATACCTCTCTTTTCTTCCTCATAAAGAACAACTTTAGCTCAAACTATTCTTTGAGTTTGAGCAAAAATATTTTATATATAAATACTATATTGTGTGCGTATATTTATATTCAGAAGCCCTCTATTACTTGAAATAACTTAAGATGCCATATTAGAGGAGATCTGGTGCTTTAAATTTTCAGACCATCAAGATAAGATTTGCAAATACTTAAGTTCGCGGTCTTGTTTTTTGCAGTCTTTTGTGTTCTGTTCTGTACATGACTCCTAAAGAAGTTATCTACTTAGAGGGGCTTTTTGTGTCAGGAAAGTGGAAATGTTTAACCCTCAGTTCTGCTCATGTTATCCTAACCTGCCCATTAGATCAGTCCTGGAGGTTTCCTTTCCCCAGATGCAATGGTCTGCTCGGCTTGTGCTTTTTCTGTCATTTTATTTGCAAAAGCAGGCAATGAAGAAAAAAACACAACCCCTTCAGCATTTCAGAAACTGTCTGGTAATGTACAGATAAAATTGATTCAGGTCTAAAGTTCTTTACGATGTATGCAATGAAGGATAATTTTTCACTTCCACAATTGCTCCTTGTCATCCAATATGCCACTAGACTGGTAGTAAACCTTGGTGTGGTATGTGGACATACCTCTTATTCTGCCACTGTGTAGAGTGAGCTTTTGGAGAACGACTCTTAGGCATTCATCTCAAGAACTCAATACCTTTCCTGTTCTGCTTGGCATCCCTTCTCCTGTTCTTTGCTCTTTTCATCTTATGTCACATCTAACTTGATGCAGATACCTCGTTTCAGATGTCTTGTTAGGAAGAAGATAGGAAGATAGAGAGACCTTGTCTGCATTTTTATATTGACAAAAGTTTTCCAGAAATATCTTCACCTAAGAGTTGTCAAGTATGTTATTTTAAAATGTGCACTCAAATGTCCTTTCTAAATAGCAATTTCTGTGTGTTTTATTTCATGCTGTATGAGCATTGCAGCTTAAAAGATAAAGACAGATGAGAGCAAGAGGAAGTACAAGCAAATGAATCTAAAGTGCCATTGCATTGGTGCTTCAGAAGGCATTGCCACTTAAGATTAATTTAGTATTTTTTATGAATTAATAGTAAATTACTTTTTTTTTTAATACCAGATGTTGTAGTTCTACAATGACATTTCCTGATTTCTAAGAACTTTTTACTTCTGATACTGAATATGCTAGCAACTAAAAAAAAGGGCGAGGGAGGAAAAGTAAGGACTATTTTAATTTTGTTTTTAATTAAAGTATTCTTTGCTGTTATTTGTTGGAATGATAGATGAGCATTTTTTTAGATTTATTGTTTTTAACGACTGTTTTAAGTGGAATGGTGCCTGAATTATTTTGTCTGCTACATTAAAAGTAACGCTTAGGAATTGGATATTTAATCTAATATAATCTCAAATGTTTTCTGATGTGTAAATCCAACAAACATACAGAAATTGCTTAGTTTTCACTGTCAAATAAATTGGTAGTTGATGGTGAATGCGTTGATGCTCTCTACCTTAACCAAGACTCAGTAATACAAAATATTCATTGTTTTCTTTGCATAACTGTATAGTGAATACTTTGTAAATAACATCCTATAAAATCTCAGGCATTCTTGGATATGTACAGAAAAAAATTGTGTTTGTGTTGCATGTAGTATTTCTGTAACGAGATAATTGTCTCTCCTTTATACTAATTACCAGAGTTGCTCAAGGTGGTCCATTAGACGTAAAATGGAGCTGTAACGATGAAATTGATCCTTATATTTCATTTGAGGAAAACCAAAGGGAAGGCAGAGATACAAACTCAGTCTTTTTGGAGCCAATGAGGTGGCAGGAGGGAAGCAGAGCTACTCTTGTCCTCAGCCTTGTGGCACCCACCTGCAAAGAGGAGGTCAGGCCCCCCACAAGGAGCCTGGAGGTCCTGGTACTCCAAAGGCTTCGCAAGTTACAGCTTCAGAGATCTGTCTGTAATGCTCATTAAGGAAATATACCGTGAGTCCTGAGCCTGGAAAATGCTGATGTTCTCCACCATATGTGGAGTACACGGGATGGGGGGTTTCTCCTGTGCAGAATAACAGGAAATTTCTTTAGCTCATTATAATTTTTTTTTTTTTCACTTGTTTTAAAAAGTGATGCCGGTGGTGGGCTCCTGGCTGCGCAATGGTAGAGAGTTATTCGAGCTCTCTGAGCGTTGGCAGTTGTAGTTACTTTTGATTTGTGTATGACTTTCTGTTTGTGTCTGACCTGCATGAGCTTGACTGAGGCAGAATTCGGGGAAAATGGTTGAGGACTGGCTGTCTCTCTTGCTACATTTATTTTATTCAGTAATTAAATTAAGCTTTTCTGGGGCCAAGGGTTTTATAAGAGTAACATTATCTGACACAGTTAATTTATGAACTATTTATCTCATAAAAAATTTTAATTCAGATCTAAATTAAGAACTAAATGATGATTGTATTTTTCTAAAATTAATTTTTTTAAACATTCAGATGTAGGCTGCAACAATGTAAGTGTACAATTTGAATAAAATTCAACATTTAAAGCTGAGCACTGAGCAAGCTAAATGCATGTTCAAATTTTACAGAGATTCTTCCAAGGTTATGAACATACGTAGAAATTATTGTACTGGAACAGATCAATGATTCATCTATTCCTGCTGAGAAGCACTGGTGAAGCATGCCAAAACATAAATCAAGGACTTGATCGGGGTTTCAGGTCTGTCACGCAATGCTTAACCCAGCTGGAGACCTGGCAGCGGAGTGCAAATCATGGGTGACTAACCTCCCCCCACCTCCGTCTTCCTGCACCACGAGAAGTCTTGCTGCTTCATTGAGTTAAAAGTCTCAGTGCTAGAAGGTACTTTCAGAAAAATCTGTAATGGAGCAGTGGTCTTCTGGGAGGCCACTGCTTGTGAGGCCTTGCTCCGTGCTTGCAAGAAGGAGTTCTATGGCCAGCGGTGCCTGTTGGAGCCGGCTCTGTGCCACAGGTCTTCAGTACCTTACCTGCCCTCCCAAAAAGCCAAGGTGGTAGCTCTTCATTCTCATATCTGTGCACAGTCCTGGAAGGGTAGGAATCTGATGTAAGATGGAAAAGAGATTGTGTAGTTAGGAGCAGGGGGACAACAGGTATCAAACTACTGTTTTGTTAAATAAGGTCCTTATGTATTTTTCTGCTAATAAACAAGCATTTGGCCCGTTCCTTGGAGGAAGATGCTCAAGTGGTGACTTCTGAGTGGCAGAGTATGGCACTTAACAGTGTAGCGTGTCTTGTGAAGATGCAAACCAACCCCCAAGGTTCTGCTGTAGCTACAAAAAATGGGAACAGTCTTCAAATCTGTAGTCAAGTCTGCCTGCAGAGAGGCCCTGACATGTGTAAACCAGTCTACAAATGGTTGGATGCATGGTTGGTCATGAGTTTAGAAGGAGATGCCTGAGTGACCCTTTCCTGTTGAAAAATAGTAAAGTATCTTCAGTTTGATGTAGCATCTATAGAGATGTGACAGAAAGCAGGTTACTGAGTAGTCCATGGTGTGTGGGTTATGAGTCCTCTTTGGGGGGGGATGGAAGAGAAGGAATTTCTCTTTCCCTCTTGGGAGCAGCTGGGAGAAAACATGAATAATTATTTAAAGCCTGGCTGTTATACGTTGAGGGAATACAGGGGAAGCCATGTAGAAGTCTTCCTGCAGGGCTACCCAGTCCCTTTCAGGGTTGGGAAATTCTTCAGTATTGAAGAAATGAGTGTTGTTGGCGGTGGTGATCTGTATTTAGGTCACGACTAAGTCATCTATTAGGCTCCTGTGGTGTCCCGCTTCAACAGCATGTGTCCTACTGTGGTCTCTGGCAATGGCATGTTTTGGTGAATATCCAGCAAGACTATTGTTGGATGTATGTTTTTAAAGATCTCATAGCAAGTGTTCTGGTTCATTTAAGTTGAAGTTGTTTGGGTTTCAAAGCTGCTTGAAAACCTTTGGGTGAAATAATGTGTTAATAAATGTTTGCTGGTGGAAAGATGCAGCACAAGTAATATATGTGTTGTTGACAGGCTTGAAGAAAATATCAGATTTTAGATTAATTCTCTCCCCGTTCTTCCACCAATTACTTTTTTTTTCAAACCGTAAGTCCGTGACAACGTTTCTTTAAATATAATGTTTGACTGGTGTTTGTCGGGTGGCATGGTGTTTTAATGGTTTAATATATACACTTACTACATAGTTAAAGGTGACATAATGTGGGTTTTGGTCTCAGAAAATTCAGTGCTGTATTTAGCACATTTACTGCTGAAATATCAGTAATACCGAAAAATAAAAAATTCTCTTAATAATTACTAGTACTTAGCAATTGTTTCCTGTGTAAAAATAATGCATAATTGGGAATTATGAAATAAAAAATAAAAATTCAAAGCAGTACATTTGTGAGATACATAATCAGGAGTGTAGTGTGACTTAACAAGATTGGATTGGATGGAATGCTAATTTTATATTACAGTTAAGAATTCATGAAGCGTTGACTAAGCTTGAGGTGCTGTGAAGATATTTGAAGCTCTATACAGATGTTCATATTACTGAAAATATGATTTTTTGACAGAAAATGTCTTACAGGAGGTAGTAGCTTGGTACATTGATTGCTTCAGCAATTTATGGCAAGACTCAGTTTTACAGCTCTTTTCTACCTTGTCACATTTCTCCTGGCTTCAGCAGAGTTCTGCCTACACCTCACGCATAGCTAATTTTTCAGAGGGAGAACTGCCTTTTTCTTTTCTTTTCTTAGGGCACGATTAAAATAAGGGTTTTGATCTGTTTATGAAACTGTATAAAAGCAGCATCTTCCAACCTTTTATCTGCTCATACAGTTGTAGTAATAGTTTTACTGAAGTGATCCCACTATTTTGAATTGAAGAGGGAGGTGATTGTCGGTGATAGACACACAGCAGTAGCTGTAGAGGAACAGTATTACTAGACTCTACCCCATGATTTTGTTGCAAAAGTGTATATAATTTGTTGTTTGTGGAAAAGAAAGGAGAAAAATATTATTTTGGAGGCAAGCCAATTCATATATTCCTGGACATTATACAGACCACCCAGATCTGAAGCCATGTTTTATGTCTCTTAAATCTGAATAGATTCAAGTGAGTGTTGAGCTGCCAGCCCAAGGCCAACAGAATGCCTCAAGAGGGAAATTTCACCTTTTCATTTCCTTTTCTTATCATAACTTCCTTAGTGAAAGGCTTCACAGCGAGCAAATCTGAGGAGTTTCTGAAATAAGAAGATTTGCTAATCAAAAGTATAATGTTCCTTGCTGAGAATTAAATTTACTTACTTTTGGGATAATTAATCACTGAAGAGAGAAAATGAGTGTAATCCTGCAGTACAGTCTACTTCCAACCATGTTTCTGTATTGCCAGAATATGTACACAGCATCTAACAGAAGTTGTATCCCTGAGGACAGGTACCTCTACTAGAGGACAAGACCAAAAAAATGGTTATGGGCATATATTTGTATGTGCGTGTGTGTGTGTATGTATACACACACATATATATATGTCTCATTGATTATGATTCATAAAGGAATTTAACAAAATTCAGTAAAACTCCACACCTTTCTGACATGCCATGTCATATGGTATGGTGGCCCACCAGATGTTCTCCAGTTTAAAAAGCTCAGTTTTAAAAAAGCATAGGTAGGTTTCTCTGATATTGGGAATCTCATTTAAAGTTGAGAAAAGTATGGATGTCCCAAATTGTGATGCTTTACTGTTTCATTCTGCTTTTATCTGCATATAAAAATGTTGTTCATGATGTTTGCTTTCATGTTGTAACTGTGTGGTTTGAGCTGCAAGCCACTAGCAGGCTCTTTCTCAGCTGATCTAACCTTGAGAAAAAGCCTCTATCCAAACAATACTAGAGAAACAGCATCAAAAAACAAATCTTCTGCTCCATCATATTTTCTGAAATTTCATTGGGACCCATCTCAGAGAAATAAGTCAGTGCCAGTAAAGTGAATAATTCTTTTGACATACAGATATATATGAATTTATACCTATAGATAAATAGGTATTTAGGTAATATAGGAAAAAGATGTTCAAGGTGGTATGATATTTTAATTTTTCAACTAACACTGGGAACTTAGGAGTAATTTATAATGTAGATTATATTTAGTTTATATACACATCCACAGTTAGCATTTGGTATAAATGTGTTATAGAGTGTGGTTTTTTTCATAAAGCACTTACAGCTCAAGTTATCACACTCATTAGAGCATTGGTTAAGGATATCTGTGGCAAAGAAACAATGGCAGTTTCCTGTCGCTTTATATAATTTTGTGGGGTTTCCTTGAACGTTTTGCACAAGAGGAGGCACCTTGTTATGACAAATTCCTGTAACTATGATATATCTGTTTAAAAAAATGGCTCATGTAAATTTTAAAACTGCTCATTAAATGAGTTTTTAAGCAACAAATGGTGTGATTTTCAACTTCACTGTAGATTTAAAATTGAGCTGCTTTATGCAGACAGAGTGAGGCAGTCTGGGGGGAAAAAAAGGGTAGAAGAATGATTTATGGGAGTGTCCCATTTCAAAATATAATAGATTGAATTTAATATGCAACTTTTTAAATGCATATTGTGAACATATGTTAATAGAAACTTCCCACAAAAACAGATGACAAGATGTGAAAAAGGTAAGAATCTGGGAAAGTTTGTTTTTCTTAGGTATATCTTTTTCACTTTAGCCTTTTAACAGGCATAATTTCTGTTGGGGAAGATAGCTGCAAAACTTCATGTGTATTTGTCAAGTGAAATTCTGACTTCACCTGGTTTTTAAAGAGGAAAGATGTTTGCCATAGCATGCCCTTGTGTTTCTGCTAGTCTCCTTCCTAGGAATCTTTGAACCCTTTAGAACCAGTTTTGGTCATATTTGCAAAAGCATAAAGGTCCCAAAGATACAGAAAATTCTGCTTTTTTTGGTAATAGTAAGCAGTTGTGTAGACAAGACAGCTGTACTGGTGATCACAGGTTCCTGGATGAACCCGGTCCTTTGTAGACCTCAGGGAGTGCACAGGGGTGGAATATGCTTTTGGTGCAAATTTCCCAGAAACCAGGCACTGTGGATTTGCTTGCTCCTGGAAGAACTTGCTGGTTTAACTGAAAAAAACCAAAACATATGTAACCTAACTGTTTTTAAACAACTTTGCTGCTCTCCTGTTGTTTATCCATTACTGGGAAAGTTGAACGTAGATGATCAAAATGCCTTAAAACCTGTATGGTCAATAAGGGGCTTTAAAAAGTCTTGGTATTTTTCTTGTCTCTAAAAGGGCATAACTGTTTATGTGCACTGTTCTCAGTATAGATTACTTTTTTTTTTAAGGAGTAATAGAAAAAAAATTACCTTATAAAAAAAACTGTAAAGAAAGAAGTTCAGCAAGATACACTTTGATGTGCTGGCAAGTTAGGTAAATAACAATAAAAATGCTCTCTGTGTGCAGATGCTCAGAATCTGAGTTGTATAAGACATGACTTGGAAGTATCAGAACAAAAAGTTGATGAATATTGCTTGACAAGAAGCTCAACATGAGCCAGCAATGTGCCTTTGCAGCCCAGAAAGCCTACTGTGTTCTGAGCTGCAGCAAAAGCAGTGTATCCAGCAGGTCAAGGATTGTGATTCTACCCCTCTACTCTGCTCTCATGAGAGCCCAATTGGAGTTCTGCATCCAGCTCTGGAGTTCCTAGCACAGGAAAGACATGGATCTATTGGAGCGAGCCCAGAGGAGAGTCACGCAAATGATCAGAGGGCTGGAGCACCTCTCCTATGAAGACAGGCTGAAACAGCTGAGGTTGTTCAGCCTGCAGACGAGCAGGCTCTGGGGGACGTTAGAACAACTTCCAGGGACTCTTTACAAGGGCATATAAGAATAGGACTGAAAGAGGTTGGGTTTAGATTATATATTAGGAAGTAATTCTTTACTATGAGAGTGGTGAGGCATTGTCACAGGTTTCCCAGAGAAGTTGTGGATGCCCCTCCCTGGAAGTGTTTGAGACCAGGTTGGATGGGGCTTTGAGCAACCTGGTCTAGTGGAAGGGGTTCCTGCCCATGGCAGGGGGTTTGGAACTAGATGATCTTTAAGGTCTGTTCCAGCCCAAACCATTCTGTGATTCTGTGATCGTTAATTCTTAATTTAAATTGATTTGGAACATAATTTCAATTTAACTTTTTAAGTTAAGTTACTGTTTGTAGCCATACAAATTCCATATTGATGAGACAACAAAAAAATGTGTGTACAAACCTCAAAAAAGAAACTGGGCAACACTAAGAGAATCTGAGTTCTCCAGGAGTACAACATAAATCTGAGAAGATAAAAGCTGTCTTTTCTCCATCATCTCTCTGTCCAACTTCATTGTACAAAACACCAGCAGCTTTGGTGTGCATATGCACACTTCTCACAGTTTCTTAACATCTGGAAACCTCTTCTGGCAAGGCAGTGGGTTTAATGCAGAGGTGCAGCATTACTCTGTCTTTTTGACACTGCTACCACAGAGCCTCTTGCATCTTGATGAGCCTGCCATGTGAGAAATAGCATTCTGCAGCCTGTGTTACCTATCTGCAAGGCATAAGAAGGTCTGGGACGTATTTTAGATAAAATAAAACAATGCAGTTTGATCAATAGAAAGCTAAAATGTATGTGACCAAATCAAAATGGCTCTATGGAGTCTCTGCAACTTGACCGCACAAATATTCCGAAGCTTCAAGGCAAGTGCTGCTTTGTCAAGGTTGTAGGCACAGGGTTCATGAGTCTCCTGGACATCAGCATGGCTTGCCTCTGTCAAGAAGCCTCTTAATTCTTGAATATTTTCCCTGAGAATAGGGATACACAATATTTTGGAGGATTGCCTTCTAGAGAAGATTTTTTATAATGTGTGTCCACATTATAAACACACACCAAAAAAAACCCTATGGGAACTTTTTCTGAAACATCTCTGAAAGCACTGAAGCTATTCCTGGTGCAGATTGCTTGTAATCAACTTTCCTCTGCTCCTTATATGCTAAACTTTCTTGCACATGTTTTCTTCTGGCCCACAGGGATGGATCATGAATCTGAAAATGAGCAAAGAATTAATTAAATACTCTTATAAGGATTTGGCATGAGTAAGGCAGACATTGGTTATTTTCTCTTTTCAAACTACCAGGTTAAGATAACTCTGCTTGTGCTGCAAGACATGACTCTTGAAGAGGATGGTGACTTTAGCATGTTTAGACACACCATTAGTAGTAGGACTAGATATACAGCTAAAATGTTCTCCCTAATGAAGCCTAAACTGATATTCCAGACCAGAGCATGACTTTTTCCCCTAAAACTCACTTGGCTGCATTCCACAGGTCAATTTTTCACAAGCTCACCATGAAACACATTCATCACTGAATGCCATATAATGTTGTTTTGCAAGATAAAAATGCACATATTTTTATGTATTTTGAAATGTGTTTATGAAAGAAAGTTATACTTAAAATACGGAACAGATAAATGAATATGAAAAACCTCAAATCATCCCAAATCCCCAGACTCCACCCTTTGCTCCATCACAGAAAAATCAACCATGTAAAATCGTTGTTTTTCTCTAGAACAAAAGTTTCACAGCTGTATTTAAAAGTATGTTGATGAAAAGTGATTCATAAGGTGAAGTAATAATTTTTATACAGTGCATTTGGCAGACTCTAGCCAAATTACACCATAAAAGAAATATTATATTTGACAGCAGACTGTTAGCAATGTGAAATTTGAGAATGAAAACTGACCATCCAAAGACTTATTTATGACTATGCTGCTCTCTGATGGTACCCTGGTGTTTCATAACCAGTTGTGGTCAGTCTGTGTTTTTCCCATATTTGTTGTAAATTTAAGCTAATGTTTTTCCATTATAAATGAATTCACATTTGTTTGGTGTAGACATAATTGGAGGCTATTGTATCTAATTTGTCTACTGCAAATTGTTTACTACACAGAGTTCTTACCAGCTAAATATGAAAGTAATTAAACTTACAAAGTTTTGGGCTACCTTAAAGGTTTTTAAATTACATCGAATTTGATTATTGTATTTTCATTTGAAAAGAGCATGTGTGATTCACCAAATTACTATGTACACACTGGCTAGGTAACTTAAAACTGTAACAAATAATTACAAGGATTTAACAGAATGGGATAAACCTCTTTATCCCCCTTGGCATGAGTGACTTGGGAGCAAAAGGTTGCGACCTACAGGGTCAAGAATACTGTGTGGAGTGTTTGAGGGTAGTAGATTTATCAGGCAATCCTATTCATGCTCTGCTTTTCTATTGAAGCTGTCCCGATGCTCTGCAATTAGTAGACACCGTTACTAGGGATGTTAATGTTCCTTCTGGGCTTTGTTTGTTTTGTTGTTTGTACAGAGTACTGATTAGGGCTTTTGAGTGTGGAATTCATTTGCAAGTGATTTATTTTGTATCTCTAGGAAGGGTTCCAGCTGTTTTGGGAATTTTTTTTTCCTGGTAAGTCTTAGTTTCAAATAGCAGCAAGAATAGCAAACTGAGAAGTTGCGAGCAGTTCTTCTTGTTAAATATTTCTTTGTAGAATGAGAGAATTTAATTTTCTACTTATCATTGACTTTATTTCTATTTTTATTATCCTCCTCAAAAATAATTTCTAATATGTTACTCTTTTAAGCATTAAATGAAATGCTCATGACGGATTTATGAGAACCTATTGAATGAAGTTAGAAGTGAGGATGTCACTACATCTGTGTATTCTAGGAAACCCGTGGGATGCTTTACAAAAGAATGTGCCCTTGCTTAAGCTTCTCATGCAGAAATTAAACCCCTATTGATACATGGAAACAGACTTCTATTCATATGTTCCATATGATTTGTAGCATCCTAATCCTTGCCATGAATCCTTTCCTTATTCTCAGCATCATAGAGTGAAAACATCAATTCAAGACATGGCTTCTTCACATTTTTTTTTGAAAACGTCAGCTCTTGGTTGAATACGGTTCCAATCGTCTCTTTTCACAAGTGCTGGGGGTTTCCTAAACCCCATTGAAGAGTAGTTTATTTTCAGTTATTTAAAAACTTGTCTTCTGTGAGTATATATGTAAAATTTACCATGAATATGCACATTCATATAATTACCTAATTTCATAAAGTTTTAATTTCTTTAACTAGTAATTGCATTTTTTACCTTCAATTATCAGTGTACTTTGGGTGAAACATGTAAAAGTCTACCGTTTTTAAACAACGTTGTGTGCTAGTAGCCAGTGGAAACTAATGAATAAAATTAAACTTTAGTGAGTAATTGGTAGATTGAAAGACCATGCAGCTGCTATGTATTGCCTGGTTCTCATACTTAATAATAACCTACCTGACTTAGGTGTAATTTTGTTGACTCGTGATTGCCATACTAACATAAAACTTTCGCTGTAGTTCCTTGCTGAGTTACAAGTAAAATTTTGAAACCATAATAATCTTTTCCACAATTGGCCTCTGCGTGAATTACATTTGTAACTTTATTATAAACACTTAAAATGGTATAGGTCCAGGAATTACAATCTGCTATATGAAATTTGGAATACTGTTTACATAATATCGATGAGTATATTAAAGTGGTAAAAGACCGCCAAGAACATGCCAGTAGAACTTGGATTCGTCCCCACCTAATGACTGCAAATTAAAAATTAAACAGCCTTGTGTAGTCTGCTTTCATGGCTTTTCGATGTCCAGAGCAGTCCGTGAGTCAGCATCAGGTGCAGTTAGAAAAAAGGCACATTTTGGCTTGGGGAGAGATAGATGGAGGAATGTAATCCCCTGAAGAAAACAGTCCAAACATCCTGGATTTACTCTAAACTGAACTATTTCACTGGAAAGCTGTCAGAGCTGAAGGAAAGTTCGTGGTGCAAATCCTTTGTCCACTGATTTTTTTTTCCTTTCCTGTTAAAATGTGTAGTATTAGCAGGTCAAGTGGGCCAAAGGTTTCCTTTGCGTATTACACTTTATTTAGTTTGCCGTATTTAGTTTGGTGCTTCTGATGGAATTAAAGGGACATGTCACTGGCAATTCCTGTTTGTTTAAGGCCTTATAAAGGGAACTCCTCTCAGAAGCAAGACAGAGACATAAGATGTCTCCTGAAGCACTCTTGGCAACAAAACTTGCAGGAAAAGGAGAGAAAGCATGGCCAGCTTAACCAGATGGGTACATGCATGACCCATGTCTTCATACGGAGTCCTTGATCTATCAGTCACAGTTGACATAGTTTCTTTTGAAATGTTGACTTTGAAAAAAGTCCCTGGCACAGAGCAGCAGAACAGTTAATTTCTGTTGGCTGCATGTTTTTATCAAACACAAAAGTAGTGGCAGATGTGCTTTCTGGCCCTTATACAGCTGTCTCGGATTGTGTTCCACAGCCAAACCAGTTGTGTCACTTCTCCAGTTGTGTATTGTGTTCATGGGGATTTATTTACCTGGCTGTGCATCTTCCATTGGCCCATAGCTGAGAGGCACTGGACAACACCTTTACTTTTTCTTCATGAAGTTAAGCTCCGAAACTGATCTTTACTTTTGGATAACAAGCACAATCTAACACCTTCTGTTCCCAGGCCTGCTGGGTTTGTTTGTCACACCATTTTATATGACTTAATATTTTCAGTGACATATTTCAAGTGTTTAGAGCTTGTTAGCTAAATTTAAAAGGAGGGCAAGATGAATTTTATGGTTGCATTTGTGACTTGAATATTAAAAGTGAAAGAAAATCCTGATAAGAAACAGGTGAATTTAAAGTTAATTTATTTTTTCTTGTTTAGTATTTTTTTGAGAATTTTCTCAGCTGAAGGAACCAAGGACTGACCAAGTGCTGATCCCATCTGGATCCTCATTCACTGCAGTGATACTTCTGTGTTATTAGGACAAAGAAACCTTCAGAACAGTTCTGGAGGATTTCCACTTTGCCTTACCTCCTTAAAAGGTTCTGTAGTTGGTTTAAGTTTTGCTTATGGAAGGACATTTTAGTTAAATGTTGGCTAAATTTTTGAACCTTTTAATACAGAATAAAAAGACTCGAAGTCATGAGAGATTGTCTGATTTTCCTTCCATTCATGTCAAATATCTGACTCACTTTTTCTTTAAAATCTCCAGTAATGGAGAGTCCATGACATCTTAAATAATCTAATATTATTCCTAGACATTTTTAGGACAAGATTTTTAGAGTGTCTAATTGAATATATTGTGATACAGTTTTGGTCTATTACTTCTTCTCCCATCCACAAACACAAGGAAAACAGATTTTACTTTTCCCTTTACTTTGTAGCAAACTTCAGTAGTGAAGACATATCACTTCCTTCCAGATTTTTTCCCCCTTGTCTCCCTCTACCCTGTTTCCCTCTGCGATGCACAAGACGGTTTATTTCAGCTGACAAAGCTTGATAAAAGTGATAAAACAAGACAGTCAATTTAGTGTTTTGCAGGTTGTAGCCTTTCTTCTGCATCTCAAATCAGCTTTTGCTTTTTGACGCTTCTCAGTTCTTATCCTGTACTTGTGTAATTTATTGTTTCTACATGCATATAATGCACATATGGTTGATGAATAGCATCCTGGTTTTTTTCTGAGCCAATCTCTTCCATTTCATAGAATCAGAGAATCACAAAATGGTTTGGTTGGAAGGAAGGTTAAATATCATTTTGTTCCAAGCCCCCTGCCATGGACAGGGACACCTTCCACCAGATCAGGCTGCTCATCCAACCTGGCCTTGAACACTTCCAGCGATGGGCCATACATGGCTTCTCTGGGCAACTTGTGACTGTCTCACCACCTTCACAGTAAATAATTTCTTCCTAATATCTAATCTAAATGAACTCTCTTTTAGTTTAGTCATTCCCCCCTGTCCTATCAAATGTCTTTATAAAATGTCCCTTTCTGGCTGTCTTGTAGCCACTTTATAGGTATTAGGTCTCCCTGGAGCTTTCTCTTCTCGAGAACAACCCCAGCTCTCTCAGCCTGTCTTCATAGTCCTTGTAGCCCTTTTCTCCTTGGTATTATCTGCAAATGTAATAGGCACACACTTTTTTCTCTGTCACCACTCTCACTACTGAAATTAGTAAGTAACAGACATCCAGTATTGGTCCCTGTGGAGTACCACTTAGTGTGTCCTTCCAGTTTTCAGGAAGCCGTTGACAACTGCTCTCTCACTACTCTTATCTAATCTCTTTTGTATTCATTCTAGGTATCTTCCATGAGATTATGTTTCCCTGATTGTTTTTAAAAGAAAATGTCTCACGCTGTAGCTCCAAAGCCTGAATTAAGTCAATAGCATATGATGCATACTGTTTTGCATCTCTAGTCACAAAAGGCTACCCAGTGTTAAAAGGGTGGCTTTTTTTATGAGTGCGTGTTGATTGTTAGTCATGTTCTTGTGATTGTCTTCCAGGTGCTTACAGTGTCTGTTTACATACAGTGGTTTCTCACAGTCAGCACCTTCCTGCTTAGTAAGCCAGTTGAATTGCGGTTTTGTCTAATTCCTCCTTTCCCAGGCAGGATGATAGTTATTGTTTAACACTATTTTTTCTAAAAATAACTAAACATCCCAAAGTTATGTTAGATTTCTGACTACTGAAGTCCCATGGGTGGCTCACAATCAGTCTGTAACTGACTTTCTCTAGAAATGAGATGACTTGCTGCCAGGAAGATGAAGATTATGCTGCATACTTTATAGCTGATAAAAGCAGATGTGAGTACATCACAAGTATGCTATTAGTTATATTATTGCCCGTGCTTATCCTAAGGCTGAATAGGATCTTTTGTTTTTCCAAAATAGCAATGGTTAGGCCTTATCTATTATAAAAAAACAACTTTCTATGATTTTCCAATAGCAGGTTAATTTGGAGTGAACAGATCTTTGATGGAGACATGAGCATTCATTGTCATTGACTTCTTAGGGTCTCCAGAAACTTTTTATCTGTTGTGAGATATCAGCACATACACACTGGATTTTCCTTATTTCCTTGTTTCAATTCATGTGTTCGTGCTTTGTGTCTTGGAGCTACTAGAAATGGTTCTGTACAAATTAGGTAAAGAAAGTTGATAATCTCCTGGAACCTAGTCAACCCAAGAACTGAGACGCTGTGATGGAGTCTGGACGTGGTGGCACTCTCACTGTGGCGATAGGAATTGGCAAGGCTTTGATATTATCTTGTAGACGTAAATGCCCGTGGTGTATTTAAAGATTGAAATAATTGTGGGGGGTTTTATTGATCTCTTAAATGATATGAACATTAGTTAACTTCCCAGCAATATTTTTTTTGAAGATTGTTTTCATGAAGCCCATGTTCTTGGTTAAATTAGTTAATTGCAGAAAGTATTCCATGTAACGTAATTAATTTTGGTTTTCTTCATATTTTTGAGGAGATTCTTGGTGTGGAGTTATTTTTTTTCTTAAAAGTTGTTTGTTGTAAAAAATCAAAATTGGAAGCAATACAGATGTTCAGAAGCCACATTTATGTGATTATTGGAACAAGAAAGGACCAGAAGTCCATCACAGAAGTGACACTTCCACCCGCCAACTGTGACCTGTAGGCTTGGACTTTGTGTCAGGTCACTCCAGGTTTCATGACCAGTCTCTCAAGTTGGTCTTTTGGTTGTTTTTTTGGTTTTTTTTTGATGATGCAACTTTCTATTTCAAACGCTGCAGCTGAATGTGCAGCACTAAAAATATGATCTAATTGACCAGTACTGTAGTAATTTAAAATAAAACTGTGTTAGAGTAAACTGTAGTCCCTTGCTACAGTGTAAGCCAGCAAGGGAGTTACTCAGGAGTAAATTTCTGTGGTAGCACTGAAATTTGGGTTTCAAAATAGTGTTTTCTTGAGGCTGTGCACAAATACTCTATTCACTCTGCGGTTCTTCCAGCACAGTTTCAAGATTTTAAAGTCTTAAAAAGACTTCCTATGATACTTATGAACATCAGAGGCACATACCACAGCGTCATGAAGGAGATGTGGGTGTAAATTCCAGAGCAGAAGGTAAATCTGCCTGGGGCAGTCATCATCACAAAGAAATACAAGTTGAATTTCAAAAAACTTTGCAACATTTGCTTTTAGTTTGGGTGTAGCAACCTGCTGGTGTTGTCCTTATGCTTATATCTCAATACTTGTAATGATCATGGTGAGTTTGGCACTATTCTGCATTATACACAATTAAGAATATTTCTAAATAACAAAGTGAGGATCTCACTTCAAGTCAATGCATTACAAATAACTCCCTGATCTTCACTCTGTATCCTAGCTCAGCAATGGCCAGGACACATTCAGAACAATTGCTAATTTCTTTACAATATTTTTATAGCTTTTCATTTTGTTATAAATTTATTCTGATAATGTGTTTTGTTAAATGTCATAGGTAAGGTTAATAAAATATAAAAATATAGATGGATTGTCTCCTCTTAATCATATTTTCCCCAAGTTGAAACAAAGCAAACAGCCAAAGATGTCCCTCAAATCCAATTATGGGATCATTTGGAAAATCAAATGTATCAATTTCTCTTGAATGCTTGAAATAATCAATCAATCTATGAGAGAGGTTTAGGCCACTGAAATTTTGAATTATCTGCAAACAGCATGAAGTATGTTTACAGAAAATGGTTCCAACAAGCTCAGACTTTTATTTTTTTCTTTTTTTGAGTTGCAGAGAGCCAGTAGAAAAAAGCCAGAGGAGAATTTGGCAGTCGATAAATTTAGCACAGGTCCCTCTGTCAGATAGAATCACTGCAGGTGCAACCATTATTTAATAATGAGCCAAATCCAATGTGTATTTAAGATTATTTGTTTTTTAATCTGGTAACAGTGCGTCCTTTTAGTGAGTGACTCATTGTTCTAACAACAATGAAACGGCATCAGTGCAGTCCCGGCTGCAGAGGTGGACGTGGTTTTGTACACGCATCAAGGTACATTTCTCTGTGTCCTTGTGCCCCTAGAGACAATTTGACTTCCCATCTTCATGTCTCCAGGGGTTTTTTTCCATTTCCTATTTTTGTTCTGTGCCCAGTTTGGAGAGAGTGTTTGGGGTTTGCTATAGCGGAGTGTTACTGTTTTTTGATAAAATACTTGTAAGAAAAAGGTTAAAATTTGGTAGTGGAAAAATGACATCACTTTTCAAAATTCAACAAACCAATTGAACAAAGCAGATAAATCTTAAACTTCTTTGTTTAGTCACCTCTTTTAATTGCTTGGAGAACTGTTTCCAGCTCTGGAGTCCTCAGCGCAGGAAAGACATGGACCTGTTGGAGCAGGCCCAGAGCAGGCCACGAAGGTGATTACAGGGCTGGAGCATCTGTCCTGTGGTGGGTGACAGGCTGAGAGACTTAGCCTGGAGAATAGGAGGCTCCGGGAGACATTATAGCACCTTCCAGCTTAAAGAGGGCTTATAAGAAAGATAAGAACAGAATTTTTAATAGGACCTGTAGTGACAGGACAAGGGTTAATGGTTTTAAACTAAAAGAGTTGATTCAGAATGGATATAAGAAAGAAATTTTTTGTGATGGGGGTGGTCAGGCACTGGCACAAATTTCCCAGAGAGGTGGTAGATGTCCCATTCCTGGAAACATTCAAGACCAGGCTGGGCAGGGCTCTGAGCAACCTGATCTAGTGGAAGGTGTCCCTGCCCATGGCAGGGAAATTGGACTAGATGACCTTTAAAGGTCCCTTCCAACCCAAACTGTTTCTATGTTGGTTTCTTCTATTAGCTTTGTGAAGCAGGACTTTGATGAAGGATTTTGAGTTGGGAGCATGGCCACCTCAGTGATTCAGTTGCTGCTCCTGAGCCCACAGTGCAACATTGTTGGTACACAAAGAAATGGAAGAGCTGCATCCAGCTAAAATAACAAAAAATATTTTTTGTTGTTTTTTGAGAACTTTAAAGAGAAATTCCACTTACTCAAAATGCAGTTGCTTGCACATTTCAGGAAGCACTAATGTCTGAAGAAATAAGAGCGCTGTAAGTAGTAGAATAATTAACATTACTAGAAATCTAACTCCATATTTGACAATAACACAGAAAACTTGATTAACATTCAGATGAGAAGTGTTGATTGATAGCAGCTTTGGTTTACAACCCTGAATCCAGTATTGTAATTTAACTTCAATATAAACAGCTCTCTTTTCAATTGTGGTGTCACATTCTTGACAGAATTGCAGAATTTTTCTTCTAAAATGTAATTCCCTGGATTTACATGAAAGCTTAATGGGACCATAGTTCACTGTTGATTACACTGTTTGTCATCTCCATGCACCCTTTCTTTCCAAGTGTTGTAAATGATGCATTCTACGTATGTTGAGAAAAAAATAATGTACATCCTCTACAGTGCTACTCTGACCCTTCTCCTTGAATGTTGTCCTGACTTGCTCTTTCTTTGTTCATTTACTTTTTTATACAATATGGTTTTATATTTGCTGCATGTACTGGTTGCAAAGCCACTGCCTTTTCAAAAGGTCATTTTATACTTCAAGCACAAGTAAAAGAAATGCCATGGATACATTCTTTCATGTTTTATTTAAACACACAAAAGTTAAACTATCTGATTTGGAAATACAAGCAATGCGAATTCAATTTCATTGAATTTTGATCCCAGTTTCATTTGCTAGAATCAAATTTAAAAGTTGAAAGTATAATTTTTATAAACTACAGCTCTTCTGACTTCAGTTGTTTTTAATATGATTTCTGACATGTTTTCCATGTGTGTTCCGTGGGGTACAAGATAAGATTTTTTTGTTATAATTGCTTCTTATAATTTTTTTCATAGTTCTGTCTTGAATAGGTAAGACCTGTGTGTAAAGACAGAAAGAAAATAAATGCTTAATCCAGAAAAGGGGAAATTCAAAGTAGAGAGAATCTGGGTATAAATAATTTTTTCCCTTAAATTTGCCTCTGGATTTTATCTGCACAGGTCACAAGTTGTGCCTCGTGATTCTATTGAGTCTTGGAGGAGGCAGCTTTCGGGGTGGTGGTGTGTTCTCTGCCTGTAGCTGTAGCTGGTTCTCCTGGAGTTATGTGGGGGCTCCTTTCTGACCCTTGGAGGGAGGTGGCTTTTCCATCAGTTTTTCCATCCCAGTCCTGTCAAAGTCAAGGAAAGAGGATAGTTATTCCTGCTCCTGCATCATCTGGGAAAAATTGGAATATGGACACATAGCATGAAGGAAGGCATTAGGTTTTATATTGGGGGAATGTTAAAGTTAACAGCAACTGGTGCATGGAACAGACTATTTTTGCTCTCAGCATTTCCAGGTGTCTTGATAGGATGATTTTTCAGTGTCTTTAAGAGATATTTCTATCTGGATGGATGGGCTGTAGCATACTTTGAAATACAGATATAGTTTTTGGGTTATCTTTCTGACATATGCAAGTTTTAATGTCTTTAATATGACACAAATAAAGGTGATTAGTTGAAATGGACGTAATTACAAAAGAGAAAGCAAAATAATCTTGTTGAATCCATGTTAGAGCAACCTGGCCATCAGGTGTCCCTGCCCATGGCAGGGAAGTTGGAACTAGATGATTTTAAAGGTCCCTTTCAATCCAAACCATTCTGTGATTCTGTGATTTGTTTTGACTAGGGTAGGGTTAATTTTCTTTCTAGTAGCTGGTAGTGCTTTGTTTTGGATTTAGGATTAAAACAGTGTTGATAGTTCAGGGATGTTTTCATTGTTGCTGAGCAGTGGTTACATAGCATCAAGGCCTTTTCTGCTTCTCACCCCACCCCAGCAGTGGGGAGGCTGGGTGTGCACAAGGAGTTGTGTGGCGACACAGCTGGGACAGCTGCCCAGAGGGATATTCTATACCATAAGGCATCGTGCTCAGCAGATAGACTGAAGGGGAAAGCTGAGCAGGGACTGCTGCCCAGGGACTGGTTGGGCATTGGTCAGTTGGTGCGTTGATCATTACTTGTTTTGTATATTCTAACCTATTATTATTTATAGTTATTGTTATTTCTTTCCATTCCTACCCTATTAAACTGTCTTTATCTCAACTCATGAATTTTACTTTCTCTTCCAATTCTCTCCCCCATCCCACTGTGGGGGAGTGAGTGAGCAGCTGTGTGGTGTGTAGCTGCCTGCCAGGTTAAACCACACCATCATCTATGAAGGAAGCTTCCTGTGTTTTGATCTCTTGTGCCTTGTGTAGATTTAGAAAGGAATCTCCTTTGTGTTTAGGTTCTACTCAGCTGCAAACAGTGGGTTTGATCCAGAGGAATTGCATCTAAATGCCTCTCTGTTTCCAAGTAGGGTGCTGCAATTTTAGATTTCATGCACTTTATTTCTGATAGAAAAATATATAATCAGAGTAGTTTTTCTTTTTAAGATAATGTGAAAGTCACGAGTAGTTTCTGAATTCAGAAGACTCTTGTATAACCATATCTACTGAGATATTTAGGATCCAGTTTCCCACAGATTTATCTTAATTAAGACCAAAATGTCTTTCTGCAGCCTTGTCATAAACCACTGACAGCTTGATGGATTTGGGCACTGTAATTAGCACAATAATCAAATTGTTCTTTGGTCACTGAGAAGAATCTAGATACTCTTCACATAGTTGGAAAGTTCACCACAACTAAATAATGACAAGTTAAAATAGATTTTTTTAGCCTGTGCAATCATAATTTTTAGAAATCAGATTTTCTACTTGAAAATGTGTGTTCTTGCACTGGGAATAATATTAGCAGTACACATTTCTGAACGACCTTTGCTTTCAGTTTCCTTTGTTTTATGAGATTTTACTGGATTAGCTCTTATTTTATATCCAGAAGTATTAAATACTTCATTTTAAAGTAATATTTTTCACATAGTTACAACACTGAGGAAGGTCTAGGTGGTTTGGAACTGTTCTTGGATCTCAGAGCCTTTTGGAACACTAGTATTTCCAAAATGTGATTTTATGTTGCAGTCATCATATAAACAAATTAGTCTCAAAAAAGCTTAGAACTGAGCTTGAACTAATTCTTTAATTTCTCTGATTCAGAATGATTATGTGTCTGAGTCTTGAATTTCTTTGTAATCCTGTTTTTCACTGGTGCTTGCTCCACATTTTCAATTTCATAGCCACAACCCACTTGATTAGAGTGGTGGGCAGTGTCAGACCATGAGGAGGTATGGAGAAAGTACTGATGAATTATTTTTTAAGAAAAAGAAATGAGCTTTTGAGAATAAAATTTAAAAGACAAGTGGGGGGAAATATGAAAGAGGACCTCGACTTGCAGGAAGAAAGGGCAAAAGAGAACATGGAAAAAGAAAGGAAATGGTTGCAAAAGATGTCTCAGAAAAATGACATCTGTTGCTATTGACTATTAACATCAGGGAGAGGATGAGGAATGAATCATTTAAGATCATGGAGTCCAACTGAAAAGCAGCCTCTCTAAGCATCTCTTCTCCAGAGATCAGCACAGATCACAAAGTAGTGTAGATAGCCTTTAATTCCTAAAAGCAAGGATTTAATAGCAAGGGGTGTAGCTGGCATGCCCAGACACAGTCACGTTTCATCACTATGATCCTCCCTTCTCCATAAAACAAGACACCTTAACTCGGAAATGTCCCCCTGACCACTTTTTACAGGCAGATGTTCTTGTGGCAATATGCCAACACATGTCCTGTGCTTGCAGTGTTTCCTTCTCATGTGGCCATAATGAGAGCTCTGCATGTAGGAGTTTCTAATTTACTCTTACCCTGAAGGATAACATAAGCAATATGTTGAGGATGTTGTTAAACATGGTATGTTGTTACTCCTGTAAACTGCTTTCTCCCTACAGATTCTATGGGTGAAAATTGACTTGTTCCCTCAGAAGGTTTCTTGTACAGTGTATATCAATAGGTCACAGAGAAAAGCTTCAGAAGAGCTATGACAAGACATACTAATTAAAAAAAAACAAAACATAATTGCTGGCATCCAGCCTTACAGTTCAGTGTGGGAAATTCTCCTTCCCATAGGATGGAGGGAGAGTAGAGTAAACTCATGTACAGCACCTCTTTACTTACACAAACGTAAATAATTGGAGTTGGTTCGTGTCTTGTTGGAAGTATAATTTGTATCAAGCCTTGACTCTATTCCACTTTTGCTGTTTTCTTTATGAAAAAATAAATGTGTGTGGTCGTAAGTTAAATTTATCTTATAAATATGCATGATTAAAATCGACCCTATTTACTCATGTGCCAGAATTGTCCCAGCTGGGGAATTTTTAAGAATCTAGATTTATTGCCTTGGCTCCTTGATTCTTCTGCTCCTTCGGCTCCAACCAGGGCTCTGGCCAAACACAAGCTGGAACAGAACAGAGCATTTCTGCTGTGTGATCAGGTACACAGCACCCAGCAGGGACAGCTGGCAAAAATCACTGGTGCTGCTGGCTTTGTACCAGGGACAAATTCCCCTTTGATGGGAAAATGTAACCAAATTATACACCATTTAAATTATTGCTTGCTGGGCAAAAAACGGTGTTGCCCTCCTGCAGCTTGGGGTTTGGTCCCTGGGACATCCAGGGTGGTGGGAAACATAGAATGGTAGCATGGTTTGATTTTGAAGGAACCTTAAAGATCATCTAGTTCCATCCCCTCTGTCATGGGGTTCCTTGGCACTAGACCAGGTTGCTGAAAGCCCCATCCAACCTGGCCTTGAACACTTCCAGGGATGGGGCATCCACAGCTTCTCTAAGCAACCTGTGCCAGTGCCTCACCACCCTCACAGTGAAGAATTTTTTCCAAATACCTAATCTAAATTTGCCCTCTTTCAGTGTGAGGTCATTCCCCATTATCCCATCACTCCATGCCCTTGTAGAAGGGTGAGCTACACTGAGTTTCTCTGATGGTATAGAATTCACCCATTATCTCAGACCTTCCAAGTTGAATAATACCATAAAAACAAGCTTATAATTCACTATTTAGATTTTTCCTGTCTCAGGGGTGTCTGCAGTGCTGGGCACATGTAACGCATTGTACTGGGCTCATTTGCAGCTTGAATGGCTCATGCAGGTCAGCAGCAGAGTGCAGGCTTTTTCACCCCTTGAGCAATGAAGCATTGAGCAAAAGTTATTATAACCAATTAGTGGTGGCATTATTATTACCAATTAGTGGCTGTATGAAGCAAATCATTAGTCTTGGTTAAGTTATTAGCAGCCAGGTGTTCATGAAACGTGGCATGTGCAGCCAACATTGTACCTCAGCGGTTGCCGTCGAGGCCAGTCACTGAATTTGTGATGCCTCTCTGCATGGGGGGTTGTCACCCCCCTGCCCACCCCCCCTGCATTGTGTTTGGAGTCGGTTTGTAGGATTTTCTTGGTCACTGCTGTGTTGTGTACCTAGTGAGTGAATAAATAAGGCCATTTCAATCTCTAGACCACTATTCTGAAACCTTAATAAGTCATGATGAAAGCCAAAAATTAGATTTCCAGTTTTGTTGTTGGTTGTTGCTTCATTTGTAAGAGCGAAGTGGTCATGCCAGAGCAGGAGAGTTACATTAGAAAATTATTTTTGATTGAAAGTATTGTTTTTCTAGGACGCCTGTTTATAAAACCCTTAATAAGCAATATTTCCACACACCCATTAGTTTTGTACGATGACTTTCCAGAAGACAGTTTAGACAGCAAGGAGCATTCATTGAATTCTATTTAAGAGCCTAAATTGCACTTTTATACTGTGTTAAAATTAAAAAAAGTAAGAAGCTAATGCGGAAAAATTATAATTGTATCTTTAGCATTAATTCCATATTGAATTATGTATTTAATTTTGGCTCATTTTGCAGGGATTTTCATAGCTGTAGCTCTAGAAATGTATAGAAAACTAATAAGTAAAGTAAGCATAGCTAATAAAATTCCAATACAGTGAATACTTATTGCACAGAGTTGACTGTAATCATGTAATTAGAATAGGCATTAGAAATATTTTTTTTCTTGGAGAAAAAAAGTGGGAGGTTAGAGTGCTATTTTCTCTTTTGGTGAGTTAGATGTCTTCTGATTTTCAGTATTAGTGAGGAAAGGATTTGATGGTTTCTTTGAGATATGTTTAAAGGAAATTAATTGTAGGGTAGCATTGGTCAGGGCGCTTCAAGCACAGCTGGGCAGGGACATCTGGTGGTGCACTAAAGGAATCGATGAACACTTGCAACTGGTAGTGCAGTTGCATTGGAATGATTAAGGAAAAACATCATTGTGGTCGTACTGTGATTACTTTTCTATTTCAATATTATTGTAGAAACACTTACGTGCATGTTTACATTTCAGTTTGTGTATGCTTTTAATTTACTGGAAAAGTAGGAACTAAGGCCCTATTCTTGAGCTGGCAGCTTTCAGGCATAATATGTTGGACACCCTTAACTCAAAGGGCATTTAACCTTCAGTTGGTTGTAGATCTAAAATCAAACTCATGAAACTGGACCGTGGTTCTGTGGATAGAGTGGGGTAGATGTTAACCCTGTGCATTTGGGCTCTCTTTGTAGTTCTGCTAGTGATTCACTGTGCTCTCTGGGCAAAGCTGATTTCATTTTTTTCACTTCATCACTCATCAGTTGTTTCAATCCATCTTTGATTCCATCTTTGTGTAAAAGTGCTATTATAGTGTTTCAGCTTCTGAATTGTACATATGGGCAAAGAAACATATAAAGTAAAATTATTGCATATCTTTGATTTCCCAGTTCTGTGTTAATTAAAGATATGGTGAGCAATTTTTGTTTGTATATGTTTACCTTGGACCCCTATTGATCATAAAAATGTGACCAGTATTTTAACTTCAGTCATTTTAAAGGAGGAACTCTTTGGGATTAATTTTCTGTTGCTGTGTGTAACTGTACCTGATACTTAGCACTGTGCACATGCTGACAAAACCAAGTCCTTGGAAACATATGTGTTGAAGGTCATACCCTTGGGAAGAGTTTCCCAGGAGTGTTTAATGCTGTGACATCTTACTAGCTCCGCAACAGGTGCTCCCCTGCCAGGACAAAGCAAGACTTTCTTCATTTGTGAACATCTTTTATCTCATTATGGTTTTTCTGCTGTTCGTGTGTATCCAGCCATTGCTAGTACGTGTTGGCCACTCATGATGCCTTCTGGGAGGTGGTGTCACCTGCTCTTGGGGCTGTGTGGGTACAGTATTTCCAGGGACAACGTGGTTTCTGTAGGTTTATCTCTATCTGCTTCTGTTTACAAAGCTTTTGCGACTGATGTCCTGTCTTCTCTTAGAGTAGGTGTGCACTTGAAATGATGATAAGTTACTAGTTTATTATTTCTGTATTGTATCAGGAATGCATTTTTATCATCATGTATTCTCCATGCAATTCTATAAGAAGAAAAGGGGAAAAAAGCATGAGTGTCTGCTCTTTGCTACCAACATGGTTTTTCAGGAGGAATCTGTAGCAGCTGCAGGCTTCAGTGCCTTTCATCATATCCTGGGCAGAAAAAAATCAATAACCTAGATCTTTCATAGCCAATTATGGGCTCTTCATTGGGGTCATTATTCACACAAGGAACCCTGTTAGTCAGTAAAGAAGGATATATATATATATATATATATATATAATCAAACTCAGAATCAGAGCAACCACTATATAATTGAAAAACTGGGACTTTCAGATTGAGAGCCTTCTTAAAGTAAGGAGCTGCAGAGATCAGCACTTTGCAAAGTAGAACAATTTATCTCAAAGTCAGAATAACTATTCCCTGCAGCCTTTCACAAGAGTGGGTATTTCATCGAGATCCAACCCTCCTTTCTCTCCTTGCAGTAAAATTTATATTTTGTAAAACTCCTCATGACTTCTTTTCCATAAAGCAACAGTTCTTTGTCATATTCTGTCATCACCCTCATGGTTCTGTCACCATCCTTTAAAAATTTCTCCGCTTGTAGTTTGGATAAAAGAGTGAAGCACTGGCATTTGATGCTATATCCTTTGTGTGAGAGCTGTCCCAGGGCTGTGGTGACAACTGTGAACTGAGAATAGCCACGGAGCTGTTGCAGATGTGCTGTTGTCTGTTAATGAAAAATTTGTGTTCATCCACAGCCCTTCTATGCAATATTTAATCTGAAAGACTTTGTAATGCAAGCAGCCCATTATAGAGAAAACTGTTGGTTTTATCTTTCAGATGCAAAGACGGCTTGAAAGGATTTACATACTCTGCACTAAAGTAAGTAAAGCTTCTGTGAGTCTGTAGCTTCAAGTCAAGATTTTGAGGAATCATGCATGGTGGCAGATGCACTGTAAGAAAAGAGTGTCCCTAAGAAGAAACGTACTGTCGTAAAACTTTTTCAGCTTCTGGGATATACAATATATTTTGGAGAAGACATATTCATAGAATCACTGAGGTTGGAAAAGACTTCTAAAATCATCAAATTCAACCATTAACCCAACACTGCCAGGTCCAACACTAAACCATGTCCTCAAGTGGCACATCTACACATCTTTTAAATATCTTCAGGGACAGTGACTCCACCATTTCCTGGGCAGCCTGTTCCAATGCCTGACAATCCTCTCAGTGAAGAAATTTTTCCTAATATCCAATTTAAACCTCCTCTGGCACAGCTTGAGGCCTTTTTGTCTTGTGTGCTGGCAAAAGAGGAATCCTTTTATATTTAGGACTGAGACATGCGATTGCATATTTTTAAAGGAACATTAATCTTCTGTCTTTCTAAAACTGGGATTCTTGATAACCTATATTTTCCTGGAAGCAAATGACTGCTGTGTTTTGACCTGGAGGTTATTTACTGCATTACAAAATGTTTAATAAATGCAACGATAGTTCTGTACTCAACATGCAAGTAAAGCATGGGTATGTGTCATATTTCTTTGTGATATCGTCAGCATGCAGTAAACCTTGTGTCTGCCATTGTGGTCCAGCCTCTCCTAGAATTTGCTTTGCTATGGGACCCTCTGGTGTTAGTCACTAGTGTGTTATACAGAGTTTCCCTATCTTTGTGCCTTGCATGTTATCACTCAAGACAGCCCAGTGCATGGAGGGTAGCAACCCACTGGTGAGGAAAAGAGCTGAAGTCAAGCAAAAGAGATTTGCATTGTTGGTTTAGGAAATATTTTACAGAGCTTACAGCCATGGAATATGATAGAAGGTCCCAATAGTAAATTATTCAATTTATAGTCAGAAATATGGACATGAAACACTCCTGTGACAACATGCAGAGACAATGCTTTCTGAAATCACCAATTCACAGTGACATGTTGAATTACAAAGGTTTTATACCTTCATCACTCTCAGCAAGACTACCATGGTACAGTGTAACTTGGATTATAGTGCAGAGTGCTAGGAAACATCTTACCATTGTGTCCTGCATTGCCCTTCATACACAGTAATTCTACGCCTGAGATGAACCAATATATTGACAACATCAACTTCTGAGTGAAGAAAGAAGTCTGAAGATGAAGCCAAGGAAAACAAAGTTGGTGCTCTTGGTGGGAGCGAAAACATTTTGAAGATTTTGTAAAACAGATATTTTATAAAAATATTATAGTAATTATCAACCATTATGTAACCCTATTTTGCTGGAGATAATTGAGATATTTCATGTGCCTTTTAATGTTCTTATTTAGTGTTCTTCTTTTGTCTGAGAGATGGACTTCCTTACTAATGTTTTTGTTCCTAGTTTTAAAAAATTCCTGGCAGCAATTGTGTCCATTAGCTGAAGGTTTAAATATATGTTGGTGGACTGATCTTTTCAAAGAGGTGTGGGGTTTGGCAGCTGTATAGGATGAGTTTTTACTGACCTAGGAGTAACTTCAAGCTTTTCTTAAAGACTTTGAGACTTATACAGGACTTGATATATTTTTTTAGTTATTTAGGTAATTGTTTTGTTCTGTTTTTTTTTTCTTTTTCTTTCAGGTTCATTGTAGGGAAAGAAGAAATCCCCACTCACTCTTTTTCACCCGAAGCAGCGTTTTCAAAAACAGATAGAAAAATCAAGCATTGTGAAAAACTATCACAGCCAATGAACATACTGGCTCTAACAAAAAAGCTCATGGACAAAGTGTGAGTCAAAGTAAACAAAAGAAAAACAAAACAAAATGAATCATTGTTGCATGGTGCATTTCAATGTCTTGTTACGTTGTATTTAATAATGCTTTATAATACTTTCGCTTTGCCTTTAAGTGTTTTTCTATTTAATTTTTCACTGGGTAGCTGGCAGTGGCAAATGATGAATTCCAGTGAAAGCAAAACTTACGACCTGTATGTCATAGCTATGACTTGCAATGTGCAGTTGTCTTAAGGAGAGTAAATTCAGTCAATGCTGAATGCAGGCTGGTAGTTGCTTTTTCTAGTTTTCAGCAAAACCAGTTCATGGCATGGTTCTGCTGGAGCTAGTGATGATATTAAGGAGAGAAATTACACAGCAGCAGACCTTACTGATGTCACCCTAAGTGACCGTAACATTGTCTTTTGGGGGACCTACATCCCTGTGTGGCATAAAGGAGAACTACCTAAAAATAGGATTAGTGGCACATGGGCTGCCTCCACTGTCAGGAGATAGGAAATTGAGAAGCAAAGAGTGAGTTTAAAACTGTTTTGCACAAGGTCAGATCTAGACATCTGAAGTTAGGCAAGGTAGGTTCCCTCCCTGTCTACAGTATCCAATTTATTGTCCTTTAGTATAAGCTTAAAGAAGTGACAGCAGATAGCTTTTCATCTACCACAAGGAGTAGGGAAGATGGAGAGAAAAATGGACTAGATGTGTGTTCACACCACACTTATGAATCTTCACTTCCATTGACCTCTTCAGGAGCAGTTTTATGACCAGTTCTCTATCTGCTGACATGCAGGAGAGAGTCTTCCAAGCACAGTGTGTCCTCAGAGTAGTGGCTTATCTTACTTGCTCAGTTGATGAACAAAAATGAAGTGACCCCCATCATATGGCAGCTTTGTATATTTGCTGTAGGTTTTAGTTGAAAAATATGAGGGAAGTCAGCAGTGCCTTTTCAGGCGTGACTGTATTAGACAACAAAAGACTTAACAAGGAAGAGGCAGCTCCAGCCATGTGCAGATTCTTTTAGCTGAGTTGCTTATGTCTATTTTGTCTTAAATACCTCTTTTTCAGTTTGCTGGAGATAGTTCATAGCTTTTCCACTGTTCATTAAATACAAGGATTGAGGGATTATAGGTGAAGAAGAGCATATTTTCTTTAGGGTTTTGAAATTCCCAACTCAGACATGCAAAAAACTTGCAGTTTTCAGTTCCAGTGCTCTTAGAGGTTTCTCTTCCATATGGTTCTTTTCAGTATAATTGAGTCTAAATGCCTGTAACCTGAGCACATTCTCATTACAATTTTTGCTGCATAAACTGACCTCACAGATGATTTATGGCCATTAGACTTTATAGTACACAATTCAGAACTTCCAAGATATTTGACACAGTATATAAATTGTGTAATTTATTTTACATTAAAGCTAAAATACTTGGATATAGCAAAATATAATGTTCAGACCAGGTATGACATTACTTCTTTTAATGCTACGTAATACAGGCCTAGAAACTGTATAATCCACACATCCCAACATCCCGAGCAAGTCTCTTTTAAATGCTCAAGGTCAAATTCTCAGTCCAAAGGAGGAGCTACATAAAAATCCACATTGTAGAAGAAAGAGCCAAAAAGTGAAAGGCTTGTGATTGAGAGAAGTCTCACAGGGTATCTATGTGTGTTTTTATGTTCTGCATTGCCCTTCAGTGAACCTTACAATGGTATGAAAGATGTAAGGATGCAGTAACAGATGCTTGGTCACATATCCTTCTAGAACCCTGGAGCAGAGACAAACTGGGAAAGGCCATGTCACTTCTCCTTGTTGACCACAGCAGAAAATCTGTCCTTTAATTTAGCATTTAATGTGTAGCATGGCAAGAGATTGGATCCAAATAAGTGTGCAGACACCTTTTCTTGGTATGCAACTAAAGTATTGTTAGTTTTTATTGTCCTTTTATGGCATCATAAAAGTTCACAGTGCCCTTCAGTGGGGTAATGGGGAGAATGAGCACTGGGCAAATAGCACTGTATGTATTTTTAGGCAAGAAAAATTTATGAATTCTCCTGTCACTTATGCTGAAAACAGCTATGAGTTAATACGTGTTTCATTATGCTTTTTGCAGGTGCAAACATGGCCCGAGGCATAGATGCTGTAAACACTATGGAGATAATTGCATCTCATACTGTATTAAAGTAAGTGCAGAAAAAATTCGATTGACAAACTCTGGCAAGGACAGGGTAAAAGTCTGTAGTCAGGAAAAGCATGTGCTTAGGAAGTGAGAAAGGAGCCTGTTACTCATTCTTCTTCTGTTGAAAATGTGACAAGCCTGAAAACAGATTTTCTCAATTTAGGATGAGGTGGTGGTGGGGGTTAAAGTTCTCTGGTCTTTCAGATTAGCTGTAGTGAATGAGTAACATAAAATGTGTGGGAAAAAATGGACTAGTAAGCAAGGCTCTTGTTTAACTATGTGATGCACTTCACGGCTGAGCCCACTTGTGACTCCCCCCTAAATAAAGCACCTGGAATGTGCTGCTGTGGCAGGCGGCCCCCATTCACGTGCAGCTGCGCAGCTCTGGCACGTCGCTGCCGGGCACTGGGCTCGTTCCCCCAGTCATTTATTTTAAGGGTTTGGGGTAACGAGAGATTGGTCACAGTTGCTGCACCCAGGAAGAGCTGTTTATCTCTGGTGGTATAATTCATCCTCCATTATTAATGTGATCAGCGCATTTTTTTTCAGAGGAGCGCTGTGCAGAGATTTGCCTTGGCTGACATCGGTTTGGCACAGGTGGTACCACCTGCTATGCCTGTTTTAGGAGTTGGTAAGACTCCAGACAATCTCAATCACTTAATAGTTGACCTGTTTTTATATAGGGAGCAGCAAAAATGGATTTGAGTATTTTCAGATGCTTTTGACATATATTACTTTCAAAAATAACTCTTTTAAATTAAAATTTTGTATACAATTAATGTTATCTCAGAAACGCCATGCTTAAATTTAGCATCAGAATAGATGTAGTACAACATGTATTCATGTGTGTTTAACAACATCATGATTTTTTGTTGTGTTAACACTCTTTTTATACTGCAGTGTGTTGGCATACCATGGTGTGACATGGATATAAGTTGTGCTGGAGTTGATAGAATTTGAGATGGTGCTTAACATTCTGCTGAATTCTGATGAGAATATTCAGTAGAACAGTCATGAATAGTTCAGGATAGTTATGTCACTTTTCTGTTGTAGGTATGACATATATTTAACAGACCCAGAATAAAATTACAGTTTTACAACCTGTCATCACTGTCTAAGTCCATTTAATGTTTCATTCATGGGCTCTTTTCTTCAAGGCATAACATCTTTGGGGACACAGACTTCCCATTTGCTTTGTGCTTGTTCAGTACCTTGCCCAGTATGTTTGCTGTTCAGTGCTTCCTGGCCCATTTTGTCTCCCATCTCTTGAATGCTTATGTTTGGTCAGGTCAGAATCCTCTGGGGAGCAAACATTCCTGTGCCTCCATCTGCAGGGTACTCTGTTTTCCCCATAGATGTCAAGTGTCTGGCCTTCAGAATCAATGTCCAAGACTGCAATGAATGTTATATTCAAAACAAAGATTAAAATTAAGCAGGAGTGATTTTATGCAAATTTGATATGCTGAATGTCCAGATCTCTGCTGATGGTAGCATCTCCTGGTGTGCATCTGTTTTTTCATGGTGCTTCACTATAACTTCAGTCTGCTGCGCTTATTTACATAGTAAAAGTACTGTCTTTCATTACTTAGGCATGTTTTAGAGTAATTAATTCTTAACTACAGTTAGTCCAGACTTGCTTTCATAGCTTTTTATTATTATGACACAAAACCCTTATACATCTTGTGCTGCATGCTTAGCATTCAAATCTGTAAGTACTACCATAACATTATATTATTTTACAAGCACAGTTAGAGCAAACAACTAAGGATTTTTGTTAGTGCTCATCATGGAATGGATGCCTCTTCTCTGTGGAAAACTCATAGTCTGCTGGAAGAATGTGTGTGAGACTTTGTGGGTAAAGAGGTGATTTGACCATTATGGAATATAATAAGCTTGAAATGGCTTTAAAATGGAGTTGGTCTTGTTGAATTACTCTAGTTGAGAGCCCCAAATTTGATTTCAGTTTGTGAGTTTCTTAAATTATAGTAGACCAGCCCCACACTGCTCTCTCTGTCCTTTCTTAGGTGAGGGGGGAGACATGTTAATGATTAAAAGAACATGGGAGCAGGGCAGAAAGTGGATATTCAGGAGTACTCTTCCTCTTCATATTTAAATGTCCATTAGCTAGTTGACATCATCCATAATAGCTTTTATGTAACATTCAGTAGTGATGTACCACCTGAGTTCATTTACTTCCCTTCAAACTAAATACTTAAAAAGCTTTGGGTTTGCAAATGTCTAAAAAAAGCTGCTAGAAGCAGTCAAACAATATTTTTCCTTCTTTGGATTCCACTCAATTACAGTGAGGAGACATTAGCCAGCAGTAGAAGTCCAGTTGTCCATTTTTTTTGCTGGTGCTGCAGATGGGACCGGATAACCCTCCCAACTTACTAATAACTAGAGTAACCACAAAATAGGTCATAGAATAATGGAATGGTTTGGGTTGGAAGGGACCTTAAAGATCATCTCGTTCCAACCCCCCTTGCCATGGATAGGGACATCTTGCACTAGACTAGGTTACTCAAAGCCCCATCCAACCTGACCTTGAGCAGTTCCAGGGATGCCACAACTTCTCTGACATTACTTTCTGATGATTGCAGTCTCAGTGTTCTGTCTCTTGAAGGAACATGGGCTGCTGTATACCCAGAATAAATATTAATTATCTTAATTAATTTTAAATACCTTAACTAGTTCCTAATGTATTACAACAGGTTGTCTGAGGTTTTGGTATGTTACTGAACTCTCTTTATGTGCACACATGCTTTTTTGAATTTGAGTTAAAGCCAATACCTCGACTGTATTATTAAGAAATTTGTTTCTCAAAAGCAGAAAAAAAGTTTTATTCAACAGTATTGGAGATATGACGTTACACTGTGCTGCTACTTCTGGCTGATTTGATTTCCAACTCAAAATCTCTGTTGAGAAATGGCTCTTAGCAGAGTTTCCTTTTCTCACTTATGTTTATTATAGAGTCCTGCCTATGCTTTCCTATATTCTACCTCCATTCTTCTTTGAGGCCTTCTTATGGAAGGCGAAAGTTACAATATAGTACATTAATTATAAGATATAATACTTCCTGTGACTCTGAAACAAACATCAGTAAGTGTGATACCTGGTAGATGTAATGAGCTAAATAGATAGATTTTGTGCAATACTCACTGCTTTGTGCTCATCAACACTAAACCTCATGGTTCAGTTCAGCACTTGTAAGTTGGCTACTAATAGAAATAAAATCAGGGATACATTTGAGTGTTTTCAGTTGAAATTTAGATGTTTCCTCACCTTTCCTGGGTAAAAATGTCATAAATAGCATTCTGTTGTTTGTGGTTTTGTTTTGGGTTTTGTTCATAACTACTGGGTTTAGGACTTTGTTTTTGTATAATGTATCTGGCATCATAATTATGCCTTTCTTTGGAAGATGAGAGCTATGTACTATGCCACGGGGTACCTCTTCATTTTAGGTGCAAATATATGTTCATCTTAACTGTGATATTTTAACTACACGAAATTCACAGCACATTTACACCTCTGCCTATCTCACATATCTTTTGTTAGGCATTTTCATTACAGAATGAGCTGTGCAATATGTGCAATTTACGTAACTTTAAGAGTAGTAGATGAAGGAATGGAAATTTTTCCTTCAAAAAAAAGTGCTACTGGATTATTGGATGACAGAATGTATTTTCTTTCACTTGATTCTCATAAACCACTTTTTGAATACCACAGAGAGTAATTGCTTCAGGAAGAGTTTATTACTAGATGTTTAACCACAATAAAAATTTTTGAGCTTTATGATGTATTATGAAGTTCTGCAGGAGGTAAAAATAGTGTGAGTTTCTGAGCCTGAAAAGTTGCTCAGACCCTCTGCCAGTTGTACCTGTCACTGGAATTCTGGTTTTGTCACTGGAATTGAATAAGGTACCTGCCTTATTTGCCAATGGTGAGTGCACAGGTAGTTTTCATGCAAGGCATCTTCCAACCCAAAACTAGATTTTATTCAGAATTAATAGAAAAGTTCAGCCATAGGGTAAGAATAATGATAGGAAGCATTGGAGGAAGTTATAAGAGAAACTAGGGGGAATAATATGGAAAGAAAAAGTCAGTGTGGTTTTGTGAAAAGGTAAGAAAAAGCAGATCTGTATCCAAGGTGGAGTGGTAAGTAAATTCATTGGAACCCATGTTATCCTTTCTTAGCAGCTCTGCACATAAACTCCCAGTTTTACCCTTTCCCTTTCTGCAGGCAAGGAAAGTCTGTGCCAAGCCACCAGGGTTAATTTCTAATTCTCACACTTTCTGAAATTTATTTTTGGTGGACTTTCTCCTCCTTAGCGTTTTCTCCAGACATTTGAGTGTATAAGTGCTCTTTTTTTCCACCGCATTGCTTTCCTCTATAAACACATTTGTGGTTAAAAGCTGGTCAGTAATCTGGAAATGAAGTCATCAGAATTATTTCAAAGAACAGAATTTTGGAGTAGAAGAGAAAAAGAGTTTCTCCCTTGAGGCCTTTCAGAAATCCATCGAAATTAAAGAGGAGTCAATTGTCTGTGATTTCATTGCTTTTGCTATTTTACAGGGGAACGAGGAATGGGGAAGCATTTATGCATTTTTACATATTCTCTGCAGAGTGGGTTTTAAATGGCTCGATGTCAAAAACAAGTCTTTCTATAGATGCTTTTGCTTTTCCTTTTTTCTGAATTTATGGTTTCTTACCACAAAATCTTTCTTTCTTTTCTCTAGGGCTTCATTAGGATGTTTAGCATTGGTTACCTGATCCAGTGTTGCCTTCGGATTCCTTCCACCTTCCGGCATCTGTTTACACAACCATCACGGCTATTTTCCCTCTTCTACAACAAGGAAAATTTCCAGCTTGGAGCTTTTTTGGGATCTTTCGTCAGTATATACAAAGTAAGTGTGTAGCATACAGAAATGATAAATGCCATGGTTTTTATTTCACTTTTCAGAATATCACAAAGAGCTAAAAATTCCAGCTGCTTGACAGTACTGATGCTGTTTGCTACAGCATGTGACTGACAAATTCTATGCTATTGCAATAATCAAATTGTAAACAGAAAACTAGTCTTCCATATCCTGTTTTTTTTTCTATCATTTCCAGATAAACCAGATGGATTTTGCAGTGTTGTTTCAAGATCAGGTGACAGGGAGTACTTCAGAGAAAGTGCATTCAGATTTCAAAGAGAATTGCTGGTACACAAAAGCATTTTAGTGCAGACACAAGTAGTGACTGCAGTAGCGGCAGTGTTGCCAGAGAGAAGCCATTTGCAGATTTTGTTGGCTCAAATATCTGGAATTCTTATTTGACACTAAATAGCAGGAAATTGCAGAACATACAATGCGTAGTGAGGAGACATTGCACTTACAGCTTGGAAGTCTGCCCTTCTACACTATTATAAGATGACAGATTGTGAACTGATATGTATTCATACATTATTGTTGGAATTAATCTAATTATGTTTATTTATGCCAAAAGAGAAGATGGCAAGGCACATGCCCTAAGGCAGAATACATTGCATAGTGCAGTGCTGAAGTGGCTTTTGGACTCTTATATTCTTAATCACACTTGCAATTTTTCACCTGCTACTTTATTCACACTGCAAAGTTATGATCATTCTGTATTATTAAAGGTAAATACAAGAATTTATAAGGTTCCAGAGTTTAAAATTTTTGATGGCAAAATGCAAATAGGCTGTCTGAAGTTTATTTGAAAATTAAATTTTTGCTCAAACTTTAAGAACAGAACCTTTAGAGAAAAAAAACCTTAAATTGGAAAAACTGAAAAGACTTTGGTGTTTTTAAAAGCTCTTTGCTAAGTGTAATTTAGTCTTACAGATGCTCATTTTATGAGGGTGACCTACTCTTACTTTTATTTACTATTTATTAATTACTGGCACTGGCGAGGCCACACTTCAAATCCTGTGTTTGATTTTGGACCCATCACTACAAGAAAGACATTGAGGTGCTGGACCATGTCCAGAGAAGGGCTGGTGAAGGCTCTGGAGCACAAGTCTTATGGGGAGTGGCTGAGGAAACTGGGGGTGTTTAGTCTGGCGAAAAGGAGGCTCAAGGAGGACCTTCTCACTCTCAACAACTACCTGAAAGGAGGTTTTATCCAGAGAGGGGTCATCCACTTCTCCCAAATAACAAGTGACGGGACAAGAGGAAATGGCCTCAAGTTGTCCAGGGGAGTTTTAGATTGGATAGTAGGAAATCTTTCTTCATTGCAAGCATTGTCAAGCACTGGAACAGGCTGCCCAGGGAAGTGATGGAATCTCCACCCCTAAAGCTGTTCAAAAGGTGTGTGAATGTGGCTCTTGGGAACATGGTTTAGTGGTGGACTTGGTGGGTGCTGAGTTAACAGTTGGACTTGATGATCTTAAATGACCTTTGCAGGCTAATGGTCCTATGAGTCTATGATTCTACTATATGTTATTGATTGCATTTCATAACTTACACAGATCTGGGTTGCATTATATTTTTTTTTCTAAATTGAGATAAGCATGTAGGCCAGCAGAGATTCTATTCACTCAAAAAAAATTGGACCACAGACAAAAAAAAGGGAAATGCGTGGGGCATTTTGAATCTGAAGGAATATGCAGTTCTAATTTTTTTAGGTTAATATGTTTTTGTGGTTCCAGAATTTATTGGATGTATGGAAAAATCTCAAGGGGTTTGGTGTGTAATTGAAAGCAGCCTTTATCATGGGAAAGAGTCTAGGCAGCTACAGCAAATGAAGATGATGTGAATTCAAGATTAGCTTTGGTATTAGATTGGTATTCAAATTAGATTGATCTGCTCTCTGATTTTGAAAAAAATGATAGTGGTAATCTGTAAATTAAAACACTGAAATATTTTGGGTACAGTGTCCAACTCTCTGACTTTAGTATCACCAGTGCTTTTAAAGATTGTTCTTTGGTTGTGTTGATGTCTTGTGTTTTTGTTGATGTAATTCAATGTTTCTTGATGTGGTAAAGAGGATTACTGAATCAGACAGAACATGTCCCAGTAATGAAAGTTTCTACAGCTCTTAAGAGATTTACAATTGTGATTTTACATTTCTCTTACAAACCTCTTACAATGGGAAAGTTTGCTGCCTCCATGTCAATTAAATTCCCTTCTATTATAGCAGTCTTATCAAGTAGGAGAATACATTATCCATGGAACTGTTCAAAGCCAGGCTGAATGGGGCCCTGAGCAATCTGATCTAGTGGAAGGTGTTCCTGCCCATGGCAGGGGGGTTTGGAACAAGATGATCTTTAAGGTTCCTTCCAACCCAAACCACTCCATGACGCTATGATTATGGATATTATCACACTACACTCTTATCACGCTACACTCTTAATTCATACTGTGTGCTGTATCACTAGCTTATAGAGTTATATCTCCAGTCTGTGTGTTATGAATGTTATGGGGCTAATCCTGCTTTCTTTTCACCTACAGGGCACAAGTTGCTTCCTGCGCTGGGTCCGGAACCTAGATGATGAGCTTCATGCACTTGTAGCTGGTGAGTCCATGAAAAGCAGTTTATTTTGCCTGTGTTGGGACTCTGCAAATACTCATCTTGTCTGTCCTCCCATTCCCCTTTTCAGACTTCTGTGCTGAAAATAGGACTGTGTACATCATGATTGTGTCAAAGTGACAGTGATGTTTCAAGTAGCTTCAAAGAAAGGGTTGCAATTAAAATTGTAAGGCAAATTCAGTCAAATGGTGTGGGGTTTATGGTCAACTCTAGGAACAGTATGTCACTGTGTGCCCAAATATAGACATGTCCTTTAATTTTCAACTGTAGAGATGTGAGAGAGATGTGAGAGATGTGAGGTGCAAATAGTAATTCTTCCATATGTGACAGAATGCACATTGGAAATTATGGGCTCCACTGGGTCCAAAGAAGAACCCTTTTGCCATGAAATTTCTGTGGTGGTGCAGGCCCTTCCCTGCTGTTTGTGCATCTGTCACGTGTTGGAACCTCAGAGGTCTCTTATTCCAAAAAGAAGAGAGAAGTTTGATACCATGCTCCTGAGCACTGAAGTACAGATTTGTTTCAGAGTTTCAAAACTTTTTAATGACACAAACCATATTTGGACAGGCAGCACAGGAAGGTCACTGAGCTGTGTTGTAGCAACAGAAATAAATAGTCTTGTGCAGTGTGTGTTGGGCTGACATACCGCAACAGCAACACAAGTAACAGTGCTTTTTTTTCTAATTGTTACAGGGTGTCTAGCAGGGATTTCTATGATGTTTTACAAAAGTACAACTATCTCTATGTATCTGGTGTCCAAATTAGTAGAGGTAAGTTATTATCCTTGTAACAGAGGTCTTCATCTATTTTCTCAAGGCAGAAAAAAGGAAATGAACTTTGTAGGCTTTGTCTGGCAATTCCAGTAAAATACAAAGCTGTGTGGTGACGGTGTGTTTCAGTACCTGATGTGTGCCAAGAGGCATTGCTGCCATGGGGTCTCTTTCTTATATTCTTTTCTCTGACTCATTTTAAAAGTCCTTTATCCACTGGTCTCCATGTATATTCTCCATGAATTTTCTTAATCTCCTGATAACCCTTTGCTTTGTAGCTTTTGCATATTTTTTAAATCTGAAAGTTCCAAGAATGTCTGTTCTGCCAGAAACATAAATCAGACCTAGTCCTTAATTGCAGATTTATTGCCAAAAGCTACAGCTTAACTTCCTGCCTTTGTTCCCTAATTTTGGCATTCAGCAGTTTATGATAACTCAAAATGGCTTAGATTTTAGTCTATAGCTGGAGTTGTTTTTTCAGTGTGCTTCAACTGATTGAATTCCCAGCTTTGGAATGAACTTTGTTCTAATTACTAATCTTCAAGCTTGAATTATTTCTGTGAACTTGTTAAAATTAGGAACCCAGGACAAAAAAGAAGTTATAGGGTTTGGATATCGTAATTATAATTTGCTAACCAGCGTTTGATTTCTTACTGTGATTTTTCCATAAGATCAAGACTTAGTCATGATTATTCCCCAAACAGCACCACTGGAATCAGTTGAGAATGTTCTCTTACTATGCATCATCCTGAATCACATATTCCGGCAGACCTTGAGGGCCTCGTTCCCTAGTGATATTTATCCACCTCCATTACCAGAGCAGAGTTCACTTAAAAGAACATAAATAGAAGGAACTTTTTTTTTGTTATGCATAAAATTAAACATAAAAATGGAAGATACTCTCTGTTTATTCCTGCTCCTTGTTATCCTAGACAAAGCTCTGAAGGTAGTTCAGATATTGGTGATATAAAAAGAATTCTGAGTTATCCATATTGACTTTTAGAATACCAGTTGTAAAAAAAAATATTATCTTGTATTGCTCATGGTTTTCTCTGGACTTTGAGACATCGTGGCTACAACGAAATGAGGAAAGTGCTGTGTGTTGTTTCTTTCCTTTTTTTTTTAAACTACTTTTATCATCTTATGCAAGCCAAGGGTAACTGACCAAAGAGGCGTGTGCTGCTTTGCAAGGTCAAGCTGTGCTCAGGAAAATAAACTTTACATGTTTTCTCAGAAAGTAAAGTATGTGATTTCAAGCTGTTTAAGAACAGTGAATATTCACTTTGTTGGAATAGTTATAGCATTGTTCTTTTGCTTTTTTAAAATGAAGAATTTAATAGAGGAAACTTTCCCTTTTTTGTCTTTAGGATCTCTAACACCCAAGCTGTTGCTAGTCCTGTTCTATGCATTAATAGCTTCTTATTAGATTGATCTTGGATAACTTCTATAAGTTATCTCAATCAGTTTCACATTTGTGGACATATAAAAAATATATCGGCATAGTTAATAATGTTGACTTTTTTTTTGAAATTGTGAAATGAAAAGTAAAAAGTTACTTTTGTTTTATTCAGCATTTTTTGTCTATTTTTATAGACTATATACTTTAAAGGCATTGAAGCAGGGAAGGTTCCCTATTTTCCTCATGCAGACAGCATCATCTATGCCATTTCTACATCGATATGCTTTCAGGCAGTAAGTATGTCATTCTCTAACAGAAAATCAAGTTCTTTAAGTCAAAAGTTGAATGAAATGAGGAGCACAGGAACACGGTTATATAGAAAAGATGGTGTGATTGCAGCAAAATGCTGTGAATCGGGGCTCCTGCATCCTGTTTTTGAGTGTCACTGTGGAAAGGTCATTTCTGGGACTCAATTTCTCATATGCTTATAGCTGAATATGTTATACAAAGCATTGAATTCTTTGGAAAGGATCTTAAAATGCATTGACCCAGAAGATGAAAATACACGTATAGACTTTCATAAGCACATGAAAGGACAGTTTCTCAAGGCAAACAATACAATAGAGTATTTTATGGGTTTTTAGATCGACTGAAAGCTTTGACTTTCAGCTGACTTGAATTAATTGAAGTTATTGAATTAATTGCCTAGTTGAAAAAAAATCTGCAAAAAAATAGTAAAAAAACCTGAAGTTTTACATTTGAAACAAGCTTTTGCACTTCTGAAGTCAGTTCCATGCCTGTATCCTCAGTCCTTTTATCCTCTGCATCATCTGGAAAAGCAACTTTTCAGTGGTACACAAATTGCTATTCTATTTCTGCTGAAACATCCCACTGCATGTTTTCTGGACCTCCATAACTATCTGTATATGTATTTTCTTAGGTATCTATGCCGAGACGTTTGTTATTCACTATATTCATAAGTGACATGGAAAAATAATGGAACGGAGAGAAGACAAGGATTTTGGTTATAAGACATTATTTAAGATAATGTAACGTTGAATATAAATATGACTACAGGAAATGGTAGATCACAAAATGCAGAGTAGGTAGGGTACAAAGTAGCAGGTAAATTTTGCATCTACAAGTGCAAAATCATGTATATAAGACTGATGATTGCTGTTGCTTTCTCTGCAATGAGATGTAATTAAATTGCCACCACCTGTAAATGGTACTCTTCTGGGAATATCAGTCTGTGCTGGTGGAGGTCACACAGAGCATTGAATTCAGCAGAAAGCAGTAAAAGTTATTTCCACAGAAATCCTTTTGGTAGTTTTGGCAACATAATGTAGCAGACAAAGCTCTTGCCTGATGCTGTCAACTGTCTCTGATAGAATCCTCTCCTTGCAGGCTGTCATGGAAGTTCAGAACCTGAGACCTTCATACTGGAAATTTCTTTTACGACTAACAAAGGGCAGGTGTGTAATCAGGGGGGTGTTATGGCTTGTCTAAACATGTCATTGATCACATTTAGCTTTCTGTGTCATTCACTGTCAACAGCAGAGCCATAGAAGTACATAAGGGCTAATTTCCTGAGGATTTACTTCGCTTTTCAAATGGTTTCCACTACACTTTAAGTTTTTTGCTGCTGAAGCAACATTGCTGGGTTTAATCTAATGACAGGAGTAAAGACTTAAATCTTGTGAAGACTTTCAGCAGATAAGTGTTTTAATTGAAGCCTTTTTTATCTCTAATTCACTCGGAGGGTGGAATGCTTTCAGATTTCAGTGGAATATGAAGAATCCAGTAAACAACTATACATGTTGAAGAAATCACTCACTATGTGCAGTGATCAACAACATGGAATTACTCTGTTTAAAAGCATTACTGGAAATGTTGGAATGTCTCTTAAGAATACTTTAAAGTTTCAGTAGTTTTTTATAGGACATCTGTTTCAGTTGGAAAAGGATTATTTTTTTTCCTCCCTGGAAAAATGAAAAATTGAAAAATGAAAAATTTTCACTGATCATAATCATAAATTTACACTTTAATATCTTAACTGGATATTTTGTCTATTATTTGCTGCAGGGATCTAAAAAGTTTTCTTTTTAAAATAGATTTTCCTGTAACTGATTTATAAAAATACAGTTTAGTGAAGTGTACACTGTTATACTGGTGCAGCATGTGGTGGAAACATCTTGATCTTAATGGCATCCAGATCTTGATGTAGATCAGTTTATGAATGGGAATGTAAAAGGTAACATTTGTTGTGACAGCAAACTCACTGGACTATAAAAATAGAAGTGAAATTAGAGGCCAATCCCTGGGCCATGTTGAACCTACACTCCCCATGGCACAGTACACACACGAGATGACTGAATGCATTGCTAGATGTAGTGGGAAGTTTTCCTTGGGATGCCTGGAGGCCATCTGCAGGCAGCCTCTGAGGCCATACAAACATGATACAGGGGATGATGTTAGTGCAGATATCCAATTTTGTCTGCATTTTTCCATCTTGTCTTAATCCAAAGCTTGCCTTAGGTGAAAGAGAGGAGGGAAAAGAAATTCTGTTCTGCTCATTTATTTTGTCTGAAGCAAATCTCTGTAATAGAAATTTGGATACTCTCTTCATAGAGGGAATTTCTTTTGACATTTCATAAATTTTTCAGTCTATGGTTTTGAAGAGTAACGAAATGGAAATATGTTGTAACACCCATAAAATTGTCATCCAGACTTGGATAGGCAAGTCTAGAGTTTGCTTTGCTGGAATGAGAGAGAACAGTAGTATGGTTTGGTTTGACCTTTTTTTTTGTGGTTAAAAGTTGAAAGGGATTCTCCCCTTTTTCACAAGTTGCATTATATGAAGTATACCTGCACAAAGACTATTAGTCACATTTGTCAAATTTTTTTTTTTTTAAATCTTTATTGCCTGATGTGAAAAACTTGAGATCTCTGAACAGTGCAGGTTGAAACCTGTATTTCAGAGATTTTGGTAGCCTTTTATGAAGTGAAATAATTTTAACAATGATTTTATTTTTTCATAAGTAAATTAATCTTGCGTTCATGCTCTCTTGTCTTTTCTTTTTCAGGTTTGCTCTCATGAACAGAAAAGTTTTAGATGTGTTTGGCACTGAAGCATCTAAGAACTTCAAGGATTTCACACCTAAGCTTGACCCAAGATACACAGTTGTGCCACCAGAGCTACCGCTGGAGCTGTCTTGAACACAACAGCCTGGCTTGTCATTGAATGTGATTAGCATTTTGTCCTGAAAAGTTAATTAACTTGACAGTCGTATGTATGGAGGAGGGCTAGGGCTCCACTTCAGTATTATTTCAATGAGAAATGCTTTTTACCAATCGAAAATACTGCAGCTTTGCAGGAAGGTGTGGCTTAGTGATTTAACCCCTTCTATAAGCAGAAAATATTTTTGGATTACTGTATTGGTTGGCAGTATGGTAGAATCCTGAATGAATTAAACAAATGAGTAATATATTTAGAGAAGTAAAACATAAATACGCATCATAATTTCAAAAACTCTGTAGTTCATACCAATAGAACATTTACTGGTAAAACTAAAAGTTATTATTAATTTAGAAAGAAAGACAACTGGCATAGTTTAGGTCCAAAATTTTACCTGGTCTTAGAAATAGGTGAAAATGCCTGCGTGGTTTTCTAAATTGCATCACTGATTTGTCTCAAAAGAGCCACTACCCACTCATTAGTTAAAATTAGAGTATTTTTGCACAGCTGTGGTTGCAAAATAAGGCATTCCTTAGGAAAAGAAAATGCATATTGATTCAGAAATCACATTCCAGGGCTGTAAATTCCACTGATGATATAGATAACAGACAAGGAAAACAAGAAGGCGGTCCTGGTGGCTGCTGCGCTCCAAGGAGCAGTGGGTGTGGTGGTCAGCATCTGCCAAGTGGAAAAGGACAAGCTGGCAGAGGAAGGAATGAAACGTTCCAGCCTCTGAGATGGTGCTGGAAACAGCAGACAGTTACAAAAATAAAAAAGCCAAGAACAAAACAACACCCCCCCCAAATATACTGAAGTGAAATGTTTATTTTTAAAAGGGCTTGACATTGTCTCCTTAGATGGCATCAGGTTGTTTGTCAGGCTGCTACGCCAGCCAGCGTTTCAAGCATTTCTTTAGAAGAGAGCTAACCCCTGAGGTTAGACTGTTACAAGAGAACAGTTTTGACAATCGTATTAATAGTGTTTTTTCCTTGTACTCGGTGAAGAATGGTTTTGCATCAGGCCATCAGACAGCCATGACTGGCACAGTTACATTGAATTTGATATGGTACTCAATGCAAATAACTACCTACACAAAGTCCATCTCATTTTTACCGTGCATATTTCTGCAGATTTGTCTTCTAAAGTGAGACCTTGATGTGCTAATTGCCTTTTTTTTTTAACTTCTTTGGGGCTTTTTTTATTTAGAATCCATTCAGGTGATGCTGAATGATGTTCATTGCCCTAGAACTTAATGAAAAAATGAACTATATTCACACTCAGCTGAAAAGAGGCAAGATAAGCCAGGGAATTGAAATTGCAGTAGGTTGCATGTATTTTAAAAATAAAAGAAGAAGAAATCAGTGTTTTATTGGAAGTCTTTGTCAAGTGACATGAATTGGACTAACTAATAGACTCATCGTCTTGTAACACTGTAATCCTGCCCCAGATATGCCCCCTGCATATTTTAATTCCGGTTAATTGAATACAGAATATGCAGTAATTTTTATCAGATTTACAGAATTGTTGTGAAAATTGTACCAATTTGTGCACAAAATCTGTTTCTTCATCAGCTACACTAACAGTGATGCTTTATCACTGTTACTAAAGGTGCTTCATCCTTTAAAACAGTGGTTGTCCAGGTTAGTGTGAATAAATTTTGGCAAGCTAGTTTGTATGCAATATTTTATTGCTTGAAATATTATATTAAAATTCCTCAAAAGGAAATAAAAGTTAATTCAACAAGAACTTTAAAATGATTGTAATAGGTTTGTAGTGTTTTTCCACTGGAATATGGTCTGAAATATTTGACCTTGTAAAGTTTGAGAAGCTATATATTTTAGGTGGTATATTAAAACTCACATACTATATTATGAATACTTTCTAGTGTAACTATATACCATTCTCAAACTTAAAGATATTTTATAGATGGATTAAGTTTCTTCACTGGAATGACAATTGTGATTGTTTCTCTATTTGAGGGTTTTTTTGAGAAAAAAAATCCAAGAACTACATCTCAGCAGCTAAATAAGAGTTTTGTCTATGTTTCTTGCTTCCAAAATTCACAGTCCTTGTTTTGAGTTATTCTCATGTAATATAAAAATAAATTAAAATTTTTTAAATTATTTTTAGTCAAATTGAATATATGTAAGAGAAAAAAAATAAAGTCCTAATGTTCTTCCCAATAATAAACAGTTGCTGCTTGAAAAAGTGACTTTTTGACCATGTTGTTACTAATAAGCTCCCTGGAGTTGTAAGTGAAATAGAGTCATAAGGTCATACAATAGTTTGGATGGGAAGGGACTTTTTAAAGGCCATCTAGTCCAAGTCCTCTGCACTTAACAGGGATACCTTCCACTAGACCAGATTGCTGAAAGTCCCATCCAACCTGGCTTTAAATGTTTCCAGGGATGGGACATTGACTTCCTCTCTGGGCAACCTGTTCCAGTGTCTCACCATCCTCATTATAAAAAGCTTCTTTCTTATATCTAATCTAAATTAACCCTTCTTCAGTTTAAAACCATTAACCCTTCAAGTAATACTTGGTGGTGAAGGAATGCCAGGAATGTGACCGAGCATTTAAATTGTGGGCACTTGTGGCACAATAAAGACCTAACACAGTGTAAGTGATGAGGTTAACACCAAAGCAGTTCAGCTGACAACCTCTGTGCTTCCACGGGTCATTATTATTAACTCATATGAGTAAATGTTATTTAATGTTTCTTTTTTAAACACAGAAAACCACATTGCCAGGTCTGCTGACACGGAAGAGCCACAGGGAAGAACCTTCAGCTCTGTCCACTGCATGGCCCAGATGGTTGGGCTGCATGGACTGAAATGGCAGCATTTTCTGCCACCTGATGTGGCACGACTGGTTGCTTTTTTACATCATTTGATGGATGCCTCTTTGATCACATCAAACTTCTTGCAAGTTGATTTTGCAAGGGGAAATACAGAGGGAGGCTTGTTCAGGAAATGGTGGGAAGTGGTGGGTTGACCTGGAATGTCACAGTTCTGTGATAGAGGGTTGTATGTCCTTAGGGAGTCTGCTCAGGGCAACAGTGCTTGGCTCCCTGCAGGCATCTCAGGTGGCTGATACCCTATCTGTGGTCCCCAGAAGCAAGCGCCTGTGGCAGGCAATTTTTTCACCTTTCCTTGAGGTTGATTGCATGTATGGCTCCTCTGGAGTTCCTCTCCGTCCCCACTGCTGCCCTTACTGTGCATCTCACTCTGTGGCTGTAGTCCCCATCTTACACCCAGACCCCCACATTCCCTGTCAGCAGCCTTTTGCCCCAGTTTCTCTTAGTTCTTCATCTCTCCCTCAACTCTGTCCACCCAGTGTTAGCTGTCCCCTGTCTTCTCTTCTGTCTTATCAGTTGCAGTGACAGCCCTTGGGTGCCTCCTTTTGCTTCTACTCTGGAACAGCTCCTTCACTGGACATCCAGGGCAGTGCTTACTCCTGCCCGAGGGAGTAGGCAGGCAGGGATGTTCCCCCATGTACCCATCTTTTGCTGCCACCCTGGGGTTTTGGTTGGCAGAGCTACTTTAGAAGCTGTGGAATTCAGCAGTCCAGATCTTGAGTTTTCCCCTCCCAATCCATGACGTTCTGGCCTGACTAAGATATATGTGGAAAATCCCACAGCAAAGGTTGCAATCTTTCTTTGATGATGGATGATCATTAATATGCTTTACCTGCCCTCTTTCAGCTGCTTTTCAGGCTGTATGAGTTTGCTTCCATTGCAGACCTTCATCGTTCACCTTGTTGGACATGATGGTGAAGATGTTGACATCTGCCACTGAGGAGAATCCTCCACTAAAGGAGAGGTATTTGGGTTTTTTTTTTCAGAATCACTTTAAATCTAGCACAAGGCTGAGATTACTGCTTTTTTGGGTTCCTGTGTGGTAGATACTTCCACCAGGGAGTGCATGAAGGCACATAGAAATTTTCATCTTTTAGAAACCTAATAATAAAAGCAAAGAGTGCCTACAATAACAGATTTTTAGTTTTTATAGATAATGCCATCTCTGTTCATGAAGAAGATGAGTAAACATCAGATCTCCTTCAGTGTAGATGGAGCAGTTTCACTACTGAAGGTACAATTGTGAGTGTCCTTGTATTGCCTCACAGCTGGGTCTCCAGAACAATCGCAGCTCTGCCTTCTGTAGGTGACATCTCTCCAGGCAAGGCTGCTCTCAGAAAATACAGGTTTCTGTTGTGTGGTCAACTAGGTCCATGCTCCCCATCATTTCTTAAACACAAGGAGAATAAAGATGCCTTCCATAATATGGACAAACTGTTCTAGTAGCTTCGTACACCTCTTATAGCAGAACTGGGACCCTTTTAACTGATGCTGCTCAGATGGGACATTTCTGAGAAATGCCAGTAAGACTCAAAAATAATTTTCAGAAAACTTTCAGAAATTCAGAAAATTTTCAGAAACCCCTTTGAGAACTTCCCTTTCCAAGCCACCATGCTCTCGCATTCTTTTTGAGGACATGGGAAGGGTTTTTTTCCAGATACTTGGTGACATCCCAGGCAGAGGAGTCTGCTGTGTTCTGAGCCCAGCCCTATGTTCAGCGAGTTAAAAATTTTGGACAGCTTGTGTGAAGCTTCAATTTCCAAATCTGCCAGAGGGAAACATTTCTGGGCAAGTGGTCCTTGGGTGTGTGTGCATTGACAAGGCACAAAAAGACACCAAGAAAATCAGTGATGCTTATACTGAGCTTTTACTTTGTTTAGGATTTTTTCCTACAACTCTATTTAACATGGAGTGGAGGCAGGGCCCAGGCTGTCTGTGGCTGGAGTCAAATGGTTTTAGAGGTCTTTATCAACTTACGTTATTCTATGATTCTGCATCAGGGTTATGAATCCTCACTGTGATGCAGAAGAAGCATAGGACTAGGGAGAGAGGGCAGGATGTAGCAAAATGCAGTTGGGGGCAGCAAAGTTGTTTTGGTGTCTGTAGCTTTGTGCCTAAATACCAGTCTGGAGACTGTCATTTCCAGATTGACTTTTCTTAGCAGTGTAGCCTTACCCAAGGAAACTGCTATTTCCCTCACTCCAGCTCAGTCCTTGTGCTGCACCTGGGTGGATCCAGCACTGGTGGGTAGTTGCAGGTTACTCAATTTGTGTATTGGGGGATTGTCTCACAAGTCTCCTCCTTTTACAAAACAAATACATTTTCCCCCACACCTCTGAGAATGCAATAGAAGAATTTGACGCTTTCCCTTGAGCTACACAGTTTCACAGGTTTTCTTATTATTTAATAGCAGATCCTGAATGATACATTACAGTAAGATTTAAGGCAATAATTTTTCCCCCATAAGAAGCCTAAAATTGACATTGTGGATGTACTGGCAAAATCACCCAGTGCTCTCCCTTGCCTTAAACCACATTGAAATGAGATCACATCACTCAGGACACAGCACTCAGCTTTTGCAGCTGAATGATTATGTCCTTCTATCTTCATCAGAGGACACTTGTTTTACCAACGTTTCTTTGAATGTGGCAAGCAGAAATGTGAATTAGAGCCTACTTTGATCTTAAGGATTTTTTTTTCCTGGCAAAGGTCAGGCAGTTTTCCACTTGCTAATTAAAGCATAGAGCAGTCAGAAGAATTTTAAATATTAATGCCAAGATTTTACAGAGGGTGGAAGAGTCTGGTTGGAAATCCAGGCGAATGATTAATCTTCTCATGCCAGTGGAATCCAATCGATGTTTTTTCCCTTCAGCTGCCACAACAGAGGCATAAAAACATTGCTGTGGCTGTTGGAGCAGGAGCTGATGGGACTGTTCCCAGGACTGCTTGAAGGTTACAGAAGACCTAATCACACAGGGTCAGGGACAAAGGCAGGGGTTTTTTTTTTTATTTTCCTAGTATTTTAGAGTGAAAACCTGATTTCCCATTGCAGGCAGTAAAAGCTTGCAAGAAGGGACAGGTTAGGGTGAGGTGAACAGACCTGATGGGAGAGTCTCACATTAAAACACTGCTGCTTGCACCAAATTGATACAAACATAGAAAAAAAATTCTAAACAACCCATAAATGTTTTGCTCTTTGTCTATTTGCTGTGAAAAAAAAAAATAAACTCAGGCATTTCCAGCCCAGTTCACTTTGATTGTATTGACAAGCAGATTGAACATCTCAAACCACCTTGCACTGAGATGCTCTTGCTCCTCCTTGGAAACAGAAAATAATATCCTTTAGGCAATTTGAAACCAAGTCAGAAAGTGATCCCCTGGATGACCTGTGACCCCTTCTGGATGGCACCCACGGCCCTGTGCAGGGAGGGGGGACAGCTCTCAGCTGACAGCACTGGCTGTATGGAGCTGAGGTCTAGTCTCCTCTACAGCACTGTGGGATAGGCACTCACCACCTCCTCCATTGTAAGACCTGGCAGCACCAAGCAAAGTTTAAACTTAAGCAGATTTAAAGCAAATTAAAAAAAAAAAAAAGAAACTTTCCCCCTCACCATGACGTGCAACTCAACTGGGGAACACCTTTTCTGTGACCATTTGCAGGAGTTGAAAAAGTGACTAACTACACCCAAAGACTTACAAAAGATATTGGCTCATGAGGTGCAATTCTCACCCCATTGCCATCTCTGCTGTGTGGGTTTGAGACTGTATTATCAGTACATAATGTTCTCCTAGAGGAGCTTTGAGTACTCTGTAATGAGGAATGGTCACTTGGACAAAAGTCACCTTCCAGGACTGCCTGGCCATAGCCCTGCTTAGCAGGACTGGTGGGACACTGGCAATCCATTGCAGCTTGTCAGACACCAGAGGCACCAACCCTTATCTCTGGAAGGGTATGATCTCTCTGCAAGCAGTAATATTCAGTTTCTCATTGGCTTGGTGAGAGATCCACCAGGTGGGTATATTTCCCCACTCCAAGAATGTACCCTGGCTGATGCCCACAGTGCTCAGGGTTTATGGAGTCATGGAGGAAAACAGGTGCATTTCCACCAGCCCCTATTCGGTAGTGCCTCCCAAAAAGGTGGTCCTGTCCCTGTGCCTTTACTTAGTCCCTCTGTGTTTCTGTTACCCAGTGCTCTGTGTCAGCCCCATCAGAGAACCAAAGAACGGTTTGGGTTGAAAGGGACCTTAAAGATCATTTAGTTCAAACCCCCCTGCCATGGGCAGGGACACGTTGCACTAGACCAGGTTGCTCAAAGCCCCATCCAGCCCAGCTTTGAACACTTCCAGGGCTGGGGTATCTACAACTTCTCTGGGCAACCGGTTCCAGTGCCTCACCATCCTCACAGTAAAGGTTTTCTTCCTAACATCTAATCTCTGCTCTATTAGTTTAAAATCATTTCCCTTGTCCTATAACTATCTACCCATGTGAAAAATTCCCGTCATTCTGGGAATATTACTTTCTCGGGGGTAAAGGCAACTCGAGGCATTCTGGCTGGGGGTCTCCTGTGAGAGTGCACTGGTCATCTGCATGGAGCTGCTTGAGGCCTCCTGGGCTGCAGCCCCAATTTTATTATTAATACACTTTTCACCACTCTCAGCCAAGGTGGGTCTGTCATCAGGGTGACTTGGAATAGGATTTTGCTTGGTCACATTTGGAAGGAGAGCTTAATAGCTCTGGCACAACTGCTCTTGTGTCTACCAACCCTATTGTTCTGTGATGGGTTGTCAGATTTTGCCTTGATAGCATCTTTGAAGGCACATGGCCTTGATTTCCCAGCTCACACACCAAGGGTGATGAAGAAATCCAGTTGGTTTTCTACAACAGTTTAGATAAATCCTCTGCAGGGTCACATTGACAGCAAAGAGGTGTCCTGGAAATCCTGTTTAGTCAGGTGCTCTGTCCCACAACCTTCAGTGAAACATAAACTCAATCCCTACAGTTGATCCCAAAAACAAAACAGTGTTCCTTGTGCAGGGGATGTCAGGGAAGCCAAAAAGGTGGTATATGCCTAAATATCTCTACTTCATGTCTGCAGGCGTACTAGGGTCAAAAGACATCACCCTTCATACGTGTTTTTGTGGATGGGACCAGCAGCAGAACAGCTTCATGTGCCCAGGCACAGCCTGCTGGAATCTGGGCAGGAAACCACTGGCCACAAGAACAAACTCGGGATCATTGAGCCCAAGGCCACTCACCACCACAGGCTTCCTCTGATGGCTTGGAGTCTGTTTCTCAAGCAACTACTGCAGTCAGGCAGGGACTGGATGGATTAGACCAGTCCCAGCCAACACAACTGAGCCAGACTCACCACTGCCATCAGAGCCATGCCCAGTGGCACCACACGATGTGGAAGACACAAAACAAAGCTGCTCTGATGGAAAACCTCCCCTTTTGATAGTGCCCTTCACATGCTAGTCTGCCTGGGAATTGAGCTCTGTGGAGTCTCTGATGGTCAGCTGTTTGTAAGCATGACCTCGGGCTTCGTATGTCTGGGAAAGAGAGGGAGCCTGGAAAACAGCCTTCATAGTGCTCCTGTGGGAAGCCAAATGCTGAAGTCTTTCTCACCTCAGCTAGAGTTTCTGCTCACCTGCCTGTCCCCCTTCACCCTCATGGTCCTTGTTCAATCCCACAGTAACTTACAGCTGCTGAAGATTATCTGCATCTCTGCTCCAGGGCATGTAAAATCCAAAGATGATTCAACAGGGCGAGCTCAGCCTTCTTGCTCAGCTGGGAACAGCAGCAGTGGGGCTGCCCTTCTCAGCTGAGGATGTCTTTGACTGTAATGCCGGCTTTGATCTGTACACAGACAGGGATGCTGGGCAGGAATTACTGCTTGCTCCAGTAATCAAAATACTACTCAGCATGGGATTAATTTTTGAATCCATGAGTTAGTTTTAAATTATTTTGCTTTAATAAATTGGGGAGGGAGGAGAATATTCTCACAAAAATGAGAGTGAGTCCAAGTAAAACAGCATGTGTAGCAATGCAAAGTGATTTTCTTTGGAGCCTGAGGGAGCTGAGGCCGTATTTTCAGTCTTTAGCTCAGATCCTTAGAACAAATCTTTCTTTGAGTCCTTGATTCTTAAAAGTTTTCTGTGCGATAAGGAAAGAGTGACCTTTTGTTTGCTGTCTTGAGAAATTTTGCCCAAGACTTGACAATTAAAGCACTTTATGCCATCATGTGGAAGAAAGATCTCTCTCTGCTCCTGTCTGGTCTCTCCTGCAGTAGATGAGAGCACAGATTATACTCCCAAATGACTTAGGAGTTTCATTCTCCATTTTTAGGGCTTCCATCTTAAACCATGATTCTCAAAATCCACCCCAGCTGCAGTTTAACTTACCATTTTTGGGGTCTTTTCAGATGTGAAGAACTCTGAGGACCTTCTGCGCTGCCACTTCTCCTGTGTGGATTTCCTCATGTGTGTATGTCACACCTCATCTGTGACAGTGATGAGAAGCCTCCTGCCTTCCACATGTCAACAGGGATATGAGGCTAGACCTCTGAGGCAACAAGAAAACAGTCCAGAGGGAATGAGGTCTGGCCCGTGCAAACTCCTGGACACGTGCCAGGACCTGCTGGTTGTGTAGCGATTGATCCTGGCCAACAAACATCAAGGAGCTTGCACACAAATCAGGGTTTAGAGCCCACCTGTTTCTAGTCCCAGGCACCCTTTGGTTTAGGGGCATGGAAAACTGCCCAGCGGTAAGGGACCTGGGGGTGCTGGTTGGCAGTGGCTGAACAGTGTGCCCAGGTGGCCAAGAAAGCCAATGGCATCCTGGCCTGTATCAGCAATAGTGTGTCCAGCAGGACCAGGGCAGTGATTGTCCCCCTGTACTTGGCACTGGTGAGGCCACACCTTGAATCCTGTGTTCACTTTTGGGCTTCTCACTACAAGAAAGAACTTAAATGCTGGAGCATGTCCAGAGAAGGGCAAGGAGCTGGGGAAGGGTCTGGAGCACAAATCTGATGAGAAGGGACTGAGGAAGCTGGAGGTATTCAGTCTGAAGAAAAGGAGGTTCAAAGGAGACCTTCTTGCTCCCTACAAGTACTTGAAAGGTGTTTGTAGTCAGGAGGGAGTGGATCTCTTCTCCCAATAAGCAATAGGCCAAGACGAAAAGACCTCCAGTTTCACCGGGGGAAGTTTAGACTAGACACTAGGGAAAATTGCTTCATGGAAAGAGCAGTCAAGCATTGGAACAAGCTGCCCAGGAAAGTGGTTCCTGGAAGTGTTCAAAAAACCTGTAGATGTGCTGCTTAGGGGCATGGTTTAGCGGTGGACCTGGCAGTGCTGGGTTAACAATTGGACTCGATGATCATAAAAGTCTTTTCCAACCTTAATGATTACATGATTCTATGGGGAGGGACACGGTTTCCCACGTCTCCAGCACTCTTGAGGGACTGCTGCTGCACTTGCTGCAGAGAGCAGCAATAAGGGCTCAGTGGAGAGGCATGAAAACCTTAGCTGGCAGATTGGTAAAGATTTCATTGTCATTTAGACTTGCCAAGGCAAGATTTTTGTCCCTTTGTTTTCACAGGAAGTTTCTGATTCCTAGTTGTCGCTTACTGCTGTTGAAAGGGAGGAAAGTGACTCATGGAGTTTCCCATTGGCCTGAGGAGATATGCAGAGAAATTACTTGCTAGACACTCTGCCTAGACAGACAAGTACCTGGCAGTGAGGGAGAAATCGGGCAAAAACCTCTCAGATTCATTAGCATGGCTGCAAATTAATTGCCTGAAACAGTAATGAGCATAAACACATTTCTCCTGTGGGCAGTCTTTCTAGGAGGGAGCAGTGCTGCTTTGCCAAGGGCCAGGATCAGACAGGGTGATATGTATTTTATAGCTTTGACCTCCATAATTTACTGCACTGACAAAGCAAGGGAGGAGACCGGATGCGTGTGGAACAAAGATGGATGTGCCCATTTCCTCTTACTCGCCCCTTGGTCCACTCTCTGGAAATCACTGAAAATTCACTGGGAAGTTCACAGACCTACACGTATTTTGCAACAGGCACATGCTGACTGTGGTCCCTGCTGCATCCAGGCTTCAGAGCACAGCAGCCACTGTGTCTCAGGGCTGTCATGGGCTGCTTAGGTGGGTGTTTGGAAGAAGCAGAGGCATCTCTGTCCTCCCTCCTTGTCCAGAGAAGACCTTCCCAGGGGTGATATTGAGCATAGAGGTGTATCCTGAAGCACAGAAGGAGTATTTTAATTTTTCAGAGGGAAAACCTTGCTGAGAGGACATACTTTGTTCTCATCAACATCCTTTTACTCTTTCTTTAAACAGAAATACCTTTTCTGCCCTTAAACCAAAATTTTTTGCCCTTAAGCCCCCTCCCTGTGAAGGAAAGCAATCCCTCATGACACATATGAGATTTCTAAAAAGCTGATGATGGGCTGTGTGGACCTATGTTAAAATCCAAAGGGAAGACAATATGTTTTGTGCCAACAAAACCAGGAGGCAGAATAAATTGCGTAGCCTAAATAGAGACAGGGAGGAGAGGGGAGGGGAGAGGGAGAGGAGAGGGAGAGGAAAGGAGCAAGTCTCTCATCCAGACACTTTAGAAGCTCACCCTTCCAACCTGCAACATGCCTGCAACATGCCATGGGATTTGTCCTCTGCTCTTGTCTCCTTTTAGAGGTTTGCTCCAGTTGAAAGAACTGGAGCTTATTACAGACTCAGTTGCTTGTACTCTCCAGCCACACAGCCCTTGCATACGTGAACATGTCATGAACATTCAGATCCAGCCCTGCTTTCTGCTAGGACTTCTCCCTGGAAGGTGAGGAGTCCTCACTGTGCTCAGATACCAAGGCAAGAAATATCTCCCTATCAATAAACATGTTTCCAAAACTCTACACCCAGGAATCTCTCACATCCCTAATTACTTTGATGCCATGAGATGCCTTAGGCATATTGACACATGCGGATGATCACAGTGTGGGGAACAAAAGGTCTGGGGCTCTGCTGACTTTGCTTAGTTTTCCTTCATGTCATTTAATTTGATGCTACAGTGAGAAGGGGCATTTGATTTTCTTTTTTAATCAAATGAATACAAAGGAAGCACATTTTTAATAATGTGTGTACATATTACTCTCCCATCAATGCCTTATAAAACCTGTACTGCTGAGGGTTGATACCAGTCTTTTTCTGGTAAAGCTACCTTTATTACAAAGGAACAACAGGAACTAAAATCATAGAGCTAACTTACCTCTGGTAAACAAATGGTGATCAGACTAATTTCTTCCACCAATTCATGCTTTCTTGTTTTCTGTTCCTTGTCAGCCCACCGGTGATTGGTGCATTGATACTACATCATCCAGAAAGGCAGAAGACCAAGATGTGCCCAAAATGGAAATTTCTTCTCCTGATAATAGAGGGTTACCAGAAAGAGCTCAAAGGTTATTACTGCATAATTACACCCACATGAGAAATGGTAGTGCTTTATCAGCCAGGAAAAAGCCCCAAAGGATGTCACATTGCCCAATTCCCTCCCCACACATCATCATTCCAATCCCATGACAGCTGTATTTCTAGACTTTCAGTACTTGTAAAGAACCTGTAAGACAGATGGCGATTAAGTTCTTAGCAGGGGCTGTTGTGATAATCAAAGGGTAATGACTTTAAACTGAAGGAAAGATGATTTAGATTAGTTGTAAGAACAAATTATTTGACAACAAGGTTGGTGAAACACTGGAACATGTTGCCCAGAGAATCTGTGGATGCCTCATCCCTGGAAGTGTTCAAGATCAAGTTGGATGAAGCAACCTGATCTTTTTGAAGATGCCCCTGATCACAGCAGGTGGGGTTGAACTAGATAACCTTCAAAAGGTCCCTTCTGATCCAAACTGTTCTATGATTCTATGAATTTACAGCCAAGACAATCAGCAGTGAATCAGCCTAATGGATCTGTGGCCCCTTCTGTCATCACAGGACATTAGTGCCTCTGGACCCAACTCTAAGCAGGTACAAATCAAGAATTTTTGAGCTGAACACTCTGTGTCTGAGCACAGTAGACTATTTAGTGCTGGTTATCTTCACATGAAGGCTTAGAAAACTGCAACATGATTTTTCTCCAGTTTTTTCAGTAAATCAGAGCTACTGAAATTAGTCAGATTCTCACCTCACTTCAATGCAATTCACACCCCTAATACTAACTTGAGCAGCATTTCACTGGGGTGGTACCTGGTTTAAGAGCATGATTCAGTTTGATTCAGCTCTACACAGCTGTACCAAAAAGGCTGGGGGAAAGAACAGCCTATTTTCTAAAGAATAAAACCCCCATCTGTAGAAATCAATAAATCCTCAATAAAAAAAAAAAAAGCTGTTCTGAGACCAAGTTTCTCTAAGACTTGTTCTTGGCACTAATGTTTTAAGCATGATAAACAGTTAGACTAAGACCATAAAATCTTATGAAGGTATATAGCAAACAGTGTAACATTGAACACAGATCATTCTGTAAGTAAAGTATTTATAAGTTTGTGCCCACAAAGGTACATACATTTTTAGAATATAATTCTTCTTATATTTGGTATATGACTTCATCATGAGGAAATTGGAAAACTTTGTTCAGGTTCACAGAACTGTAATATTTTTACATAAACAATGCATTCAGTTCAGATAGCTACTTAAACTTCTGCTTAAATCCTGTTTGCTTCAAGCTTTGAGTTCCCATTAGTGCTCTTTCAAGTTAAGCTTAGGCTTATCAGCTTTACTAGATCAATGCCCAGGCCAGCAGGTGAAAATTTTAGCTATCAGTGAGACTCCAGTGAAAAGACAAATTCTTTGGTCTTCCTTTCACCTTTAAAGCTGTTTTACTTAGCTGTAGGTGTGCACTTCTTTAACAGACTGTTTGGTGAGTTGTTTATAGGCTTGAGGGTCTTCAGTGGCAACGAGTGTCCCTATTCTATCACACTCTGCCTGTTTGCACTGCATCCCATGTCCCCATTCTCAAGGCCTCTGCTATCATATCACTGTTGCATTCCCCATACAATGTATCATTATTCTGGGGTTATAAATATTTCATTTAATGCAGAATAAGTATTGTCTATAAGCTTTTACCACATTATGATAATAAAGAAAACAAACCAGGCAATAATGGCCACAATCTCTAGAAAAAATGCTGTTGGAGTTCAGCAACCTAAAGCAAAACTTTTGGGCAAGCCAAGACACGTTTGAACAAAGCCTGGCAAGTCCTGAGGCCTTGCAGTGAAAGAATAAAGCCTGTGGTCTTTCATAGCAATGGCAATCCTGAATTTAGTGGGATACCCACAGCAGTGAAATAGAAGCATTAAATAGACTTGGTGCCCTAACTGAATATTGGGAAGCAGCACTAACAACCTGTTGTTAGCCTGGTAATTCCTCTTTCAGAAGATCCTATTTTAGGACATGAAACCCTATATCCAGTACTTGCTTAAAAAAAGACAAATTAGTTGCTCTCCATTATGTAAGAAGTCCGTTATCTCCTGAAAGAAGTCCAATTCCCTAAACACTATGTACCTTAGATAAGACACAGTTTTAGCTCTTGACCTTAATTATACTTTCCTTCCAAATCTGTTCCAAGATCTTAAGTACAGAGGCCTAAACAGTGAGCTGGTTGGTAGCAAGGCCTTTTATACTCTCTTTCAAAATATAATACTTCTTTTTGGCCAATACGGTCCTATACAGAAAATAGGATTCCGCTTACATAACTTTGAAGGTTGCAGTGTGGAAGTCTGATCAAGGCACTGTGGCTCCCTTTATGTAATCACGGAATGGTTGGGGTTGGAAGGGTCTTCTGGAGGTCATCTCATCCAAACCCCTGCTCATTCAGAGTTACCTGTAGCCAGTTGCTCGGGTCCATATCTACATGGCTTTTGAATATCTCCAAGGATGCAGACCACAACCACTTCAGGCAACCTGTGCCAGTGCTCAGTCACCCTTGCATGAACAAAATGTTCCCTGACATTCAGGCAGCACCTCTTGTACTTCAGTTTGTGCTCCATGCTACGTCATTCCTGTACAGGCTCTTTAGAGAGGTTCACCAGAGCCTTGAGTTTCTGGACAGGATTTGAAGGATTTCTCCATAATGGTGAAATTATGGAGCAAGGCACTTCCTTGTTTACATGCTGGAGGTGATCCTGCTTAAGCCTCATTTTGTTGACTTCGTGATCCCTTCCATCACATCACATCACATCACATGCCCTTTGCTCAGTGATTCTGTCCTTCACAGGACAGTTACTCTTTCCCTTCTCCATTATCCTGAATTTAAAGCCCTCCTTATGAGGTCAGCTTGGCAAGCATCTTCCAAGCAGATGCTACTCTGTAGACACTGTCCCACAATTATTGAACCAAAAACCCTGTCACCAGCACCAGATCCAGGTTTCAACTGGCAGTATTGCTTGTGCCCACATGGAATAATAGTAGAGGGTAGTAATCAGAGGACCAGATGAGCTCTGGCAGTCCCTCTGGATCCTGGCCCATGGCAAGTAGCAAGGCTCTATAGATGTTTGATCAGGCAGACAGATGGGTGCCTCTGTCCCCCACAGCAGGGAGTGACCCACTACAATGACTTACTGTTTCTTTCTGATAGTCTTGCATGATTTAAGGCTAAGTGGACTAGGTCTTTTGCTTGTACTCACATCTGTCTCCCCTTCAGCTTTGATGGAGCTGAATCCATTTCGCAGCTGTAAGCCCTTAGGTGGGCAGGAACCTTTGCCCTGTTGCCAGAAGTCACTAGTTTCCACTCTTCCCCTTCTCCAGACATTACGTTGATAGTGGGGTGTAGACACTGCCTGCTTCTCTACTGCAGGATAGTGGTGAGAGTTGACATAGAGAAAGAGGCACTTTGGGACTCTAATTCATTGGTACTATCTTATTTATTGGTTTTAGGGTGATATGACATAGTCCCTCAAAGTGCCTGATTTTCTCCAATGACTGCAAAGGTATTCTAGATATAGGAGTGTCATACAAATCATGTTTCTCAGTGTGTGACATCAAGAAATCACTCATAAAATAGCTGCAAATTGGGAACAATAAGAATTAAATGCCTTTTATTCGCAGTTACATTCTTACATGCACTATAACAAAAAACACAGGGAAGATGGAGATAATGAATGAGCTCTGATCATATAATCTTACTGCTGCTTTTCAGTAGTTGAAAAGCACATTGGTGACAATGTGCCAGCAGACATATATTTTTAAAAAAATATTGAGTGAACTTTGGGTAAAAATAGGTTGATTAATACGACACTAGGTGGCATTGTATAAATACATATAAACTCTTGAGCTTTTTCTGTTTCAAAGGAATTATCAGGTAAGAAAATCTCATTGAAATGTGTGGGATTGGTTCACTGATTTTCTTTCTCTGTTCACTGTAGTCTGGGATTCAGCATTACTGAAATGCATGGAGTAGTCCAGTGATAAGCTACATTTTGTGCTTTTGTCTGCTACTGAAAATCTACAGCTCACAATCTGTCTTTTCCTTACATACAGTATTTACTCTTGAACAACAGTGTTTTCTAGAATATAAGTGAGAAGAGATTCAAGCCTCATGGCTACTCATCTTTTGTGAGTGGCTTAGAATGTGACTGGTTCAGTCCCAAGGTGGCCAGTGAGTTTCTGAGAATCTCCATTCAGCATTCCTCTTCTGAAATAAATTTCACCTCCTTGTTTTTATGAACACTTGAGAGGTAGGTTGTGCCTCTGAAGGATCATATCAGGACTCTGTGATAGCCCCAGTTGGTCTAAATGGGATTGAAATACCGATAGTACCAAACAAGAGGATGTTGATAGGTCACACACATCACAGGGAGAAATGAACCTACTTTGTCAATGGTGGGAAATTTTGGGGTGTCTGAAGTGTAAAATTAATCAGTAGGACCATGTCCACATTGGCAAAACAGGAGCATGCAGAAAGATGCAATGCTTTAAAGGTATCAGGTGAAACTTTTTCTTGGAAGTGGCAGTTTCACAGGTCTATTCTGAACTTGGAGGAGTTCTACAAGTGCTTAATAAAGTGTACAGCACAGGAGAACAAATCCTCTTCATTGCCCAGCCCTTCTAGGCAGATCCAGGCCATTGGGAACAACAGCTACAAGGAATGGGCTCTGGTGAACCTGTGAAAAACTGATTGAGTCAACACATTGGAGTCTTCAAAAACCTGGTCAAGACTTTAAGGCAGGAAAGTTTTCATGCCTTTTCTGGGAAATCAGTATGACTGGATAGCTCTCTGAAGTAGCAGGGCTACAACCTCTTTAGTGAGGTCATCAAGATGACCTAGTTGGATATTTCACACAACTGGAGTGCTCTAAAGGTTGACTACAAGCTCTTCGGGAAGGAGGCAAGGAGTGGGAATTGCCCTTAATGCAAGAGAGCATTGGGAACTTGTGGAGCTCTGCCTTGGCACAATCTCAGCCATAAACTGAGATTTTATGGGTCTGGAGTAGAAGGTGCTGTTGTTCCAGATTCACTGGATCAGGAGAAAGTATTTGAGATCTTCCTCAGACAGATGGAAGAAGTCTCACATTCACAGGTCCTGATCTTCAATGGGGAACATCCCGATGTCTCCTGGAGGGACAATCAGCAGGTGAATGAGTTGTGGGTGTCCTAAGCAGACATCAGTGCACAACTGTGCACATCATCTTGTGTAGCATTTGTATGGCACAGACCTAGTCACATATGTGCCATGTGGCTGAGTCAAATTTATTAAGATCAACACAACCCTATATAGACAGTTTAAACCATGACATGTGACCTCTCAACCAGAGAAGATCTCACTTCTGCCCTGTGGTGGGAGCAAAGTGGCGGCGCCTGTGTTGCTGCCGCATGGTGACCACGTGCTCATTGTGCAATCTGCGGCAGCGGAAAGGGAAGCTCCATTTTAGCTGCGTGCCGGAGAGAAATCGGTGTGGCACCTTCTATCCTCATACCACGTGGCACCGGGCAAAGCCTTCTCACAGGAGCGGTGGCCGCATGCTATCTTCCTCCCTTCGTTGGCAGCAGGAGAAAAACGCTGCTCCAACCTGCCTGTGGTCTCCCTCTTGCCCCCCTTCCCCCCTCCGTCGTAACGGACCTCCCCCACCACCATTTTCACGTAACATCTCTGGGGGAACCCAAGGTGGGGCGGCAGGAGCTGCAGGGGGGACAGGAAGAGTGGGGTTCGCAGCTGTGGGTTGATTTGCTTTCCTGCTGTGAATTTTTAAGGCGTTCATTAGATCTGTTCACGTGGCCAAGTTTTTAATTGCATTTAAATCTCCAAAAGTCTCTCTCTTATAAAGTCTAATGCCGGTTTTTTGCCAAGTAGTCACATTAAAAGTCTTGACTGGCAGGAATTACGGTATAATTATGGTAATATATATTAATAATGCTAGCATTTTAGTTTCTGTTATATTATTTTTCTGCATTTTTAAAGTTTCGCGAATGGCTTCAGCCTTTTCTTCCATTTTTTGGGAAAACCTCCCTTTTTGGGGAAACCCCCCTGACATACTGAAAGGTTACCTTTGGTTCCTGAAGCTGAGTTTTCTTCCTTTTTCCTTTTTAGTCCTTTTTCCTTTTTTTGTCCTATCTTTCCAAAGGTAACTGACATGCGTGATGTCTTTGTGAAGAGGCCTTCCTTTTACCTTTGAATTCTTTCAGGATGGATGCTACCGGCAGACATCCCAAAGCCTAGTGCCTCTGTTTCACCGATGCCTGTTGAAATTCCCTATTCAGGAGCGCCACTTGTAGCATTGTATGGCATGGACCCATTCATATATGTGCCATGTGTAGCGAGTCAATAACTATGACCATCCCAGTTTGGAGCCAAGAAACTGGAATGGTTTATTGGATTCATAACTTCATATTTAAAGGGCTCAGGGTTTAGATATTCAGCAGGGGGCTTGCATATTCATTCTATTACAACTAAGGACTTTCCAGGGATGAGGTAAAGGGGAAATCTTAAAGTACAAACTTTAGGTCTTAGCACTTACATCATAGGAAAAACCCCACTTTATCTTGGGGGATTTTACAGGGGAGATTAGGTATTGGGCAAGGGATAGGAGTATACACATGCAAAAAAGGGGAGAACACAATGGGTTTTATGCAGAGGTCTGATAACATCAGAGCACCGACTCCCTGTTCCTTGGCAGAGCATTCCAAACAGGGGACATCTGGTCCGTCCCTCAAACAGAGGTTTTCCCCCAGCTTCTGTGACTCAAGGTTTTCTGTTTAAACCTAGCAGTTTCTTTTTTCATATCCAAAATTTGGAATCCCACAGCTATGCGGCTGAATCCAATTTAGTAAGACCAACGCAACCTTATATAGACAGTTTAGACCGCGAGGCGTGACCTCTTAACCAATGACGTTGAAGTACTCCACTGACCATGTGCAATAGAGTACTAAAGACTACAAGTCCCATGCTGCTTTGTGGCACTCTGCCTGTAACATGAAATCCTACAATCTTGCTTATCTGGGACAGTTCTAGTTTTTACAGTAATGGAACAGGTCATCAGCAAAGCTTGGTGATGAAGCAAATTTGATGCATGGTTTTGCTAATCATGCTCTCTCAGTTCATTTTTGTTATTTCCCTCACCCAGTGTCGTTCCTGTCTTCAGATGGGCAAGAAGTTTGATTTCAGGAATGACAGGTTTCTTAGGCTCACCTTGAGAACACGTTGAAGATAATAGTCCTGAAAACCATTTCCAAAACATTAAGTTCAGAAGGTGTACGGGGCGTGTCCCAGGGATACCGGGAGATGCATTCTGTCTTGGAATCCCCAGACAGCATACTGACACACATGAGCAGTGTGTGTTGTACTGTCATTGGTCAGGAGAGTGACATGCCCCCCAAAGGTATGTAAGGGGGCAATTTCCTTTAAATAAAAGATTTGGCTGTTTGCCATCTGAGCTGCTGGGTCGTGTTTTATTATATTACATTAATAACCACCACAAGAAGGTGGTTGGGAGTAGTTATTGGTGGTAGGTTGAAGAAAGGGAAGTCTTGCCAGACCAACCCAAGAGCCTTCTAGAATGAAATGACGAGCTTGGTAGATGAGGAGAGACCACATGGCTTTCAACACTCTGTTCTTGTAGCATCATCATATGCAAACATAAAGTATAGAGTAGATAGATAAACAGAGAGGTGGACTGAAAATTGACTGAATGGCTGGAGTAAAAGTGTTGTGAGCACCAGCATAAAGCCCATGGAGATATTAAAAAATCCAGCTGTACCTGGCCCTTTGCAACCTGCTCTCGCTGACCCTGCTTTGAGCAGGGGCTTGGAGTAGAGAATCTCCAAGAGATCCCTTGCTATATCAAATATTCTGTGATTTCATGAACAGCAGCTTCTCTGTTGGCCTCATTTAGCATTGAACCTGTAGTTCAAGCCTCCAATTTCATAAGCTTATACTTACAGCAGCAGGTTTTTTGGGACTCATCCCCACTGTAGATCCATGCAACCTAAACAAAAAGAATGTGGATTGCAGCTAGAAGCTTGCACATGTGTTAGGGGGAAGTCATCATTGTTTAACCTGAGGGACCTACAGAGGCAGACCAAGCTACCTTGATAGTGTTGCTCATGGGCAATGCAACAAAAAAAAGTGATCTCGAAATTTTTAGGGAATAGAACTGGTTGAAATTATTTTTTTTAAAATAAGGGTTATTTTTCTCTTGGTCAATTCTATTATGTTTCAAGCATATATTTCAAAATTTCCAAACAAATTTTAATTTAAAAAAAGAAATTATGATCTGTGTCAGTGTTGTAACTCATAGCTGTGTAAGTTTATTTAGTTTAGTTAAGTTTAAAACAAAGCAAACTCTTTAAAACAATTCAGTGGTTATAGAAAAGGGTTCTGATTTACAGTATGTTATTCAAAAGATGAAAACAAAGCAACGAGAATATTAAAAAATAAATCTAGTCAAGCTGAACCCTGTAAAACACAGTCTAATTATTTTTTTATTGTTCTACTTTAAAAGCTTAATTCAGTTTTATTCTCTCTGGAGGAAAACTGAATGCTGCAAGGATTATCAGACCTTAGCAATTAAACTGACCAAGGAAAAGTTTCCTGTGCCTACCCTTTCCTAATGCATTTTTGGCCAATACAGACTGTTTTACTGTGTTAATGGATTGTTCCTATTTCACAGGAGATAATAGGAATATGAGAATGCTGAGATCATGGGGCAATAAAAGTCAGTATATTAGCACAAAGACCAATTATTTCTATCTTTAATAGCCAGAGGGAATGGTGCAACATCTGTTCTTTGCAACTGTGGAAAGTCTTTGGTCAACCTGCAAATCAGTGATTATTGCATTGTACTGACAAGAATGAGTGTCACATGTTTTCAGACATATGGAACGTGACTGTTGGGGTAAATTTCAATCTGAATTGCAGAGCTGAGCCAAAAATTCACAGTAAATGGTTTATATGGCAAATTTGGATTCCTTTCTGCCTGTGGGATATTCTTTCTATCTTTTTCAGGGTCTTTAACTGCAATGACTAATTCCTTTCTTACAAAATTATACGGAATCTCCTGGGGCAGTTTTGAGCAGAAATGGAGGGTCCTGAGCTCCACTTTGGCCAGGGATTTGGGATTCACATGCACATCTTGCCTGTACATCAAGCAAAATAATAATTCATGGATGTCCATAGATATATTTTTCTTTTCCTCAGCTTACTTTCAGAAAGGGCTGTTACACAGTAACCAGCTCAGTCCCCTCCCCTTTTTTTTTCAGGTCTAATAGCTGAAATAGGTTGTCATTAATGTTTTAAGAAGCTACTTTTTCTCTTTGCCGTGCTGCTGCAAGGTCACAGAAACTGCTTATCTGGTCCTTGGTATGAATGAAGAGAAGAAAATGTGCAGGGCAAAACACTCCCAAACTGTAGTTGGTACTTGAGGAACAGGGCCCTTGCACAAGCCTGCAGATCTCCCAACACTTTTCCATTTCCTCCTATTAGTTATTTATTCTATCTCTGCCACCCAGGAAATATTTTACCTCTTGAGCTGAGCCAAATAAGCTGTACCTGCTCCAAGGGGTAGAAACTCTGGCAAGGAAAGTGACAGTGCCCCTACTACAACTGTTCATTTTAAATGGACTGCCTTTGGTACATAGAAGACAAATTTACCAGCCTTGTTTTCAGAATTGATGATAGACTTTGTCCCACAGTTTCCAAAGAGGGAATCTGGGCCTCTTGAGCCCTCATGATCCCAGATTTCTCAGTGTCATATTTCCTTCTGTCTTTAAAATACAGGAAAAGACACTTCCCACAAACAGATACCAAATCACTTTCTGATGAGATTGTTGTAGAAATGCTATAAATCTTACCTAGGCTTGTATTGGTTTTGTCTGGAATACAGTTAATTTTCTTCACAGTATCTGTTATGGGGCTGTGGTTTGGATTTGTGCTGAAAACAGCTCATTGACTGCAAATGCTTTCGCAGCTTGCCTTCCTGTGTACAGTACTGAAATCTGTTTTCTGTGAATATCAGTTAAGTAAACAAGAATGTGTGAATTTTCAGAGGGATGATACAAGATGAGGAATGGGAGTTACCCATGGCAGAGCACTAGTGTTAGGTCTGGCCAGCTCTACTGGGGATCATGAAGCGCTGCAACTCCACAGGCACATCACTGATCTTTTCTGTAACAAGTTTCTAGTTCATCAGATAAAGCCAAAGTTGCTGATCATCTGGGGAATATTTTCATTTTGACATTTTGGGTTTTGGACCAAGTCACCCAATGTCAGCAGAGCCAGCATTTGTGTGTGTGTGATTGGATAAAGAGTAGTAATATTTTAGTCACTAGAGATACCATTCTTCAAATCAAATACCAAGTCCTCTTTTACATGCAGTAAAAACATGTTGAACAATTTTACCATACAAAATAGAGACTTTGCAGGACCCTCTGTGGGTTATATGATATGCAAGTGGTCACAGAAATCTGTGTACAGTGCTGAGATCCCCACTTCTGAAAGGCAGTGGTCCTGGCCAGGTGGTGCATTGCAGCAGGTTCATGTTTTACTTGGGTTCTGCCAGCACGTTTGTCCTGATTTCTGGGTGACATTAATCCTCCCAGCAGGCTGGCATAGACACAGTTTCCTCTCCCACGGGATCAGCATTGTAGATGTTAAACAGTCATTTCTGATGTTGTATGCACTCTGCTCTTCACTCTCTTCTGCTTCTGGATTTATTTTTCTTGTGCTGGGGTAAAGTGGAATATAAGAGAGTGCCTGAAAGCATTCAGCTGTAGCTCAAGGACTACCATGTCTTGTATAGCAGCAGCTTTGGCAATACTGTCACACTGTCCTGACTTTGACATGGTGCTCCCTAGCTGGTATCTTCTGTGGGTGATTTTGATCAGTGAAGGACATTGTGGCTGTAGATGAGATCCCCTTCTGTACCGCACAGTCTCCATGTCATAAGCACAACCCATGAATCTACAGTACACCACATCTTAAATTAAAACTGACTCTTCACGTGGATTTCTAGGGCAGATACTTGCCTGCTTGTAGGTCCACTCAAAACCCCCAAGATTCTGGGCCTTCCTTTTGCTAGGGGGACTGAAAGCAGAAGAGTGTTGACATTCTGGGTTGTCCAATACAGTAATGGCAAAACCATACGAGTACCTGGTTGGATATAATTTGGCACAAATCTTGAAGAAAGATGTTTGTGTACTTCCCGTGGTCGATGCTGTGAGGTCACTTACTAAAGAGTTGCTCCTGTTTTTCATGTGCAGTCCATCAAGCTGATCTGGCTGCAGCTCAGCTGGCATAAGTGCTTGTTCCAGCATCCTGATGACCAGTCCACCTCACCTTTTCGTAAGTTCTGCTGGTGCAGTTTTTCTGAGTTTTGGGTTGCCAAAATATCCTCTATAAAGATCTGAACAAGCAAAATGCACTAAAAAGTCACAGATCAACCTGGATATGAGCACAGTTTTTGCTAGTGGTTATGGAAGGGTAGTAACTGGCATCAAATACAGTGTGAGGGAAAGGCAGGGGCAAGAGGCCAGTGACATGGTGGGGCTGTAATCTCTTAACCCAAGGCAGCACAGCATGTCTGGCTGTGCCATTGGATCATGTGAGTGAGAGGACTCAGAGAGTGAGGACTCCAGGGAGCAGGAGTTCAACCCTGATCCCTAGATCCAGACATTGCTTGAAGGGCAGATGCTTGCTGAAGCTGACCTGCCCATCTTGTCTCTGTTAGTGTGCTGGTGTTTGATTGATTCATCACTCTTTTATGCTTTGGTACAATTAATTTAATTTTTCCTGGCATTTGAAAGCTCTTTGATTCCATCCCCTCGGTTAATATCTGTGTTCCCACAGACACATTAGAAGTGTGCTCTAACAACAGATAAGTGGTGTGGTAAGTACCCTGGGTCTCATTACCATTCATGAACTTATTGTTTGAGAATATTGTTGCAAATGTGCTGGTGAATGAAAATAATTAGTCATAGCCCATTATGAACAACTGCTCAGCTGTGCCCTCTGTGTGCACTCAACAACACGTGTGTGAGTACTACCCAGCAGCCGGGTGTCCTTTTTCCCCCAGGTGGGGTCTGGCTTGAGGTGGTGGCTTCTCACTAAGCCCTTTTCTCTCACTTGGTTCTCACCTTGTTTATGGCCATCTCTGCTTGGTTGGCTTGGTGATCCTTCATCTCACCATGGGGACCCTCAGAATTCTTTACTGTTGGAGAACTGTTCCTGACAGGAGACACCTTTCCTTGGTGTTCATGAGCACTGATCTCTCTCTGGCGGGGTTTTTGTCCTGTAGCAGACTTTGCAGACAACGCTATGGATAGAACATGACCCAGAGAAAAGATAAAAGTTCCTCTCTCTGTTGATTTCACAGACTTGTGCAGAGCTTTGAGGTTATTCCATTCTTGTGTAGAAGCTTAGACCTCGGAGAATCTTTCTGGGTAGAAAAACTATATGGGAACATTTTATCTTTCCCATCAAATAGTTTTATGGGGAGCATGTTACATAAATGTCATTTCCACAGCTGTTACTGCCCTGGAAGATTACAGTAGTTTTCTCAGCCAGTTCTCTCAGTCATTATTAATTTCTGGAGCATTTAATCAACCCTGTGCAAAGAGGCCTGTGAACACTCCACCACTCTGCATCTGTTGAATTTGCGGTGTGACAACCTGGGTTATTAAATAGCTGTGGCTATATGGAGAGAAAATCAAATCATGGCTCTGCAAGCTTTTTTATTACAGTAAGCAGAAGGGACTGCTTTCTTCTACTTTTTTTTTTTTTTTTTTAGCTTTAATCCTTTCCCTGTCTCATTGCTTCTGAGTGACTGAGGCACTTTGAGGTCATTTGGAATGTCCTTCCCCAGTTGCTTCATTCAGGCAACTCCTTTGAAAGAACTTTTATAATACTATAACAATCAGAGGATATATTTTTTAAGACTTAAGGGATAACACACACTTGTGTTAGGATTAATTTGATAGTAGAAAGAATAGCTTAATGTTTTCCAGATAATAATGCCAAGATTGGCTTAAAAAATTATTTGTGTTTGTGAATACTGGAAAAGCTGCTGCGTATAGTTGAAAAGATTTAAAAGTCATGAAAGTTTTGTGGATATTTGCATGAATAATTAATCCAGAAAGTGAATTATTCTTTTCTGAGCCCCAGAAAACCATTCATAGCATAGTATTCTTTAGCTTCTGTTGCTTCATTTGCCACTCACAGAGTGGAGACAATACTTTATGATTTTGTAGTTACTGACATGTAAAAAATAATGGATAATCACATTGGCCATTTGGAAGGAGTCCAGGATTTTACTGTACAAGTGCTCAAACAAGGTATTGACAAAAGCCTTCTAAACAAAGAGACAATTTTTATGAAAAAAGTTCGTATGAATTGGTGGAAAAATATAGGGGAATCAGTTTTGTAATAGATATTGCTGTACTACTAATTTGACTTGTTCTATTTATAAAACAGATACAACTATGGAAAAGCTTTGTGAAGAAGCCCATAAACACACAGCTTTCATTCACTTTTAACTCTGAAAAGGGAATATGTTCTTCTTCCTATTGCCAAATCTGTGTATAATTTATATTTTTCTGTGGAAACCACGTCAAGCTGACTGGTGGCTTCATCCAGTTGTAGCACAGAAACAGGATAGTTTTGTGGGTTTGGCTGGGGTTTTATTTTATAATTTGATTTTAATACAAGTAAAAACAACCTTCTTGGCTGAGATCTCAATTGCCTTCTCTCAAAATTAAAAAATATGTGCTGTGGGAAGCTGGTGTACATTGGCTGTCTGTGGGTGAGCCCTAGCCTCCACCTGCTAGATCCATGAGCGACCTGCCCCTGACCTCACCAGATACAAAACCCTCCCTCCTCTCAGTGTATCATCACTGAGTAAGTATTTAAGTTTTTCTTCATTTCCATTCCCTTGGGCTGGACCGATTTCATAAGTATTTTAATGCTGATTTCCTTCTTCAGAGAATGGAAACCAAGTGGCTTGTCACTTTTCTTTGCAGTCAGATTTGCTTTCAAATGTCTGTGTTTTGGATTAAAATCACTGAAGAAGGATGTTTCTTTGCAGTGTTTCTCAGGGAGATTTAATTGCAGGAATTCATGTTAACTTATGTTAACATTATCTTTGGCAGAAATCCTGTTCCCTTTTGATAAATGTAGTCTAAAATGACTGAAGAATTTGGAGGAACTGACCAAATTATTTTTCTGTTTCTGTCAGGCTGCTGTGTGTGAAGGGAGATTTCACAGATAAAAGGTCCTCTAGTGATCTGCCATGGTATCTGGTAAGATACAGTTTAAGAGGAGTTTTAACATGATGGAGAACAGTCCATTCCTGTAACTCACTCTTCTGTGGCTCCAGGCAGTTGATGGTTGCTTGACAATTTTTCTTCAAAAATGTAAAATCCAAATGACTTTGTTTTATATACACACACACACACAGACATGTATATATATGTATGAAATATATATCCTAAAGTAGAAAATCTTTTTGACAACCCTGGTAGTTACTTAGATTTATTTAATCCTCTCACCAAAGGAAGTTATTCCAGTGTCACACTAGTGGAAGTGTCAGCAGAGATTATTACTGCTAAAAATTCCCCTTCTGTGCCCTTGCAACACAGACAGAGTTTCTCTTTCAGACCCAAGTGATGGCGTGGATGAGTGAAGGAGCCGTTTGATATTCTGTGTCCACACAAAAACATTTGATGCAAACAGGTACGGGTTCCTTGCTGGTGATGTTCTCCCCTATCTGTTTGCAACCAGGGCAAAGCTGAGTAAGACCTCAATTCTTTGGGAACTTGGCAGACTTTATAAACAAGATGAAACATGATCACAGAAGCACAGAATATTCTGAGTTGGAACAGACCCATGAGGATATTTGAAGGGAGCTGGGATTTCACTCGCGCTGTCCTGAGCAGAATGGAAGGCTGCTGAGCGCTTTTCTATATTCTAAGGGCAATCAGAATAAATCAGCTGGATTTTTAGTGCACCAGGCAGAGTGTCAGTTAAGCAGGTCACTTTGGAGTCTTATTTCTCGTTCTGCCCTTTGTGAAAATCTTAGACATTAATGCCTAAAATTCACTTTAGCAAAACTGGCCTTGTCCTGTAAAATTTTGCATCCAAAGCACTAATCATGATAGACAAGGCACATGTATGTGTTAGAAGAGCCCAGAGGCATAAACACCAGAGCTCTCCAAGATCCTGTAGATGTTTTCTTTTGTTTCAGTCCAACTGTTTTCACTTACCTTCTTAGAGCTGAGCAAAAAAGATCTTTAACCTTACCTAAATATTATATATAGGTTTTCTCTGGAGAAATTAGTAGCTGTTCTGATAAAGTAAGGTCTATGCACTCTTAATTCAATTTAAAATAAAAATATTAAGACCATTTCTATGCTGGCTGCCCCTCAGCGTGCATTTAGTCAGCTTGAATTCTGGTTACAGACAGTGCTGAAACCTGGCTTGTGACCTGCACTGAGCAAGTCTCTTTAGAAGACGTTTGGCTCACATAAAAGTAGTTGCACATTTAGCTCAAAATAAGGAAGAAATGGAAAATTAAAAAAACTTTTCCCAAACAAATGTAATTGCCATGTTTTAAACTGATGTCCTTTTTTTCTCACCAAATTACTTCAGACAGAGCAATGAACGACAAATGAATTCTTAAATTAGCTGGGTCTTGGGTGTGTTGTATTGTTTGGGAACTCTTGCAGTGTCCACACGAGGGGTAGGGCATTTGTCCTAAAAGTCATCAACATTTGTCTTCGTTGCTCTGTCAGATTTGCTGTGTGTCATGCTGGGGGCAGCCAGAGGACACACAGAGACTAGAGCAATAGATTCCTCGAGGGCTCACTTTATCCAAATACGGAGCCTGCTTTTCTCACATAGATCACAAAAGACAGTTCCTGTGTTGGACTCTATGAATATTGGTGTTATCAGCAGTGCGTTATTCCCCATGTTCCTATGTCTCATCTCAATGAGTGCTTGGCTGCCTCTCAACATCATTGCAGACCCTGATGGTGTCTCAGAGGTTGCTCAGAGCCCCATCCAACCTGTCCTTGAACAATTCCAGGGATGGGGCAGCCACAGCTTCTCTGGGCAACTTATGCCAGTGCCTCACCATCCACCCAGTAAAGAATTTCTTCCTAATATCTAATTTAAAGCTACTCTCTTTCTGTGTGAAGCATCTATCCCTTGTCCTGTCACTCCATGCCCTTGTAAAAAGTCCATCTCTATGGACTCTTTAGGTACTGGAAGGCTGCTAGAAGGTCTTTCTGGAGCCTTCTCTACTCCGGGCTGATATCTGTTGTTTCTCGATGATGCATGGGGTTGCCAAAAGAGGGGGTGTCTGTGTCTTCCTCTGGGTTAGTCTGCCATGCCATGGTGGTCTACTTCAGGATCTTATGCAAACCTCTTTCTAGATTATGAACTTTCCAGACAGAGCAGCATCCGAAGTTTGACGTTACAATTGCTTGTTACTGTCACCATCATGGATGCGTTACTTCTGCATCCCTGCCTGCTGAGTGCCCATCTGTGTGTTGCTGATCAGAGCACTGGAACGCACATCTTCGGCAGAGAGAGTAATTTTGGTAATTGCAGTTATTTTATTTATAACAGGCAGTCTGTACTTCAGGGTGTTTTAGCACAGGAAACTCAAGGTATGAATGCCTCACTCAGCTTGAGGCCTAAGAAACACAAGTAAGTTTGAGGTGAACCTCAACCATGGCACTTGTTCCTGCCTCTCAATGTGTAGCTGCTTTTTCAAGCTTCTACTAAAACTTTTAACATAATCCAAATTAATTATGTCCTTGACTCCATTACTTAGCTCCTTCTCCTCCATGCAAAACATTATGTCAAAAAGACTCCTCTAAGGTTTTCCGTTGTCCCTTGTGGCTTCCTGCAAATCCCTGGAATATAATTTATATGATCCAATACTTGTCAGCCTTCCTTAATTTGCAATGTCCAGCTGTGTGCTGTGGGACAACACTTCATCCTTTGTGTGTTTACTTTACTCCCTCTCCACCCACCTCCACAGGAAATCTCACCAGAGCGTTTATCACAGGAGTGTCAGCCCTGGGACGAGAAAAGCCAGAAAAAACTTTTTTTTAAAGCCAGGTCTTCAGTAACATGAAGCTCTTACATCATGTACTAATTTCTACTGAAACATAATCATTCCCTTCTTGTCTCATAATTTCTTTCCTGGTAAAAATTTTGCCTTTGCTTTATTCATAATGGTACTGTTTGAGGTTTTTTAAAAATTATTGTTATTATTTTATTTAATTCCCAAATGCTGGTTTTTTATAATCTATTACTGATGATATATCTTGGAGTTTTGTTTTTCAATATATATTTTAATTTTTTTTATTTAATGGAGATAATTTTATATTCTTACAACTCTCAAATATTTGCAGTTTAATAGCATGTACATATGTCTCCAAGAAAATGAGTTAGTGTGGCCCCGCGGCTTACCGCTGAGAAACGGAGTTATTTAACTTCCCTAAAATAAATTAGTTCATTTTGTTTTATATTTCCAACATGCTAGGAAGATATAAGTGACTGCCTAACAGAGATCGCCTCCAAGTTGTTCAGCAGTAACGTTGCTGCAATTCAGATTCTGGCATCTGTTTATTCATACCAGCTTTCTCAATATACTTTCTTGATTTGTTTAATAGAGTATGCATGTGTCTTACATAACTAAATTACCCAGAGAGTAATAAGTCTGTGGCTTGCTGGTAGCTCTGCAGAGGTACAGTTAATAAGTAGCTGTACTACAGTGTGTAATTTTGAAGTTGAATATGCATATAATTGTGTTGCTGGATCCAAGTCAGTGCTGGGGAAGATTTTGCCCTAATTTTAAAACCTGTTCCTTCTAGAAGGGTGAACACAACATGTAAGCACTGGATAATTGCTTTTCCAGAGTATATTGCTCAGCTGTGGGCTGGAGTGGCCAATGGGTAAGTGCAGCAATTCAGACAAATGGGATTACTTCCAAAGCAGGGTAGTATATATATATATATAATATATATATATATATAATATATGTATTTATATATATATATTTATATACATATATATATATATACTGAGAGTAGGTTTAGATTGGATATTAGAAAGAAATTCTTTACTACCAGGATGGTGAGGTACAGGTTTCCCAGAGAAGCTGTGGATACCCTGTCCCTGGAAGTGTTCAAGACCAGATTGCATGAGCAGCCTGGTCTAGTGGAAGGTGTCCCTGCCCATGGCAAGGGTGTTGGAATGATCTCAAACCGTGGTATGATTCTGTGATTCCTTGATTCAGTACTTTTCTGTTTAATCAAGCTTCAGTGGTTACTTCTGTGTGTCTGGAACGAGGTGTGCTAGAATTGTACCTTCTCCTCCATTTCAAGAACAAATGCATCTTTAGACAGCTATTTTTTAGTTGCTGAAACACACAGTGGATGGCATGATGCACGAAGGTGACTTCTGAATACTGTAACGTTATTAATGAGGTTGTTCTCTGAATGTAAGCACCATGTTCAGAGATAACCTGGCACAACACAGGGAAGTACACTCCACAGAGAGGCTGAACTATTACAGAGCCAGCCGTGCAGAAAATTCAGTGTCTACATGCCAGCCTCAGGGGAAGGGTTAAAAGCATTGCTGAGATAGCTGAGTAGTGAGGTTGCCATCTCAGTGCTATAGCAGGAGGAAATTAGGAAAATCTTTACCTCTACTTGTTAAGTAAATGAGCTATCCAGGGATCAGCTTCCTTTCTCAGTGTATGTTACATGCTCCTAACAGATGCCAGATACTGAAATTCCCCATGCACAGTGATTTGTAAGCTGCAGGAAAACGTTCCACACTTTGCTCCACGCAAATGCTGGTGGTGGAAAAATGCTTTTGAAAATATTCTTTCCAAATCCATTTTAGGGGCCTTAAATGTAACAGATGATATGTAGGTACACATGTAAATCTTGTGGCCATCTTACACACCTTCTTGGCTTTTCTTACCTGGAAACTCTGAGGACTTGTCAGCTCCCTGCCTTTATGTGCGTGCTGGCTCAGCTGCTGCACCTGAATTCCTTGTATGAAGGAGATTCTGTAGGACTGTGGCCACTGGAAATCACCTGAGGAGATGGACAGGGTCTGGGTAGAGATATTCAGGTGATGGGGAGGAGAGAACAGAAGAAAAGATGTAGCATCGACAGACAGGTGCTTCAACATTGCTCTTCTGCAGGTTACAACCCTGTCAGGATAGGTTCTTACTACAATGCCCAAAACCCATACTGGAGTCAAGAATAGCAAAATAGGGTGAAAGAAAATAATTTTATGACTTTTTATCTCAAATTCTATATTCTAGTTGTTCTTAGAGTATTCTTACAGAATTCTAGTTCTGCATCAAAATGAATTGACCAATTTTTGTTGAAGTTTTTTTTCACACAGTCTATATTTTGTGTTGGAAAGATTTGTCTTTGGTTGAAAGTAGATTAAAATACAATTTAAAAAAAAAAGGTCACATTTTACTGTTATTTATGAGGCTCTTGTCTAACACTTTGGTGTGAGGTTTGTGGTTTCTAGTCTAGAGCATCCAAGTGTAAAATCTCTATTTATTTGTCTCCTAGGTGATTATGGCTAGCTTGGATGGACACATACCTCAAACAGTGTTTTGTAATATTTTTATTTTCTTTAAAAAGCAAATATGCTTTTCATATGACTATAGTGAACTAAAAAAGTTGTTCTAATACTGCACCTTTGGATCTTAAGGCTATTGTATTATGCCTTAGTGTGTGATAGTCTGCATGGGTAGACATTAATCATTCTTCACTGGAAGAGTTTTCTGGATGCCAAGGTGGCAGCAGTGAAAGCTAACTATGCATGAGGCTGCAGCAGCAAGAGTGGAGCCAGCAGATCCAGGGAATTGGTCTTCCTCCCTACCCAGCACTTGTGAGGTACATCTGAGTCCAGTTCTGGGTCCATAGTATAAGGCATCAATAAGTAGGAGCAATATAAGCAGGGGACCCCAAGACCATCAGAGCTGGTGTACTTGCCCTCTGAGGGGAGGTTTCAGGACGAGGACTTGTTCAGCCCAGAGACGAGAGAGAAAAGAGACCTCACTGCTGTCTGCAGTTGCCTAATGGGAGATGATGGAAAATCATAGAATGGTTTGGGTTGGAAGGGACCCTAAAGATCATCTAGTTAATAATAATAATAGGGATTATTGTTGTGCTTATGAAGAATTAAATACTGTCAGCTGGCAACTTCTCCACTCCTTAATTTGCTTTTGAAAAGGTAAGTTATTTTGTTCATGGAACATGAATTTCAGACAGTGGTGCACTGTATAGTGTTTACTTTATACATGGAGGTCAATACTGATATATTATACCTCTGTGATAGAAGACGGTCTTTTTCATAGAGAATCACAGATCTGTGCTCAAACACAATGGGGTAAAAAAACTAGCTGAGACAACAAGATGTAAAACACTGCTTTTATGCATTTAAATTAAATTCTAATTTTATCTTTTTCAGCTTGGCATCTATCACCAAAAAACTCCCCCCAAAAAACCCGACAGGAATGGTCCCTTATTAATGCGAAGAAAATAATTTTCTAAGTTGTTCCATGAGTACCACTTTTGATATTTTTGTCCTACCTAGTTTCTTTGGAGAAATTTGAATTCTTACTGCCACTTTTCATTTAATGAGGGCAGTGGTAGGGGCTTTATCTCATATGGGTGTTTGCTGAAATCTGCAGGACAGTAATGGGCTTGAATCTCTGTCAAATTTGGTTGTAATTAGAGGGTTCAAAAGTTATTAGTGAGTGTCACAGAGAGGAAGATGGATATACATATGAAATCTGAGCAGTTAGGCCTCATTTCCATAGAAAACATGGCTAAAAATGTAAAGTATTAAGATTCTGCACTATATTTAGCTACATAATTTTTTATATGAACATGTCTGTGTACAATCTTCCTAGTTAGAAACAAGTGCCAAATTTAAGATGTTCTATTAATGAACAGACTTGAATTGCTGAATCTTGAGAATCATCAGAGTTATTAAAGAAAATTCAAAGAAAAAAACCATTCAGAATGCAACCAAAATTACTAATTTAAAGCCAGTTTCCAATTCATCTTTTGATAAAATGATTTTTGCCAAATGGAATTGAAATTAAGATGCTCAATGTATTTCTTTTTCTCATAACACAAATGGCTGAGCTCTAGAAACCTCTTCAAAAATAGACATGAAGATTGCTGCCACCTGATCTTGGGACACATCTTTCTCTGATTTGACTGGAGAGAGTCATAATTCTTCTACCTTCATTTTTTCTCTCTGTCAAGCACAGTCACGTGGGTGTTTCGTGGTGTAACATCATAAAATCATTTACAGGTTTGCAACTTGAGTGTGCAATCAGCACATTTAATGTAATCATTGTATAAATTAACATTCAATGCAAAACTAATCCTTCCAGTCTGTTTTTAGTCAATGAAAAACAGGAACCTGCAGACCCTGACTTGGTCAATGTCTAAGACAAATGAAAAGAAGTTACTTCGAAACTATCCATCTTTCTCCAGTGACAGTACAGATGGACTACATAGCCACCTATGACTAAAAATCTGACTCTGAGATCCTTAAGGTTAGGTGAGGTGACTCCTACCTTTACTGACCCAAAACTCCCTTTTGTCTCACAGAGAATGTTTCTTTTTTTTTGCTTCTTCCCTCTTCTGAATATCATAAATCTGCTGTTTGTTTTTTATCCTTCAAATTCATAACCAGTACAGAGGCAATATAATTTTGTCAGTTTACCTCTGAAAATAGAAATGCACATGCCCAATGCTTCCATATGTACCTTCACAGTGCCCTCAGACTTGGCTGAGGGAATATTTCAGGTTTTTTAATCAAATAATTTTTCACCAGTCAGAACAGAAAACACGTGGCTGTTCTCTCTTACACAAGGAAAATCCCTGGCTTTTCATTGTCTGGTTGTGTATTTAAATGCTGTAATTACTACATGGTTCTGTAATTACCAATGATACTGATTTTTTATGCTCTATTTTCTTTTGAGAATAACACTAACAAAACCAACCCTCTGATACCTGGTTGTCCTCTCAAGAGAAGCATGAGGGGTTATTCTGTAGAACCGTTCAGAGTTTCTAGGGAAGAAAAACACTTGTGTAAAGTTTTTATCCATTATTTATTTATATTATTTGAGATTTATTCAAAACCTGTTTAGACCTGGTCCTGAGCAGCCTTCTTTAGGTGACCCTGCTTTGAGCAGATAGTCTCCAGACTATCTCAGCTCAGCTAGCCTGTGAATCTCTAAAGTTACATGAAAGCTGAGGGAAGTGCCCCACGATGAGTAGATTACACAGCTCAATCTGTTTGAAAAGGAAGGTTGAAAGGGGGCTTCATTACAGTCGGTAAAGTGCCTTCATGAAAACGAGACAAGAGGCACTAGAAGAGCTCTTTAGGAGGAAAAGAATACAAGGACCAGAAATGGAAACAAGATAATTCAAGTGACAAAACAAAGACTCAAAGGGACAAAATTTCTTTCAGTGATGGTAGATCAACCAGCACTTGATATATCTTTCACTGTCTACCCAGGAAGCCTGATTTAGCCAAACTTTTTCTTAAAGACAATATTCATTCCAAGAGCAGATACAACCAGGTAAACTTAACAGAGCAGGACTTATAGGAAGCTTGCTTGGATGATCTAACAGTAATTATTGAAGGATCTGTGTTTGATAGTTGAAGGGAATAAAATGAAATACAGGAAAAAGATTTTGTTCAGGCTGTTGCAGGTTTGTGGAGTTTTATTGAGGCTTCAACAACAAGTTTTGTTCCTCCTGGGTGCTCTTAATGGTTGCCAAATCTGCCTGTTGACATTATAACTCTTTTCATTGAAGCCTGATTTACAAGCACACTGAGGTGTATTTGAAGTAATGAAAGTAAGACTGTTTCAGCATCTGTTTATGGTGGGTACTGGAGCATAACTCTGTGATGCAAGGGACAGTATTCCCAGTGCCTGGGAGTAATATCAGTATTTTGCAAGAAGCTTTACTGATGGGGTCTTTTCTTTTATAATAAAATATCTACCTCATGCCCAATATAAAATTCTCATGAGGCTGTACACCATTCCCAAGTGAGTGTCATATTTTTGCCAGAAAAAAAATGCTTTGTGAAATGAATCTATCTGTCAACATAAATATTAATTAGCTGTTGCTTGGCTTCCCATTCATATTGGCCAGACACTGGAGCTGTTATCTGAAATCTTGAGATCGACTGAAGCCACAGTGGAACCAATGAATGTCAATGAGACTGAAGCCTACACTGAACAACATCGACTCCTTATGTAAACAGTGTTTTGGGGACTGAATAAATCAGACCCCCATAGAGACAGACTGTGTGTCCTTTCCTGGCACAATTAGGATACAAAAGGAAAGAGGGAAATAAGATTCCTACCACACTGTTTTCTCTCTGAGGTAGGAGGATGCTCCTTACAAAAGAAGTGTTGGAAACAATTTTCATTGTACCCCATAGCACAGAGAGAAACCATCAGCACCACTCCAAAGGTCTTGGTTGTTTCCTGAAACCAGGGAGGGTGGTGACACTTTCCCTTCCATACACAAATGAGACAACTATTGAATTCCTTCAACTCATTCTGCTGCTTTTAGCACTGAACCCCAGAGATGGTGACATTCTCCAGAGCATATTTCAGTCAACCCTGACTGACTTTTCTGTGTAGAGCAATGAAAACAGGGATGGAAGCCTCCCTGCTGTTAGGAAAGTATCTGCTAGATGTTAGCTATTTCAGAAGGTCAGTGAATGAAGCCAATGCTCTTCCCTAGAAATAATTGCTGGGCTCAGTAATTGTTCCTAACAGCCAACTGTGGTAGTCAAGAGTCCCTATTTGCTCAACTGGTCCCAAAACAACAGAAGTCATTCCCTTCCTCTTCATACTTTTCCCATCTCTAACAATTCAGTCTTTTGGAAGGTTAGTACAGAGAAACTGTTTCTGACCCCTCTACCTTAGTGTCTATATCTGTACAAGTTTATTTCAGGGCTGGGGAAGTGACAATCTAGAACATGAAAACTGTACTGAACACAACTGAAAAACCTCTTGACTTCTTCATGTCAGTAGATTTGAGTTTTGTATTAGAGAAGGCAATAAATTCTGTGCCTTTTCAGTATAACTGAAGTTTTTAGAGTTAAATTTTATAGACTGAAAAATAAAGGCACATAACTTATCCAGCTGTATTATAAGAAACTCCTCTTTAGTTGAAATGGACTCTAGGGCTAAACCATCTAACAGACTTACTTTTGGTAAAATAATATATTGGAATCCTTAGGGTTTTTCTTTCTGTAGATTTTTTACGTATTTTTATGGGAGTAGGAAGAGATGACTTGAACTAAGGCATAGGACTTCTACATGCAGACCTCAGGTTGTGAGTTCAGGACACCACACAGATGGTGGGACTGTTGTTATAGAGTGCAGCATCTCACTCCTGCCCCTCCTATGAAGTTCAGTGATGTGCAATTCCCAGCCTTACTCTAAACAGATGCTTAGTAAATCTTTGTTCTAGCTCAGATGAATATTGACAAACTGTGAACATTGGGAGGAATAAAAAAGATCTTTGAAAAGAAGAAACATAAAAAAGCTTCAAGATCCTGGGAAACTGCAGAAGTGTCTAATTAAAGGAAAACTGAGCCTGGTTTGCTGCAAGGAAAGAAAAATTTTTCATCGTAGAATAAAAACATACTGCAGGGACTAAAGGCATTTTTCATTTGGCTGGTATAATCTTGCAATCATCCCATATCCACATCTGTTGATCAGGAGAGTCCTGCCCACAGAAAGGCTACAGAATTGACAGAAATGCACATTTCATCAAATTAAAAAGAGAAAAAAGACACTGTACTGACTTCTCCTGTCAGTGTGTCAGTACAGTGTATTCAATTCTTTGCCCTCAGCCCTTCTTTGATAGTGCTCAACTCCATGAAGTAAAATGCAAGAAAGCCCAATGGTTCATTTGCCGTTGTGGAGCTTCATAACTCTAATACATCAGTGAACAGCAAAGAAAACCAATTCTTCTTGCAAGATCAAGTCCATAAACCAAAGATGCACAATATAAAATGGAAAATTAATATAAATTTTAAGACATCATTAGGGTTTAGGTTGAATATTAACTAATAAATATATAGCTCATTTAGCAAACTACTACTGTTTAATGTCCCTTATAACAAGTAAGCTTAGTACCAAATTTTATACAGAAGTGGGAAGACATGAAAACAAATCAAGAAATGTAGTTAAAAATTTACCTAATCCTGAGATTTTACGATGACAGCTGCAAAAGAAACTTGCACAGAATTAAATCTTTAGCCCACAAAAAAAAAAAATAATTTAGAATAGTTTTATATTCACTTTTAAAAATCCTTACTGAAGTTAACTTTGAAAAACCCCTACAGAGGAAACCCCTCACCAAAAGAAACCAGTGCTCTTTATCTTCTAATTCTCCTTGAAATAATATATGTTGAACATGGATTCCCATTTTCATAGATATAAGAGAAGGACAAAGGCTACTGCTAAACATTTATTAAAATGCTCTTCATGTTTAAGATAAGAACTGGCATTAAGTGTTTTGAATTAAACATCTTTCTCCTTCACATCTCTTGTGAAAACTCTGCATTTCCACTGTGCCCACAAGGCTCTCTTATGAACAAAGTTTGACTCTCCCTCATAGCACCTTAAAGTCAGTGAGGCTACCTGAAGAAAAAGGTACTAGTCTGTGTGAATAGGAATAAAAGAATCTCTTGGAGGATATTAAAGAAGTGATAGTAGAAAAATGATGCTATTCATATTATATATGTATATGTTTATATATTTTCTTTACTGGGTCCATGCACAGATTAAATGCATTCTGGTGCTTAGCTATAGAATTGAAATCTGAATACAGCATTTAGAATATTCTCCATTATTCTAAATACAACTTAAACTAATTGTTGTTGGAGAGGAAACTAGGGATGGTTATGACGCTGTACAGAATCTGAGCAAATAAATATAATGCAAAATAGGAAACTCAATTCCAGTACAAGTCCATAGCATATATTTCACCCACATAATTACTTGTATTGAGATGTTGTCAGCTGCTCCAGAACGTACACTGTTGAACAGTGTTTGAATAGTTTCTGCACTGCTGTCCAGACATGCTTTCACTGACTTCATTGATGCAAGTTGTGCCATAACTGCAAGTAAGCCTCTGAGAAAGACTGAAAAAGATCTGCATGGTGAGACATGGAGTCCATGCCACAGGGTGCTTTGCAGCTGAGGAACTGAGATACAGGGGAAATAAAGCACAGTCTTCCGCACGGTTACTTTAAGCATTAACTGAAGAAGTGATTTTCAGATTGCCTCTATATTATATACAGCTATAGAAGAATCCAGGGGAGAGTTTATACATACCAAGTCAGATTTTTGTAGAGGGAGACTGAAGTCCACACAGGCTGTGGCTGGGCTGCACTGTGAGTTTCTCTGTTGATGAAATGGGATGCAACTCCCAGCCTAGTTGTTACAGTTACATTGCTACTGTGGGAGACTGCACCTACACTGGAATAACTTGAAAAGTTACATGTTAAGTACATGCTATAGTGTCAAGCCTGGGACTAAAGGCAGTTTTTTCTCCCTAGGCAAAAGACAATGTTGGCTGTATGATGTTGTCACACACATGATGTTGAGACAGACTTAAATGCTTTGAGTCTTATTCATGGAGTCTGTAGCTAGTGGCACACACCCACTCTAAAGTTACCTCTAGGAAAAATGCAAAGGAGAGACAGAAAGAGAAAAAGGAAGGCAAAAGCTTTCACCCATGGCTGGCCAAGCAGAGGTGCAGCAGAGTCTCCAATGCAGGTATCTTCTGGTGATCCTCTCCAGGTGATGCTAATGATGATAACAATTTTTGACCATGCTTTTCCATAGTGACCATATGCCTTTCATTGTGACTTGCTCAAACTCCCTTCTGGATACTCCTGCTTAAAACACTCTTTGCTGTGAAGGAGCACATGTGTTTCACAGTGAGGTTGGGTATATATTATAAGTCTAACTGGAGATTCAGATCACTGTCATCGTTATTGAATAATTTCTGGTTTCATCTGATGTAAACTTCAAGCTGTAAAAGAAAGGGTGGGAAAGAGCAAGGAGAAGGAAGGAGTTATTCTCACTCTGGTAAGAGTTGCTTCTTGTGACAAATCAGACATAAGAATAAAATCAGGGTTTGCAGGTGTAACACCATGAGAATAACAGCATGAAAACAACAGCAGGAGAATAGGTTAAAATACTATGGTAGCAGCTTTGGTGAAAGGTAACAGACCTGCAAGTGGAAGGCAGACTACAGGCTGCAAAGGAAAGGACCTGGGTAATACAAGGTGAAAGCACTTTGCGACAGCTTGGTGTTTGCCCTTCTCTCTCCACTCCAACTGTCTTCTTACCTCCTCCAACATCTCTGCAAGAAGCAGGTAGGATCTAAAAAGGTTTGTCCAGGTGGATTCAGGCACAATAGTTCCATGTGCATCAGCACGAAATAATGGCCTTCTATATTATTACAAAATTTGCTTAGACTGCTGTATTAAATTTAATACATCTGTCTTCAAGAGTTTACACATCTGCCTTCTTCTAAATTTATTAGATATTATGCATTTCTTATGTTCACAGTCACACAAAATCTCTAAGTCCATTTTTGTATGAGAAGGTTTGCAACAGCGGGTGTATTCTTAGGCCAGTTGTCCCATATTTAAAAGTCCATTCCTGACGAGTTTGTAATTTCCTCCACATTCACATATTTTACACCATCTGAGGATATAGCCCTCTGGCTAGAAGCACGAGCTAACTGCAGTTCCAAGCCATAAAATTCATTACAATATTAACTTGGCATGTGTATTATACAATAACAATTTTCCAGGACAGTAAACTTTTCCAGGATAGTAAACTCATAATATTTCCCTGGTTGCAGTCTGTTTCCAAATGCTGCAGATCTTCCTGTGTCTGGCACAGTTCCACATAATTTAACAAAGTTGTTGTTGGTGTGTATAATTTCTTCACGTAGAATCCATTTGGAGATATTTATTATTATTATTATTACTGGTCAAAGATGTCAAATTCAACTGAAAGTCACAAGCGGAGCCTTGAGAGTGCCCCTTCACTGCATTTTCAAATGTGAGACTCCAGCTAGTACTGTAACCACTACATGAGTCTCAGTATAAGCCTAGAGGCAGAAGGCTGTGAGGAGAGCAAAGCAGCAGTGAGATGATGACACAGAAAAGCACAGTCTCAAAATGTCTAACCATATCAGATTTTGGATTTTGGATGAATTCAGCCCAAGCATATTTGGAAGGTTATGAGAAGCTTCTCTTGCAGATGAAAGGTTATGTGGGAGACTGTGGAAAGGCATTTGCCTGCATACATAGCAAATGACAGCTGAAAGCTGACACCTTCCACAGAGTGACTTGAGTTTGTTTGCATTTTTTACAAGATGTTATTCCTTGAAAATACAGGTAATGAGGCAGGCCTAGGGCAGGTTCAGCAAATTTGTGAGTGACAACTAGTGAAAGAAGCTGTCAGCTATTATAGTAAAGCCTGTGTTGAAGTGGGGACTGATAAATACTGCCGGCTACATCAAGTACTGAGAAGCTGGTAGGAGCTGATGGAAGCCTCTAATTCATCCAAACTGAGCAGGACTTGGTCATAATGACAAATACACTAATTAGTCCCCAGCAGCAAGAATATACTTGTCAGGCATCTGGTCTGGATGGCAATTGGTGTAGGTGATGAAAAGAGAGAGGAGGGGAAAAGTGCGTGTGTATATATGCACAGGTACATCCACCCACCCATACACAAATTACTTGAGACCTTGTAGCAAATACATAACACGATGTACTAGAATATGAAGAGTACAGAAGGAAAGGGGAATTGGTAAATCTGACTGAGTGCCCCAACTGCTGTTGTTGGACATTTTGTGCTGCTTTGCTTATGGCCAATATGCCTGAACAAAGGAAATGCGAGTGATCATTTTGGTGCCAAACTGAGTTCTTAGCTAAACAGAGCAATGATCATTTCTGACAAGCCAAACTCTGAAGAAAGCCATTAAATCACTCTGGGTCACATGACCTCTTCCTAGATTCAGTTATTATTGTCCGACACTGATCAAATGGGGGAAATATAATCAGAGAAGTATAGAGTAAAATTTACTGTTCTAATTTCTGGGAACCCTTAGTAGTATAAGATCATCTCTGTTTTTATTTCTCTCTCCTTAAAACTTCAGTGAACTTCTAAAAGTCATATGTAGGGATTCTCATGGTGTTCTACATTTTGTGATGTAGAGTCAGCGAGGCAAAGACGCCTCCTATTTCATGGCTGTATAAATGATGGATAAAAAGAGATGACATCTACAGCAAGCATTGTTCCGGTTGCAGGCAGGTACTTGTGGAAAATATGATGATGAATTTCTTAGAGCAAGGAAGTCAACAATAAACTTCATCGGAATTCAGTTTTCAATTCTTCAGTATCTAAATATTTCATGCTGTACACAAAAACTGTGGGGACTTCAGGGACAGTTAGTATGGGTGTTTTTCAAAGAGGTCTTCTGTATTGCTATTTTGACATTTTCTTTGGTTCCTTGCTGAGCAAAGGGACTTTAATCATTCATTCCCTTATCCTTGCTCAGATTATAAGAAGTAACAGCTATTTGCCATTTGCCTGCCTCCTGTCCACCTGAGACACTCCCAGGCTCTGAATATAAGATCAATCTTGATTAGATTCCTACAGATATGTGCATTGAGGCAAGCTGTATCTCATTCTGCACTCAGGTCCTGCATCTCACTTTTGAGAATATTTATTAATGTCGTTGCTGCTTATCATCTCTTCCATTATTAGGACAATAAAGCCAGGTAGTATTTGACTTTGAAAAGTCTATTTCAAGTTGTACCACCAATTCAAAAGTTTTATTTTCCACAAAACCCAATAAACGTAGTATGCAGCAGATCAACCAAGCTCTCCATTGATAGATTTTTTTTCAATCTGATACCCAAACTACTGTAGACTCTTGCAGAAAGCATTCACTATCAAAATTCTTTTATGAATGCTTGAAAAACAGATTTTGTTGTTTTACGTGTCATATTGTATCACTTTGCAAATCATGTTAAGGACAGAATATGAACAAAATTGTGAATGCAATTCTATGGAAAGTATTTGCTCAGGGAAACAAATTTGGTAGCCGGTTGTCTCAGTTTGACGAGACTGGAAGGTTTACTAAAGAGGATGAGTTATCAGATAGACCAAACTCCTCTCTCTCAGCAATTGTAAATCCAAAATTAAGGGGCTCTAATCGAGGAAGTATGGAAAAAAAAAAAAGAAAGAACAACCCTTTATTAAAAGATATATATATGTTGGCAAGGGCAGTAACAGAAGACAAAAAAACAACTAGACAATAGTCCTGTACCCAAAAAAGTCCCCTTCAAACAAAAGAAACAGTTTGAGTATTCTCTGTCCTTAGTGCCGTTCTAATCCCAGTCGGCAGGGGCGCTGTTGGATCACTGGAGGTGCAGAGCCTGCAGTGCTCTGTCGTGGCCTGCAGGGGCGCTGTTGGGCTCTGGCGGTCACTGCATGGGGAGTCTGGGGGGGTCTTGGATCACGGGAGAAGCCGAGAAAAAAATGGGGACCCTTCACCCAATGGAAGAAGAGGAAAAGAAAAGCAGTCCACCCCCCCAGAACTCACTGTTGTCCTTGGCTGACAGTGTTTCAAGGCTCCTCCTTTTCTCCCAGTGAGCACAAAACTCTCCTATGAAAACCCAGCAGGTTTGGGCTGGAGGTAAGGGCAGTGTGCAAGCAAGCCAAGGCCAGTGGTCAGGGCTGACCAGGTCGGGAGCCAGAAAAACCAGCCTCAAGGCTTTTTTCTCCAAAATGCCCGCAGACAGACCCCATCTTCGTTCCAGAGAGAGACCCAAAAAAACCTGTTTTCTCCTTTGTGAGGAGGGCCAGCTACCGAATCAAAACTCCTTCCGCCTCACTCCAGTCTTCGATGGGCCATCAGTTAGGAATATGGCTCTGCTGGCTAGGTCTTTTGTAAAGCTAATCGCCCCCCTTCCCCCTTCCTGACATATTGGACCACTGTACTTGGAAAGTAGGGTATTTCCTACTGTCCTACCATTTTAATGTTTTAAGAGACAATCCTATCTCTGACTGCTGCATATCAAGTAACATCTATATTTACTATGCAGGAAATATCTTCATAAACAGTGAAAATCCACACCCATTACAATGTTTTAATTCTTGACTTGTTCTGGCTCCTATACCCTGAGGCTAAGGAAAGGTACCTTCTGATGTCTGCCAGCAGTACCTGTCTGATGAGAGAGGTGGATGTTTTCTGTTCAGGATTTTAATTGGAGGACCAAGCATGTACTTTACAAGGACAAGTAACTGATGCCCTTGGGGCAGCCCTGATGAGTATAATGCATTTTCTCATAAATGGAAGATAACTAGATGTTTTCATATATATCTTCTGCCAGTATAATTAATAGATGCCTATATTTATGTATTAGGGCTGAGAGATGATGATAAAAAAATCGCTTAGTGTTCAATGTGTCAAAATATTAAATAAGACTGGCATACCCTGAGCCCCAAAAGGCTGCAATAAATATTCCCAGCTTTCCCCAGTTCCCCTTCTAGATGTCACTCTCTCCTTTGTTCTGATTAATAGAATCAACCTTCTAAAATTAAAGATAAGAAGTAATTTTAAATGGCATAAGTAGAATATCTACAGCGAATGCATATTCTGTTGAATCCAGAGAAAGCAAGTGATGTAAGAGACTTTGGAGTGGCTTTCAGCAAGAGATTTAAGAGTGTAAACAGACTTTTTGAATGGTATTTTCCTCCATCTTGTCTCTGTTCCCATTTTCTTATGGATATGCACTCATACTTTGTTCAAAACTTATATCTGCTGTCTTTTACGCTTATTTTGCATGGATAACAGCTTTCACAGATATTAGGATGGCAAACCCCATACCTCAGAGGTGTTTTATATTGTTTTGTTTCCTATAATTCCTCAGTTTTTGATCACATTGCAAATATACTCTGAAAGAAGCACATTCACTCATTTTAGCACAAGTAGGAAGCGGATTCCCTTAGGGTCATGGAAGAGTTCTTCATAGAAGATTAAATTCTGCTATCAGGTCTTTAGGCATCAGACATCTTGGACAAGAAATGTTAGTTCTATGATCCTGTCTGCACAGACTAACAATAGACTCAGTTCATATCATGTCCTGATGTTGCCCTCTGCACCTATGCCATGGGGTTTATAGGAAAATCCCTCAGCATTGTGGTCTCAATTTGCCATAACATGTATTGCCATTAGTCTAATGCATAATCTAGGCCATTTCAATTCAGCTAAATACCATGTACATCTCCATATCCAGTAAGTGAAGAAAATACGACTTCTCAGAACCCTTCTGATGAGTTAGGCAGTGGATCAAAGAAAAGACTTTGAGTATGAAGCCACTTATACCCATCCAAAAGGAGAATGTAAGGATATTAGTTGTGCACAATGTGGACCGTATTAACATTCCCAGATATTTCTGTCAACAGATAGGTCTTTAGACAGTGACCATTAACTTAAAACTGTTACATTGATGGAAGTGAGTTTCTGTATTTTTAAATTGTTTTCTAAAATGCTTGTGAGGAATCTGCCATTACTTAATTAATTTTTTTGGACAGGCTTAAGGTAATCTTCATCTCTCCTAGTGTTAGATGTTACAGAGTAGGCATGAATACAGTTTAAGTTCCAGAGTTTTACTTCTTAGGTAGATATCCAGGCTTAGGAGAATCTGTTTATCAGAATACAGAGAAGGTGTATATGACAGTCTCAGGCAAACACATCTACTTTGCAGACACAACTGAGTCAGAAGAGACTTAACCTCTTTTTTTCTAGACATACTGAATATGAGAAAACACTCTAATTGTAGAGGAAAGACTAGCTTAAAAGGAAGTATTGCCAAGCCTATTGGTAAATCATGCAAAGGAAGAGGACTGGAGGTTAGTGCTACTTTCATGGGTTGGTTATAGTGTTGATAATGTAGGCCCACAGGGAGACACTAGGGAGCACTCAGGTAGCATTGACATCTGCTATTTCTCAGACTGACTGTTCCTTTAAGGCAATCAAAAGAAAAATTGCTGTGGTAGAAAGAGCTGACTCACTGGACAACAGAATAATGTACTATTAGTCAGAAAAGCTGTCAGAATAGTCATGCATGGGTTCCTGTTCATAATATTTAAATGCCTAAAAGTTGTTTGCACAGTACCTTGTCGTGCTTTAAGAAAACAAAATCCTTAACAGTCAGGAGAATGTAGGACTTTCTGTTGCTGTAGCCACTAGGGATGCACCAGAAACATGGGAAATCTCACACGGTCGCTAGTGCTTGGCTGGACTCAGGGTTGAGGATGGCAGTCAGGTGTTGAAAGAAGGATAAGCCAGGGCTTGGAGTCAAAAAAATTAACACTGTTTTTAAACTGGTGGGTGTGGGAAAGATGAGTGGTCAAAATTTGGGCAGTCAGGACACTCTGTAAACACTGTAAACAAGAAGCAGTGGGTCCAGGCTAAGGAGAGCTGTTCTGTCTTAAAGTGTAAATCTTGGATATAGGACAGTCAAACTGGAATGAGGACCTAGGACCTTAAATCAGCGTTCAGAGTAAGCAGTCAGGGCTAAGAATAGAAGACAACTAACTACAAGGGTGAGACACATGCCAAATGCTGTGTTTAGCAGCAGAAAATACACAGGTCACATAGCTCTCCTGGCTGGCCTAAGAGCTGGAGAAAGGCCCCAATCACTGCTGCAGAGCTTGGTTTCCCAGGACCTGACAGTGACACTGCTGAATTGCAACACAAAAAAACTCTCACCAAAGTTGCAAAGATCATTCATAAAAATGTACGTGAGCACTGATGCCTGAAAACCAGATCCCTTAATCATGTTCTGAAGTGCCTCTGAGAGCAGGGCACTCAGCCACCCCTTAGGAGAGTGGAAATCAACCTGAAGCTTATCAAAATTATATCCTGGTAACAGCATTCACTGTGAACGTACGTTCTTTTATTCCATCATTTGAAGTGATCCCTGTGGACCTTAGAACAAAGCAATGTGTGACTTTCGTGGTGGAGTGAGTCCTGCCACAAATACCTTGTAGAACAAGAGTGGCATGACAGTGCTAAATGACTTGGTACTAGTCAGGAATTCATCCTACATCCTTGGGAAAACCAGAAAGAATAAACTCTTTCAGGTAGTTTTTTCCTTTGGGAATATACTAGAGCAGATTGTGCAGTCTTGGAATGAATTCCTTCTTGGAGCACATGATTCTTTGAACACTGATCCCAGTGCTCCAAATGAAGATTAATACTTTGTGAACAAGTTACCAGAAGACAAATGTGGAATTATTCTTTTTTTCCCTTAGGCTGTGCTCAATTCCAAGCAGCAGAGATACCGTACTTTGTTATTAATGATCCACAAGTGAAATGCAGTAAATGGCCTTATGTGGGCCTTGTTCTACTGCAAATCACATCAATAGCCTTTAAAAGGACGTACTTTTGGGAAATGAGGAATTTGTGGGACAAATGTGTAGCCTGTGTGTTAAAGGAGTGCGTGATGCCCCTTGTCCTGGCCTTCATCATGTCCATGTATGTGTGCTCTTGTCTCCAGTTTCTGCAAAGCCTTTCCTTCCTGTGTTCAAGCAACAATACCTCATGGACCTACCTCTATCACAAACGTGTTGTTTTCAAGAATGGGAAGCATAATCTGAAGCAATGGCATTTCAATAGATTGGGAACAATTGGGTGGCTAATTAGCCAGACTAATGATTTGTACTATGAGGAGATTAGATCAGCTGGTTAGAGCCTGATGCTAATAACACCAAGATTGCAGGCTTGATCCCTGTATGAGCCATTCACTTAAGAGATGGACTTGATGATCCCAGTGGGTCCCTTCCAACTCAGAAGATTCTGAGATAAGGAGACTTTTTTTTTAATACCTAAGTGACCTAAATCTCCTACTCCTTTCCTTTAAGGTGCCACACAGTATTCTGGCAGGATGGAGGCAATATTGCTTGCAATCATATATGCCAGTTATGCACATTGTTTAATTGGCCTGAACAAATTCACTAATTTGTTTGAAAATGGTTTGAAAAACTAACACTGATATTCACAGTGTCTATCTATTTGCCTTATTGGAAAAAGAATCCCTTAAAAGAACCCAATGTACAGCCTGATTTCAATATAATCGTACCTGTAAAATCTTAGGAGAGACTGACTGGAAATTAAATCCAGCAATTTTGCCATATAAAAGCAAAATTCATTATGTTTGTTTTTCAGAGGAAGTATGACAATTTTTTACAAAATTGAAATAGAAATTTGCAGTCAACCTTGAGAGAAATTCACAGGAGTTTCCTGGCTCACAGTAAGCACTAAATTATGGCTTGATGTTTTCTTATGACATTATAGGTGACTACTAATTTACAGGACTTATCTTGAAAATTGATAAATATCCTCAGTGCCAGTTAAAGACAGTTGTACTGGGTGTAAAAGATGGTTAGTACCAAAAGGTGTGGAGCCCCTGCTTGCTGATGTTTTTAAGTCGCACTATTTTCAAGCTTGTACTATGATCAAGAATTGCCCTTGAAGAGACATGTCTGAATTATCTCCTGTGCTATCTTTTTCTTTTCCACAGCAATCTGTTTTAGCCATGACTTGTTTTTTGAAGCCATATCCCTCAAGTATAACTAAAGGACGGACTATCTGAAGAACCATATAAATAATAAATCCTACTTTCAAATGTCAACCCTAAACAAACATCTTAAAATAAAGACCATTTAACTTGTTTTTAAATTATAAGGAATAATAGAATTTTCCGGAAAACCAGCCCACTATGACATTTCTTTACACCTCATATTAATGTCAAACAAGCAGATCTCCAGGAGTGATCCTGAACTTTTTATTTTCCCAGCTGGTTACTGCTGGATATTCAGGACAGCTGCCATTTCTCCTGAAAACCAGTAGCCTCTCTGAGTCTTAAAAGCTTGCCCCCCTCCCACTATTTATGCTAAATGAGTTATTAGATTTTAAACTTCATAATCAAAATTACTATTTATATTTCCATTTCCTGAAATACTTATCTTCATTTCTTTTGTTTCTTGAGCCTCAGAATGCTTCATACTGCATTCTGCATTATACCATCCATTGGTTGATTTATGGATATTTCTCTCCAGAGTAAAAACCCAATTTACCTTTTTTATGGGCAAAATTTTTATATCGTGGTGTTAGATTTGAAAACTCACTCATTCATGCTGATCTAATAAGTACTTTTGGCTTGTGGAAACTAAGGATGCTTGCAACAAATTCTTTACTGAGAGGGGCATCCCCTCGAGGGGCCATAAACTTTCATTGGTTATATTTCCTTCTTATTTAAGGTAGAGGTAAAACAGTTGGTAATAAAACCAAGAATGAGGAACACCTATACCCCATCAGAAGGTTTATCTTGATGAAACCCAAGGTCAGGGAATCAGGCTCTGTTTTAGAATGGAATAATCCTGGTGAAACAATTACTGTATTACAGAAATTTCTCTACTGTACAGTCAGTCCACACATCTTCAGTTTGACCTTCAAAATGTTGTGGTTCAGATTCTTTCCCCCCTTATTTCCTGACCAGGAGAGACCTGGCATTGCTGTTTCTCTCCCAGTCCTAACAGGCTGTCCCAGCTGCTTAGCTTGGCTTGCAGATGTCCTCAGACACTCTGTCCCCACCCTCCTACCAAACCTCTTGTGTATTTTTCTCTGTATTTGATACCTCACCCACATCCTGGATGTTTGTACAGCATCTTTCTCACATTTACCACACTCCCTTCTGTTAGGTGTATTTGTTTCTCTTCCTTATCAATATTATTATTTTTCCTTTTCTCACAAGATCTTCTTGGGAATAACCCATGAGTCCACCCCCACATGTCCTGTTTTCCCTGCTCATCTTTTGCCCATGAGGCCCATTCCTACCCAGCCAGCATCCCTACTTCATCTACTGGCCCACCCTTTTGATTCCTACAAGATTCACTCTTGTAGGAACCAAGTGCATCTGGGGATTCCTCTTTACTTGTTGTAGAAAATCATGAATATCATCTCCTGCCAATTGAATATCCTCTGGGATGAAGAAGGACTGGTTGGAAAAGAGTGGTGAGCATCTGTTTTCTTTTGGGATAGGATACAGCTGTGGTTTTAATCTCTCCAGTGGTTCCTCAGGGATGAGAAGGGGAGGAACAGCACCAGTCTCTGCACACTCTCATCCCTTGGGCGGCTGATGACTGGGGAATGGATTATTTTGCTTCTTGAGCAACTTCACTGACTATAGTAGCAGAGCATCAGAGTTTTTCTGCTGGCGGGTTGTGCTTGTTAGTTGAGGTATCAAAATGCTTAAAGCAGCTTTCCAGAACAAGAGAAACCATGGGCCGGCACAGAGGAGAGCCTGCAGGGAACCAAAGCCCTCTGCTTGGGGCTGAGATATGGGTCTTGGGGAAGTTGTCTTTCACTCCCCTTACACAAGGAGAAAGAAGCTGGGCCTTTTTTCTTCCTGTTTAGCACTAATTAATGGGCTTCGATTGTCTAATGTGGCCATTTCAAATGCCCTGTGTGGTTCCTGGTGACTGAAACCAACCTTAGAGACACAAAGTTAATGGAGGCAGATCCTTGTGCCATATAAATCCACACAGCCTTCCTGGATTCAACAGAAGGACAATGACCAAGTGCATAAAATCACTGGGAGATGCAAGTCTGTTAGCACGAGCTCCCTGCAAATTACATTTCTTATCTCAAAGTGGTTATAAAATTGGAGGACTAGATTAGAGAGTGTAAGAATGCTTTTATTCTGCTAACTCCCTTAGGGAACAAAAGAATTGAAATGAGTAATGAAGTATTCCTTGAATTTTCTGCTTGCTCCCTCCTGCTAGTTGTTTGTTCCACCAAGAGCCATCATGCATGCATACTAGGCTTCCTTGGTATCTTTATAGCTTTTTTTAGCAGGGGAGCGTGTCTGGGACAAAGGGTGGCAGTTTCTTTAACCTCGTCTGTTGTTGGAAAACTTGTAGTATTTTGGGTCTGTACCTGTATCTGGGACACAGGAGAATATAAAAGTCTGCGTTATATAACACTCAGAGTCATCCATCTCTTTTTTATCATAACTAAAATTATCTTGACTTTTTTTTTTCTTTTCTTTTTTCTTGTTTTTTGGATGTTAGCATGTATTTTTGCCTCTGTGACTCACTTGGTCTAGTTAGATTAAGAAAATGGGGAAAAAGAAATATGTGTCATTTTTTTCAAAATTATGCAATGGCTTTAGTCACTTCAAAACACACCTCAGTTGTCATAAGGTCCTTGTGGAATTGTAGCATAGAGGTGTGAAAAAAAGAGGTTGAAAACAAGCCATCCTTGTGTTAAAGACTTCTGCAACTGATCAGAAACACATGTATTTTTTTCTGTTTTGAGTAGCTGAAAATCATCACTTTTGCTGACAGCATAGTGCTCACCACCTTTATTAGGTAACCTAAGAAGAACTTGGTTTGCATGGAAATTCTTTTATGGTTTGCTCTTGACTGCGAGTGGCCAGAGTTTTTTCTCTCTGACTTCCAATCCTATCAAGTGGGAATTAGCTTTAAGAGCTGAACCCACTCCTTTGCCCCAGCGTGCCACAAGTCTGGGACACTCAAAGCTTTGGGCACTGCTGCATCGGGAATTGAATTGATGAGGCAAAGTAGCAATGGGTTTTCACAGGCATCTGAAGCCTTTCCAGAGCTGAGAATAAGACGGGTGTTTGATCTGACTGAGAGGTGAGAATTTTCATTTCGGTATAGGAGAACTCAATTTCCTTCTTTTCCTGAAGAGATTTTAATGTTCATCTGTGAGTTCAATGCTGGATGACTGCACTAATCAAGCACTAGATTGGGAACATTTGGTAGCTGTCTGTCCCTTCAGTCTCTCTAAAGGGTTTCCTCAAGGTCCTTGGGACAATCTTGCTTCTTGCAGAGACCTATGCAAATAATTTATTTATTTACTGATTCTACACACAGCTCCAGAAATTGTTCTGCTGGTCTGCAGAAGCCACTGTCTGCACTAGTTCATTTATCAGTAGAAGGGCTGATATGGGTTGTTCAAACAAAACTGGAAAATGTAATAAAGTTTGCCAATCAAATGAAAATCCAGTTATGATGATAGATGTACTTGATGACTGATTAGGGCCTTCCTCTACCTCCAGTGTCTCGCTTTTATCACAGGCAAAAAAATGTAGTTACATCTCTTATCTGTTGCAAACCTAGAAAGTTATGTATGCTTAACAATACTATGAATTATATTACTGAACTTCAAGTGTCTAAATGCAGCATTTGAGTCCTAAGGCTGATCTCCCTAGGCTCCTCCCTAGTCAGTGGAGGGAGAAAAGATCCTTCAACAGGCAATTTAAGAATGTAACTCATGTTCCTTCTGCAAATTGTCCTTGAGAAGAATTTCTTCACTTCTGCTGTTTAGTGGAGTCCTGGGGCTGCCTGTCACCACAGCAGGTAGCTTTGTGGGCAGCTTGAAGACAGGTTGGAAACAAGGCCTGGTGTAGTATCAAAGGGTAGATTCAAGGATGTGTCAGCGCTGAAGAGCTCCCCTTCTTTTCTTAGGGAACTGGGTCTCAGGATTTCAGCACAACACAGAAATGTTTTGGACTGTGAAGCAAACACATTCTCTGCAGAAATCCCAGCACAAACCACCCCATAAGCCGATTCCTGGTTTGATTGCAGAAGTTTATTTGTAGTATGCCAGTGTGGATGTAGATGAAATAGCCCAGGCACAACCACTTGCTGTCCAGGAAAAGTATAACATAGCCACATGTCCATAAAAGATTGTTCTTGCTTCTTTCCTCCCAGTCATGTGTCTTTCTTTAGGTGTCTGGGCCAAGAGAAGACCTTTGGAGGGATAATTGTAACATTCCTGAGGGAGCTACTGATCTTGAACAGGTTTCAGAGAGCGTGAAATTCTCTCTTCTGTGAAGAGAATAACAGGGTAGAGCTGATGTAGACGCAATAAGACCGAACTCAAAAATGGAGAGTAAGCAACCAGGATACAGAAGTGATAGCAGGGAATTTCTTGGTATCAAAGGGGAGTGTGCAGAGTTTGCTGCCTAAGTCACGTAATTGGCTGCAGCCAAGTGTAGGACAAGGGCACACACTTGTGAGGGTATAGACACTGGGGAAGGAGTGGTATATAAAGTTTGACTTCTTTTCCCCAGATACCACAATTTTTTTTTCAAACCTTTTTTTTGAAAAGCAGTTTTTCTCATTTTTGATACTTTTTTAAAATATGAAACTTTTGGGCATTCTGTAGTTGCATGCTATACAAAACCAGCCTTGGTTACTTAAAGCTCCATCTGACATGGCTTATTGATTGCCAAATGTGCAAACCAGTTGGGAGCAGGAGTGAATAAGACAGGTATGTTCATCCAGGTGCCACACTACCTTGCAAAAAACAGTTTACAAAGTACAATATCTCTAAAAAAATTTTTAATGCTTTACAATATTTCTGACTTAAAAATTTGATTATATTTTGACATTGGCGATGACTTTAATTCACAAGTTTTCATTCTGTAATCTAACTCCAGCCTATTTGGACAGATGGTCAGTACTTGCAAATGAAAATTAGAACTAACACAAGGATGAGTATAACATCCTACCTGTATTCCATACTTGAAATAACTTTTTTGAGTCTTAAGTGAAAAATAAGATCCTCATAGATAGGAACTGAAAGGAGTATGACAAGAAGTAAAAAGAAAAAAATGTGCTACAGATTTATTCATTACCTAATCCCTAAATTATTCTCATGCTCATGGTTGTACCAGAAGGGAATCTTTCACTCTGAAGTGTTCATGACTTGTCTAGAAACAGAAGAAAGAAATTCACCTTCCCCTCTTTATGCTCTAGATAAAGGGGCATCTTATGTTTTAAAGGTTTTATATTTCTTTTTCCTCTCAAACATTACAATCATGGTTGCTGTATGAGTCAACACAGGCATCTGGGACAACCACAAACTCACATCTAGAACACAAAGAGTACATATATTTCCATTACCTTGCTAACCAGAGGACTCCCAGAGCAACACATGGGCAAAAGTACATAAGCAGAGATGCAGGCACTGTTAAACTTAGTCTATGATGGGCCTTCAGTTCACACAGGCTTATCAAAAGTTGTTCCCAGCTGCAAGGTCAGTTGAGCAATGTACAGTTCTGTTCACCAGTCTTCCACTTTTAACCGATTCCTCTCAACAGCTACCATTTTACAGTTAGTCAACTAAGATGTGGAGAGTTCATTCCTAGTAAAGTCATAGGGATTTTAATGGAGGAGAGTCAGATCTGGAGCAATTTGACCCTGAGTTTGCAGGAATACGAAACAGAGTCAGGAACTGAACTGATTCCTAAGACTGCATCAGTAAAAATGTGGGTAAGATACTGGCAGACAGTGGTTTAGTCATTACTGTCATTACTAGGATGGTTCAAACCCATGAGAAAATGAGAGAGAATCTGGGCCTGGGACTGTCCTCTGGAAAGCAGCATGGACACAGCTGACATGGTTTGAAGTGAAACACAGTTTTTCCATGTGTACTAAGTTGAGCCCTTTGCCTTCAGTCCCAGCTTATGAAGAGCCTTTGAATACTAAACTGTTCTTTCTGTTCAGCTCAGGGGGTTAATAGGGGTTCAAAGAGGCCTTATCTGAAATTCTTGAGTGAGACCAGCATGTGCAACAAGAAATTAAGAAAATATATAATTAATATTACTCCATTTTCAGTGCCATGATGCACCACTTATCAACATTTTACTCATATTTTCCTTTTATTGGCTTCTCTGTCTATGTTTTCTTGTGTGATTTTTCCCCTCTGTGTAGCTGTTTTGTGAGCAATCCCAGTTTGCCTTGGTAGCCTCATAACACTGTGAATAAAAGGAGTGGGCTCAAAAATCCCACAGGTGGGCAAGTAGGCAGAAATTAAAACATCATAAAGCTATGAAATTCCTATAGGAACAACAGAAAATGAGGAAATGAAAAAGAAAAGCTTAACACTAATAATAATAAGTAGTATGTGCCGCCTTTTTCATCACAAAATGTATTATGATTCTGTACCCATCTACACAGGTACACCTGGGACATGATGTCAGTGCAAATGCAATGCCTCAAATCTTGCTAGAATTCAGCAGCAAATCTGGCACAGAGCTGTTGTAGTTATTCAGAATCTGGACTGTCACACAGTAAGAAGTGTATGATGGGCAGGGTTAGAATAGGAGACCTGAACTGAGCTTATAAAATAATTACAAATCCAAAATGGGAACTTATCAGCTGAAAGAAAGAGTGGAAAGAAGCCAAATATATATATATATATATGTGTGTGTGTGTATGTATAAACATTGATAACAGGATGACTGTGGCATGAGTAGGAAAAAACTGTGAAAAAGGCAAATGCAAGTTTGGAACATATGAACAAAAGGACTTCGTGTAGAAAACATGCAAGGTCCTGAGCACGTTACATGAGGGATACTGTTTAAAAGAAAAAAAATAAAAAGAGCTTTAAAACCAGAAGTCTTACAAAGAGAGCAACTATATGGTCCACAGAAATGAAAGAGCTGTTTCTGTCTCCTCACACAACAAATTTTGACTTCTTCACTTGAGCATGGCCAAGATTAAGAGAAGATACATTTCTCTCAACAAGTACTGCAGGAGTAAAGGCATCTCCTGAGTTCAGATGTTTCAGTTAAAGGTCAGTCTTGGCACAAGAGCAAACAGGTATAACCTATTTTTCCATGAATTTGGTTTTTGGTTTAGTTAGTACAAGGTTTAAGGTTTTACAACCTTTTTGTGGTAAAGAGAATGAGAATAAAAACTCTGTTAAGGACAAACTTTGTTTAATTCATGAAAGTTCTATGACTATATGTGAAAGATTATACTTTCTGTATAATCTGTGATATAAAAGAACAGGGTTAGATTATCCAGGAAAGCCATTTTAATATTCTGTTGAATATTTATAAAGATGTATTGTGCACAGTACTTACAAGAGACTCTACTCAGCTGCCCTTCTCTGCTGAAGAAGGGCATGAATATGTTTATGGAGCAGTCTGGTACTCTGAATTCTACTTCAAGGTCTCTATTCCTGGGAAAGTATCCTAACTCTAAGGTACAGATAAGGAGGTAAACATAATTTGAAGTTCTAAATCCCTATTTTGCAGAGGTGCCTAGGCCAAGTTTTGAAGATGTGTGTCTATCTGATGGGTTTGTGTTTCTCTGATGTATTCTTTCAGGTCTTAAGGCATCCTGGTGCTGGTGAGTGGGACATCAGAGCCTCTTCTTCCTACGCACGATGTTCAGGGTATTTAACTTGGAGGTACAACCTGTAACCCTTTAACTGGACACCTGACTTCTGATTTCAATACTTGACTTCTAAGTGTTGCATTGTGCAACATCACATCACCTGTGGGTCCTTAGTTCACACCTACTTTTTTTGTAGAGGTCTGTTCACTGTGCTGTTTGGGGATTAAAATGATGCTCTGTGAGAATAAGAAACCTAACTGGATAGGAAAGTTCATGTTCAAGTAATCTAATTCTGGCCTTTGAAGTACAGTTCCCTCTGACAGGAATGCAGGTTTATATGTGAGATTGTGTAAACATGTTGTTAGAAAATTGATGAATGGCTGTGAATGAACTTCGTGTTTGATGGAGAAGTTACTGGTTGTTAGGATAAATGCCTGTGATGGACCACTGTCCCTGTGGCAGCGAGAAGTTTTAGTACCAATTTTTCAGCATACACATCTCTAATCTCAGCTGGTATAAAGTGATGCTGAGCCACGGGCTTCGTAAGTGGCTGATACAAATCTGTTGAGAAGATGGCCCTTGGCCACTTCTTTTCTCAGTTTAACTTCCAAACCACTTACAGGATTTTTCTTGTAAACACCTTCCCATCTAAATAATGGATTCTGGGACAGTGATTGATTGTCTGGGCAGTGTTAAGTTGCTAGAAAATTACTTTCCCACTCAGTTACTGCTAAAACAACAAAATAATAGCTGTAGTCGTGGTATTTTGCAGCAGTTTTGTAAATGGCTTGAATAGATCTTAATACCTACCTACCCCTATCTACTTCACCCTCTACTGAATTTGCTACTGTGTTGGTAAAAGGCATGGAGGTTTGAAGGTTGGTTTGAACAGAGGGGACGATAGCCTTTTTTAAAACTATTACTTGTTGTATCCATTTTTTCTCTGTTGTACTAGTTAATAACAACATTTTTGTCAGCACATTTTGCTGACTTTTTGTCAGCATATTAGGAAGAAGACAGAACCCTGCATTACTATTGACTATAAGTTCAGCAAAGCAGAAAACAATGTAATAAAATGCAACAAAAAATAGGACACTTTTTCTTATATCGCTGTGTTTTGATATTTATTTCAGTAGGCTTGTGCTTTAAGATAACTGCAATATTAATCGAGCAGACTTCCTAAATTTTTAATATGACATCTGTGATATTTAGTAGGTTGAACATCAACATCAGAGCATGATTTACTGTAACCTTTCTTATGGTGACCTGAGGCACTCTGGCATTCATATCAATGCTATACACTACGTCTTTGGGAAAGGCTCTCCTTAGGTTCTTGCAAAAAACCAATTATTTCAGGAACTGCTTTTGAATAGACCCTCAGGAGCAGAGGGTAGGAAAGCCAAGACAGGATTTCATGGAACACCTTACTCGTGATGTCATGGGCACAGTGACCTACCACCACCTTGGCCTTACATACAGTGCAGCATGATAATGGCTCCTTCCATAAAGCAGTAGTATATCTGTGACGAGGCTGTCGTGGCAGCTGTGACAAACCTCTCACTACAGGCTTTTTATGCCAAGAACTGTTCATCAACTGTCACTAGAATAGGGGCACACTGGAGAAAAATCTAATATGTGTAATTGTGGAAATTTAGCATGCATTTAGGGGCTTCCTAAGAGAAGGTTATGGTCACCATGGTTAAGGCCAGAAAGTTGCTTTGAACAGGACAGACCACCTGGCTCTCATTGTGTAAGATTCAGGGTCCAACTTGGACTATTAGGTCTTCCTTGGCAAAACAAACAAAAAACATGATGAACTGAAACAGTGACACTTTAGCAGCTCCAGGTGCCAGACAACTGTTCTGGAGTGCAACAGAAGTTGCTGCAAAAAGGAGTTGCCTTCATACTCTATGCTTTCCTGCATTAAGTTGTGAGACTCATGAAGTCTCAGCAATGGGAAAAAGGATGTACTCTCAACTGGAACAAAGGATGTTCTGGACAGGCAGGAGCAGGTAGGGGAGTCTGATCCAGTGACTACCCAGTGTGAATGGGACATGTCATACTGTCCACACCAAGACTGGAAGTCGTCAGCAGTGGTTCTTAGGGAGGAGGATAAAACAAACAACAATGAAATGGCTGTTCTTGGGGAAGGAAAAGACAATCAGTTGTTGTATATCCTGGTTAACCTAAACCATTAAATATCCCAAGCTTCTCCACTCTGCATCTGTAAATCCTCTATTTTCTGTTAAATCCTTTATCTTCCTACACTTTTTCTCTTCTCCATAGCACATCTCCACTTTGTCTTCTTTCACTGCTCCATGAAAAGTGAATTCTGGGCAGTAGGAGCTGTTGGTTTTGATACACATCTGTATTATTGCGGGCAAAATAGATCTTAGATGATCAGAGGGCTGGCTCCCATGAAGACAGGCTGAGAGAGTTGAGATTATTCAACCTGGAGAAGAGAAGGCTCTGGGGATACCTTGTTGGACCTTCCAGTACCTAATGAGGGTTGAAAAAAATCTGGAGAGAAACATTTGACAGGGATGTGTTATGATGAGCAAAGAGAATAGCTTTAAACTGAAAGAAGGCAGGTTTAGGTTAGATATTAGGAAGAAATTTTTCATTGTGGGTGTGCTGAGCACTGACACAGGTTGCCCAGAGAAGTTGTGGATACCCCATCCCTGGAATTTTTCATGACCGGGTTGGATAGGGCTCTGAGCAACCTGGGCTAGTGGAAGGTGTCCCTGCCCATGGCAGGGGAAGTTGGAACTAGATGATCTTCAAATTCCCTTCCAATCAAAACCAGTATATTATGATTCTATAGTAGATGTGACTCGGGGTACAAGGCACTCTTTTTAGTATTCTGTAAATGATAATAGTAGCATCAGACAATGCTTAATCTTAAGTGGGGCCCTGACATAAAAATCAGTGTTAGAACCTAGGTGTTGGACAAGGGAGGGTAATTTTTGACAAGGAAAGCAATCCTACTCAGGGGGTTATGCACATGTCTATAATTTTGCCATTTTTTCTGTGGAGATTAGGACATTGGAAATTGATTGTGTTGTTCTGTTGCTGGATAAATTAGGTATTTGATTAGCTTCTACTTCAGATGTTGAGATACAAATAATTCCCACCATTCTTTTAACCTTAAGTAGTAACCTTGAAGGTGATTTTGCACTGCACCAGTCTGGTCTCCCTTTGGCATGCATTTAGGATGCTTAGGAGCAGCTTTGGTGCATATGAGCAGACACAGTACTCTGTGTATCCCTGACCTCTTTGCATCCTTGAGTGGCAGCTACCCTGTAACTCAGGAAGGTGTCTAAGGAGAGGAGTGAGGAGAAATGGCCAGGAGGTAAGAGAATGTTTCAGGTATGGGACTGAGGAAGAAAAAGAGGATCTAATATACCAGCAAGTTTTGAGAATGCTTTTCTGGGTCACATAAGAAGTTAAAACCCAAATGTCTGGTCTTAATTACACAGATGATTTAATTGTCCCATCAGTAAACATACTTTCTTTAATTGGCATAGAGTTTTATTTGGTCAAGATGTTTTTCACAAGGAGTGTAAAATAATGAGATAGATACAAAATGCCTGCATTTAATGGAAGTTTCCCTTTCAAAGGACAGTTTTTCTCCAAATTTAGCAATACGTTTCCTTTAAGCTTTTCTTACACAAGCAAAGATTAGTCAATTAAAAGGTAGTAGATAATAGTCATTGCTACTACTCATGTCTATAATGTCTGTATTGTGGTAGGATAAGAAAGGATGGCTAATTAAAGAGTACAGGCCTGTTTCCAAGTTCTTAATAATCAAAGAGAAGTCATGCTCTGAGGCAATAATAGATGGTGTTTAATATTTGTCTCAGCTAATACCTGACCACAAAACATCTTCAGAAATTTTATTATAGAAATAATCGCTAATATTTATCTTTATATAAGACAAATTGCATAGGATAACAGAAATATATACCTAGACTTTTAAGTAGAAATACCGAGTGTAAGACATTCAGGGGTTGTTCTGGAGCTGGGAAATGACTTCTGCTGCTGCAAGATGCTGTTGTATTGCAGATCAGGTGCCAGACTGCTCTTACAAGCCATAGTAATCTCCATGAAGGTAATGAGGATATTTTGCTCATCACATCTTTGACTATCTAGCTACCCCAGAAAAAGTATAGTTGATTTATGCCTTGACATTGCCTGGTTATATAAGAATATATTGAAAGAGGTAAGAGAATACAAAAAAGAGTGTGTATTTTGCAGCTTCCTCTAGGCCTGGGCTGGGTTTGGTACGTCTGTAATTTCACAAGTTAAAACATACAAGGTGTTATGAAATCAGAACAGGTGGCTGTTGTCAGTTTGGGTTGTCACGCACAGCCAGTACAGTTCTTTCTTTTTGAAGTTTTGAAAGATTATATGCAAAACACAACAAGAAAGGTTTATCTATAACAGTCCAGGTTAAGCTATTCTAATAAATTAAATATTCTCATATTAGGAAAAGAATTACCTTAATTATAATCTGAAATAGTTTACCTTCCCTTTTACCCTCTGTAACATGTAATTTTTCTGTTATATTGAAGAGTCTCGTTCCCATATGTACTCTAGAAAAAGAAAGTACAGGATGGGAAATTATTCCTGGGTTAGCAAATCCAGATCTCCACCATCCTTGCATGCTGTATAATAGATGGAGATTCCACAGAACACATAAAGTATGCCTCCTAGTGGAAATCAGAACCTATGACCAGACGAAGGCAACAAGAAAGATCAAGATTGGTGAGCCTCCTATAACAGCAAAGGATTTATGGTAAACTAATAGTCTTCAAAATGAACTAGATCCTATGCTAGAAATCCTAGAAAAACAACCTGCCAGACTCATTCAAATAAAAATTCAATCCTGACATCTTATAGAGGGTTTAACCTTGGACTAAGACTTACTACTGAGACACAGTCCCTTGTCCCTAACTGTGATCCATCTCAGCATGACTAATTATGCTCTTACTTCTGTTTCCTCAGAGGAAGGCAAAACTCCTCTTCCATTTCTGAAAATAAGATATGCATTGAAACAAAAATAAATCCATTATGTAAAATGGCAAACCCAAATGCAATCAATAGACAATAACAAAACCTTTTCCATCACCTTTAGAAATTCCAGTAATTTAAAAATCCAAACTTCCACAGCCTCTGATTAAGGAAGTAATCTCTCAATTTTTTTTATTGCTAAGATAACTAGAGTGAGCTCCTGAATTACTCTCTTTAAGGATTGTCCTCAAGCTCTGTCATCACTCCTGTGATTCTTGAAGACTTTTCCAGTGTACCAAAATCTGCCACAGATCCAGAAGTGGGCACTGTATTACTAGAATTTCTTCAAACATGTATATAATAACATCTATCCCAAATGAACATGTTCAGATAGCTGAAGGTCTCATCAGCCCTTTGGTGAAAATGTTATCTGGGAGTTTGTACTTAGTCCAATACCCACCATACTATCAGCTCCATTTCAGGATGTTTCCCAAGATCGAGTCTTACAGCCAGTATCTGGACAACATTCTTTGTTCCTAGATGTCTGTATATGATTCTGAAGCATGCATTGCTTCCCAACTGACCCAAGAACTTCTTTCTCACCATCTTCCTCTGTGACTTATAACTTGTCTATTTTTCAGTTTAGTTTCAGACCTCAGATTTTTTTGTCTTCATACCAAAAACCAGTCTTTGCTGGGCCCTGTAAAAAGGTGAAGGTCATTCTTTACTTGCAGACACCACTTTAAAAGGAATGTTAGTATAAATGTCATGTTTTTGTTTAAAAATCTTTCTCTGCTGTTACTAGTAAGCTTTTCCAGGGAAAACAGAAAAAAAAATCTCTAGGGCTTTCTGATTTTATTATTCTTCATGTTTTGGAAGTGCTCTGGATGCAGCTGATTTCCCCATATTTCAAAGTAATCCATAAGTTTTTCTGTAAATGCTTCAGCACATGCCTAACTTCACTCATAGGAAGTGGCTACATGGCAGTAAAGGCAACAATTCACATAAACAGAATTCTGTGCAGGATTTTAGTGTGTTGTTTTCTATGGCAATTACTGCAGTGGACTAGGGAATATATAAAGACATGCAATTACACATCACAAAGCTAATCATATCTAAGATGTCATACAAAAAGTTAAGAGTTGGTTTTGAGGAAAAAATGCAAAGATGTTAAAGTGTCCCTTCTTTCAACAGTAATTTTTAAAAAATTATTATCTATTTCTTGATTTTTCAGGTTTCTATGGCTATCCTATAACTGCAGACAAAGAAAGCTGGGGACCATTGCTAGTCCCAAGGTCAGTCAGCACAACAAAGCTGTGTCTTGCATGTCCTAAAAGAGGGTGACTGCACCTGAGTTACATACTGGAAGTTCTACCTGGTCATGGTACCCCGTGAACCATGCCTGGCTTTTCCCTATGAGGCTGTTAGTTGACCTAGGTGAAAACCATGGCCATGAAGCTGCTAATTCAATATGCTTAGATCTGCATGTCCTGTTTAGGCCTTTAATATAGATATTACTTGTGATTCTCTATCTTTACTTCAGCAGACATACCCCCTCCCATCTCATTATACCAATCAGCAACTAGATTTTAAATTCTCAGCCTGCTAATTGAAAACGACAGGGATTTGTTCTGAGAGAAACATTCTTGAATCTATGACAGGGCATTGCTGCCAAAGGGTAAAAATGTGATTACAAATATATACTTGTTTCTTAGCAACCATTGAGAGCTTCCCTTCCTAATTAATACTGTACCATTCTTTGAAAGCCTTATTAGTTCTCAGTACTGAAAGGTCAATTAATCTCAGTTAAAAATTGATGGTATGAATAATTTTTTAGTGAAATTCTGACTCTGCTTCTCTTTAACCTCAAGGCAAGCAAGCAAGCCCTTCTGTTTTGTTTTATCACTTATTTTTATAAAGAGCTTGAAAATACTCAGATACAGAATGTGTATGTATTGTTTATGTGCAAACAAGAGAGACAAGTTTTCCTTTGCCTGGATCCTCACTTTCTTGTTGCATGAATGGAAACAGCTTACCCATGAAAGGTGTGATGGAGTTCCTCTTGGTTCACCTGCAGCAGCTAAAAACAAAATCAAAAGCAAGAGAGAAAATAGAGTTCTCCAAATCCTCCCAGCCTACAGAAGTGTAATGACATTTCATTGTCATTACTGAAATGACCTTCTTGTATACAGAGTGCCTTAGACAAAGCCAAAGCAATGGAAATGAAGTCAGTGGCTGCTCCGTACATGAACTCTCATTTCAGTAAGAAACCGAACGACATAATTTTAGAACCAGAAAATCTTTGGGATTACATGTGAGCATAGAGCTATCTATATAGATATGACTGCAGGGCTGGGGTCTCATTAGTGTTTTGACACATTTATATTACTACCGTAATACACCTTCTCAAAGGTAACAGTAGATGGTGCTGGTAGACAGTTCCAAGTGTCTTGGTTCCATGTTAATGTGCAAAAGTCTGTTTTGGTGAGAAGAAGAGGGTGTGCACAGACCTTTGGTAGACGTTGATTGGTCAAAAATAGTGTGCCAGGAATACAGCACTAGTGACTGGCCCCTATGTACACCCTCTTTCACTGATCACAGGCCTTTGAGCCCAGCAATTCCAACCATTCCCCATCCACTTCCCTGTCCACTTATCCAGCCCATAGTTCATCTGTCTGTGAATGAAGATGCTATGGGAGACAGCGCTAAAAGCCTTACTAAAATCAAGATAAACAACATCCAGTCATCTATCCTCCTCCATCAAGCTAGTCATCACATTGTGGAAGGCCAGGATGAGGTGATGTTCATTGCATGAGATCTTTGGATTTCCTCTCATGACCTCTGCACACTCAGACAGTATCTCTAAGTCACTCTCAGGGCACCTGTCTCTGCTTCCACCTTTTAAATGTTTCCAATTTAAATATGAGATTTGTTAGGAGCTCCTTCTTGACCCATGTAGGTATATTACTATCTTATATTTACTTGTTTTCCTGTAGATTATGATGATCCATTCCTGAGCTTGGAGGAAATTATCCCTGAAAGTCAGCCAGCTCTCCTGGACCCCAATTCTATCTAGGATGGTCTCTTGTGGAATTCTTCCAAGCAGTTCTCTGAACAAACCAAAGCCTACTCTCCTGAAGATCAGGGTTATGACCATGCTTTCTGCCCTGCTTCCTCGCCTCGAGATCCTGAACTTCACCATATCATGGTCCCAAAGCTGCCCCAGCTTTCACACCGTAAGTTTCTTGTTTGTGAGCATCTCCCTTCATTGGTTTTTCATTCATTTGTGTCAGAAAGTTATCATCAGCACACTCCAGAAAGCTTCTGGATTGTTTGTGCTGTGATGCTTTGTCCCTCCAGGAGATACCAGGATGGTTGAAGTCTCCTGCAATGACCAGGACCTGCGAATATGAAACTTCTTCCAGTTGCCTGAGAAAGGTCTCATCTACTTTTTCCTCCTGATCAGTTGGTCCATAGCAGACACCTGAAATTATCTACTTTGTTCTGCCTGTTAATCTTAACCTCAGCTGGCTCATGGCCCATCTCTTGGCAGCACTCCATGCATTCACCCTACTGTCCCACATAAAGGGCAAAGAGCCTTCTTAAAGGCACCAAAAAAAAGTCAGGAAAATAATCAAACTCTGAGGTAATGGCTCAAGTCCTTGCCGTGTGTTCGGGGCTGCTCAAGGCACACAGGCACCCCTCTGGGCTACACTGACTGTGCCAAATGGAGTAAATACACACATTGCCAACACAACAGTTTACTCCCAGCAGCACAGAGATGCTCTGTGCCCCTAAAAACAAATGCTAGCAGACAAAGGCAAATGGTCTGTTGTAGCTAGAATACTGATTGGTGGTAAAATAGATACATAGGAGAAAAATCCTTATTTTCAATAAAATAAGAGGATTTGTGTATATTTATGAATATTTTATTTATATATATATATATATATATGAAATATATATATATATGTGCCTGAAGTTATGTAGAACTGTTTATCAGACATTACTTAGGGGATCTGGAGGAGTTCTGTTTGTATAAAGGTGGAAATACTGGATCCATGGAGTGGATCATTGAGGGTGACAAATGTGGCAAATTATTGTCAGTTATGATAAAATGAAAATATGAATGTCGGTGGCTGTCTGGCTCAGGGAGCAAGGTGATATTCCACTCCACTCAAACATTGCAGATAAACTGATTTTCATCTCTAGTAAAGAGAAGCAAGATGAAATATTAAAAATTCAGGGAACTTCCTGTATGATATTTTACCTAAATCTTCCTGCAGTGTCTTACAGAATTGAAACTTAATTGCACCAATAAGATCCTGAGTAACTGATGAACTTTTTCATTAGGGATAAATATCTCCCTTTTTTAGTCAGCTTGAATAGCAGCAATTTGTTCTCTAGGAGAAACAGGCTGTTTAAAATCAATTTCCACAGTCTCCTCTCATTATATATATATTCATATTTATGTCAGTTAATTCTTAAAATCTGTACACTCATGAGTATTCCTAATATTTGATTACAATCATGACATATCTATTTATACCTTCTTATTACTCTCACTAAATAAAACTTCAGAATATCTGAAATAAACTTAAGCACAAGGTACTTACACTTCCTAGTCCTGCAGAAGCATAAAGGTAGAAAAAACCAACTAGTTCTGGGTATTTGAAACTCTGGATCTGTAACAGTGCAAAGACACAGAAGCAGAAGGGAACCCAGAGTAACTGAATATAATGGTGACTGTCAAGGGCAAGAATATCCTATGATCTCTTGAATAGTCATGGAATGAACGGATTATGCATACAGTATTCTACAGACTGTTACAGTCTGTTCTCCTTGGTTTTTTTGCTTATTACACATTTTCCATAATGAACAATAATTTGGAACTTAACAGCTATTTTCAGCTGAAGTAAGTATTGGACTCCTACAGCCATCTGAGCAGTGGGAAGAATAAGAAATAGCAGAGTGGCTTAGTCCTTGGAAGCCTGTGGAGGAGTGGCACTCAAAGAAACCAAACAAACCCCAAAAGAAACTGTGTATTAAAACCAGCAGTGAAAAGGAACATAACTACACCTCTCAGTCTCACTTGCATGAATTACTTTTCCATTGTGAGGGGAATTTGTATCCCAAAGTACAGCCAGAATTATATAAAAAAACCCCAACCCCTTTTTCTCTGTAGTGTTATATGAACACTCTAAAAAAGTTATGCTCTTTTTCTGGATATCTCTTTTCTTTCTCCCACTGTTATTGTCAAGTCCAGGGAGAATAACAGAGCTAGTGATTTAGTCAGACAAAGTTCCTGTTTTAAGTTACTAGAAACTGAATGTGTTAATCCTACATTGGATAAATATGATCCTAACTTCATCTGTAATTGGAAGAGTCCATGCAACATGATATATAAACCCTGTTAAATGGTAGTAATTAACTAACACTTCAAGATACCAGACAGGAAGGACTGTTCTGCCATACCCACAAGAAATAAGCACCCAAACCAGCGAATGGACTGTTAGGAATTAGTAAGAGAAAAACAGGACTTATAGCAGTGTATGTTGTTATGTTTCCACTTAGGCCATGGTGAGTTAAAATTTTAGCAATTCTGTTTCCTCCATCTTAAAAGCCATAGCAGAACTGAAAATGTTTAGAAAAAGTTTACAGATTGTTTAAAGAAAAAAATTGTCTTCCGTATTCTGAACAAATAAATAGGCGAGGGCTCTTTAAGCACCTAGATAAGAATGGGAATTGATTGAGGTCGGCAAAATCATGACTGACATTGAAAGAACTTCCATTATCACCACATATAGAAAACAATTGTCCTTTACGAACTTATCCTGAACTAACTGTGAGTGTGCATTTGGAACTGATGCTGTTTTAGTTAGCATTAATGGCTGTGGTTCCTGACAGTCCTCAGTCGCTGAGGCAGAGTTAGCCAGTCCTCAGAGCTCTCTGATGTGGGAAGCCAGAACTGAAGTGGTCTGTGTTTCCCATTTTTTCTCGTCCATCCTTGAAGTTTTATGTTTTTCTGCCCCATGCCCCATACAAAAGGGAGTGATACCATCTGTTTTGACAGTTTGGTTTTGGGATTGGGTCTTGTACTGGTTTTACTTGTTTTGCAGGAATTCTAGTTCCATCAGACTCCCTTCCTGCCTTCTCTACATCCTTAGTTCTCATCTTGCAGATTTTAGTACTTGCACATGTTTTTCTGTGGATCCCATTTCTGAAGCAGTATGTCCAAGTCACCATTTATGTTTTCAGTTATAGCTATTAGTTAAATTTTAATTTACCTTATAATACACTGTTATGTGAAAATATGCTTTCATGATGATGATGATCATGTTATTTTAGTGTCCTTATATATGGGTTTAAGACAAGAAAGTATTAACTATACCTTGCTCTATGTGCATCTGTCCTATGGCTGCAAGGGGCCTCTGTTTTGGCCACAGGTTAACTAGCAAATAGTACATTCATAACAACAAAATCATGCAATTTTTGTTAAAACTTGTGAACCTTGCCTTGGTTTGAGCTGCCCTCTCCCCGGGGCGGGGGGAGTTGGAAGTGGTTGATTCCAGCTGAGTTCCTGCCGAGGGACCAATCGGAGCTGTTTTTTCACCCCTGTGAAATTAGATATTACAACAGCCGGAAGCTGTTGGCAGGGTGTGTGTGAGTGTGAGACCATGAAGTGAGAGGAGAGAGGCCTATTGGCCCCCCTTGTAGGGGTGGGGTAGACCCTCTTTCCCCCCCTGCCCGGCTGCAGGGAGCTCGGAACAGTATATTAACTGGACCAGGTGCCCTTGGCCAAAGCTGGGGGGCATTTTTTCTCCCCCACTGCCCAGCAGAGGTGGTGGCGTGGACTTGGAGGCAAGCCAGGGGGGTTGGAGCTAGCTAGGTCCCCTGGCAGGCAGGCTTGGCGTTGGAACCAAGCCAGGAGACGGGTCAGGGATAGTCCGGAGCCCGGAGAAGCAGCTGCAATTTGTGCAGGGCTAGAAGAACTCCAGGCAAAGGAGAGAGAGACTGAAGCAGCCTCGCTGCTCCCTCTTTCCCCCCATAATGGCAGGGGAGAGGGTAGCGACCTTGAGTGGGGCTGAAGAAAATGGGAGACAGGCCAGGAGGCTCGGAGGGTGCCTTACGTGAGGTTTGGACTAGGGCAGCTGAAAACCAAAGGAGGAATGTGGGGGGAGGAATGTCTCCTGTGACAACTGGAAGCTGAAGTTGCAGCAACTAAAACAGAGAGAAGCCAAACCAACAGGCCTTTTCTGGGTAAAGATTATTGGTGAAAACTATTTGGGGTAAAAAGACTGAGCAAGACCCAGAAACCTGCAACCTGGAGAGGCAGAGTGAACATCTTACTCTCTGGTAGGAAACCTTCATGAACCAGGGGGAAAGGACTCACAAGCTGACTCCCTGGACCTTTCGTGATGAAGACCTGATTACGCAAGTGTTTCCCTTGCAGTTCAGGAGAAGACCTCAGCTGGAGTTGAGGGCTGGTGCGGGTGTAAGAAGACCCCTTCCCTGATACCCCAATGAAAGAGAGACTTTTAACTATTGCCCGGAAAACTTCTCCTGAACTGATGTGGGAGGGTCCAGGGGTGGTAGGGATTATTATTAATACTGTGTATTATTTACTCTTTAGCTTCTATAGTATTTAATGTGGTAGTAATAAATTTTGATATAATTACCCCACGCTGAGGTGTGCCTGTCTGAAAACTTCTCTTTGGTGTTGAGGTAAATTGTGGGGGGAGCTTGGAGATTGGATTTTTGGAGTCAAACCCCCACAGCCTCCTTGCCATAATATCTTCTTAGAACTAAAACTGTGTAATTACAAAGTGTAGACAAGTACATAGATCAGAAATTTTTCAAAGGCTATTGAACATAAAAGACATGACTTCAGGGATTTATTGCCAAAAATAGATATCTTAAAATACATGACACATCTGCCTGGAGTTGGCAGATATGCCACAGGATCTATAGAAGACCTGCGACCTTCTGGTGCAGCAGCTAGTTGCCAAGCAATATGCACACAGGGATTTGAAATAGCAGCAGGCACTTACATTTGGGAACCTGAATACCATCCCAGTGTGTCTCAAAAAAATCTGAGAGACTGTTGGGGTACCTGTCACAATGTTGAGCAGATGAACCTTCAGTCTAACTCAGGCCTACTGTTTTTTATGTAATGTGAACCTTGACAGGGAACGAATAAGCAAGATCTCTGGGGAATGGGCTGAGGTTAGTCTGAAATGACATTACACCTACATGTAGTCTCAATTCAGGCAAAATCAATGGCAGGGGAAATATGGGGAAGCAGTTGGCTATGGGAGAGTTATGTGTCATTAGAACCTGAAATATATATATATGACTGTCAGGTTTCAGACCTAGGGGATGCTCTGTAAATCACAAATGGGAAAGCTAAGAGAGTCAGCCACAGCTCAGTCTGGGGTCCTGGGAGCAGGATGGCTGAGTTTGGATATGCTCAGGGAATAGCATGTCACTCTGTCACAACATGCCCCTAGGCACTGCATCTCAGAAAAGGTAACTGAATAGTGTAACTGTTGCTAAGCCTGTGGAGAGGGGAACAGCCCAGGAAAAGGAGCAGCCTCATTGGCATCTAGAAGAGACACAAATGAGGAAAATTGCTCTTTGAATGAAGCCACCCAAAGGAGAGGTAGGACTGATACCAGGCTGTGACTGAAGTGATTTGATTAGTTTTTAACTGGATTGTGAATGACTGCATTTTGTCTGAAAGAAGAAAGGCACTCAAGACCTTTTTTTTTTTCTTCTTTTTTTTTTTCCTTTGTGTGTTTTCTTGTTTCATCCTCACTGTCTCCAGAAGAAATCAGCTTCCCCAGTAACCTGTGAGAGGGAAGAGTCTGCAGTTTTGACTGATCCTGTCAGTGGTGTGAAAAAGAGAGCAAATTGTTAATGAGTGCTGAGACCTGATGTACTTGTGCAAAGAGCTGAGATCCTTCATCCTGCAACAGCAGAATGCAAAATAATGTTCAGACCACATTTCTAATGATGGTCAAAGATTTTTATGGTCAACAAAATTGCGGGCAAACTGCATAAATGGAAGTCAATATTATTGATGTCAGTGCAAATACAGAGCATACAGAGCAGTGCAGGTCTCTTTAGTGGGCTCCTCTTGTATAAAGCAAAATAGAGGCAAAAAAAGAAATCAGGTCTCAGTGTATTACAATGGATTCCTCTAACATCAGAGTCGAAGACTCATTTAATCCTTCCATAAGGTGTTACAAACCCTAACTGCAGTCCTAATTATTACTTTTCTTTCTTTCTTTCTTTCTTTCTTTCTTTCTTTCTTTCTTTCTTTCTTTCTTTCTTTCTTTCTTTCTTCTTTCTTTCTTTCTTTCTTTCTTTCTCTAGCTGACAGAGTCCCCTTATTTCAGTGCTGATATTTTTACCGTACAAGTCTACCTGTCATTGTTCCAGTGTACAAAACTGAAACAACAGCAAGACTGAAAGTATTTAAATGTGTCAAGAATGAACTTCTCTTAAATAAAGTACTTAGCAGCATATGTTCTGGTAATGGATTTGTCATGATACGGACATTGACAGTTGAAAGCTAGGTGGGATTATAAGCAGAATATAGACTGAGGGAGATTTCACAATTTAATGAGAAATACCTTAATATATGACCTGAAAGAAAAAAAAAATGTTAAGGGCCCTGGGATTCAATATACTTAGCTGGATCTTATTATTAGTGATGTCAGCTTAATTGTAATCTATTCACCTTACAGCTGTGTCAATAAATGGAATCAGGGTATTTTTCATATTGTCTATGTAATTAGTGTTTAATTGTCTACAGGAAGTGAACCTTAGGCATGAATATGAAAATCTCTCTTGGTAGAAGTGATGCCCAGTTGAACAATGGCTTTGCCAATCCCTTTGGATCTCATCTGGCTTTTGTTGATGTCAGTGGTAGGACCACTGTGGCCACTGGAGGGAGTAGGATGGCAATATAAATTGCTATAATTCAAACTAATATTGAAGTATCATCACATAAATTACACTGTAACTGGCACAGCTGTTCTTAAAATTAGATGCTTGCCTGTATGAGAACAAAGCAGCTAAATACATGATGTTGATATGATAACAGAAGGTCTTACGTCCACAAAACTAGCAAGGATTTATATCGTGAGATCTGTGGCCAAGAGCACTAATGACATATTCTTATCCCATCACAAGGAAAGACTGTGTTTTCAGAAGACAGCAGTTGGACTCGATGATCTTAGAGGTCTTTTCCAAACATTCTATGAAATACATTTCAAAAAAGTCTTTGTTTTCAAATAGACTTACATTCCCCTTTTGAGGCAAGTTAGTGTAAGCTTCTGGGAACTCTCTCTGCATTTACTTTGACTGCAAGCTTTGAGGTGAGTTAGCTGGAAAAGGAAACAAGTGCTCATGAAACTTTTCAGGAAGGGAGACTAAAACTGAATGATACTCTCTCTGTATATGATCTGACCTATTCACTGGCATATCTTGTGTTACTGGATTAAAGCATCTGTTTGTCTGACCTGGTAGTGATATTCAACACCCACAGTATGCTTTAAGGTCCAAGCAAAACCAACTTTGCCCTGTCACTCCAAATGCTTTATTCTGATTCAAGTTACAGTTACTTAGTATTTTTTATGGGCCCTGGTCAGTAAGAGATTTTATACAGCTGAGAGGTTTTGTACAATATGGTGGTGGAATAGCTGGACAAATAGCTGTAGAAGTTAATACCTCTAGCTGCTACTCATGTCTGGTGATGGAGGTTATCATACCAAAGACTCTCTGATTCACAAACTAACTTCTCTAATGCTTCAGAGACATAAAAAAAAGTTGTCTCTTGACCTTTAATGAAACCACTCAGTAACCTAAAACATGGAGTTACTCAGGAGGCACAAAGCTGTCTATTCCATTTGAATAAAATACGAAAACCAGTTTTATTTACAGAGCAGTATATCTTGACTCTTTTAGCATTACTTTTTTTTTTTCCCAAAAGAATTCAGCCAAATTTCAGCTTCCTCTTTGGGATGCATGAAATCGTCCAAATCTAATTAACTATTCACATCCTCAATCAGCTGATATTAGAATGACTGAATATTAGGAGAAAAAATAGATTGAAATTACAACAATGAAAACCCAATTTAATGAAAATGAGAATCAGATTCATTGTTCATTGTTGTCATATCTGAATTTCTTACTTAGGAGGCAGAATCATCGCTAGATGTTAAGCAGAAAATTGTAACATAATGCAATTATGCCTGCTTCATCTCTATCTAGTCAATAGCTTTTTCCATATATTCCTAGGAACTAGAGATAGGAAAGAATATATATGACAAACTGTCCACTCAGCAATGTGAGTTTCTCCCTTGCAGACTATTAATAACTGCTTTATCTATTGCACTTTATGTTATTTCTTCTAATTTCATAGGCCTTGGTGGATGGGAAATGAAAAGGTGTATGTGTTCTTCTCCAACCAATTCACATATGTTCTACTCTAGTCTGTCTTGGGGACAATTAGGATAGACATATTTAATGGTTTAATTAGGAAATCTCTGCCTAATATGACTATACTTATAAATTTTGTAATTTATTACAAAACAAGTGTTTTTTATGTTGCTTTACTAATTATATTATTTATTAGTGACTCATTCACATAGACATCTATATACAAAATGGTGTCATAAAGTGCATGCATCTCCACATCTCAGTATGGGAGGTGGTCTAAGCAAATTGCATGCTGCTACTGCAACCCCTTCAGACCATCTCAAGCAGTTGTACCCATTCCATTTTACAGCTTCAATGGATAAAATATAAATGTAGAGATTATAATTTATATTATATATAAATATATATTATCTTTTCAAAGATAAAATATATTTGAAGCCGAAATTTTTGTTGAACATTTTTTCCACTGAGTAAGAGAATGTAGACAGTTTTCATGGTAGTATTTAGATTTCAAGACAGATCTCTACAATCCCATTTTAAAGGATACAGACTTGCAGTGGAAGCTGAGAGCTCACATATCTTCAGCATTGTAAGCACATCTTCCAAAGACCAGTTTTCTAGTCTGAAAAAAAAAAAGAAGTGTTTTCTGTCTCCTGCTATGCTTTTTTCCTTAAATGCCAGATGATGAAAGATTCGTGTTCCAGTGGCTAATTTCATTCAAATGATTGTAAAAGAGAAAAATCGAGAGCACGTGGGGAGGATAGGAATGTATTTCCCATGACAAGGAATCCTTTCTTTAAAAAGCCTTGAGTGTAATAACAGGAGGGAAGGGAAAGCCTTCAGATTGAAGGGAAGGATTTTTGGATTCTTCCTGGAAACAAGTAGCAAAGGCATCATTGATATAAAAGAAATGTTTCTCCTCCTACAGCAGCTACAGGTTTTGCTACAAGTTTCACCTTCTGTTAGGTGATTGAACTCATACCACAAAAGAAGTGGAGGCTGTAACATGCTCTTGGTCAAGAGAGAATTCAACTGGTGTCCAACAACAAGAGCTGGTGTTCATTTGGAGAATAATGAATAGCTCAAAAGCTACAGTGACCTGAAATTGGACTGAGCGTGGAAGAAAGTAAAATGAAAAACCAAAAGCAGCAAAAGGAAAAAAATCTGGACTTTTCAGGCTATGTGTGCTTGAGTGAAGCTGGAGGCCCAGGGACAGCCATGTCCTGGATATGGTGAAACTTTGCAAGGCAAGAGGTTTGGAAAGCATGTCTAGAGAGCAGCATTCCTGAGGAGGAGTTGTGGGCAGATAACTGGCTTCTATTTCCTTTCCTTGTGCACTCAGACTAGGGAGGTTTAGGAGGGGGGTTTCTAACAGCTGAAGTAACTAACATTGCTTCCCCCCCCCCCCCCCAAATCTCGTGCTTAGGTCATTCTTACTCTTTCCTGTTTTGAAAATTATGATACCTTCTCCATTTATGGAGATCCTGAGATACTGCTCCATTTTGATGGGAACTAATTTACTCCCCGACCTGAATTCTGACCTCATTTACACTGGTCAGGAATACTTGTTAACATTATAAAAATACACTCAGAAATATGGGGCTTACATGAAAAATTTTGCATACGGTAATTAATTTTTTCCATCCATTTTGGTATTATGGTCCAAACTCCATTTCCAAAAAAATTACCTGATCCAAGGTAAGCTTCAAGTACACTTGGTATCCAGTAAAAATATAGTAGGTCTGGGTCAAAATGCCTAAATTCTTTTCTATTTTATTTAAAGGGGGAAATAAAGTCCTCATGGAAAACACTATGAGGGAGGGAATCTATTATACTGCCTTCTGCTGTAGAGGTGACTTTGAATCTTAAACTTTTGCTACACTTAAAATTTAGAATTAGGAAAATAAGCTTCTTCATTTAGTTTTCTAAAGTCTGTCATTTTACTCTGAGTTCTAGGTATAAATTATCTCTGATAGAGTCCTCAAATTTCCATCAAAATGCAAAAACTGGGTTTTGCTTTTTTTTTTTTTTTCCTTGTCATTATAAACCAAAAAGGTGCAAACTGGCTTTATTGAGAGGCTAAAGAAAACAAAAGGAAAAGTATATAAGTACTTTGCTTTAGGAATAAACATTTTTCTCAGCAGCCTTGTTTAGCACACAAATATAACTGAATTACCACAGACTAATTGCACTTTAATTCTATAGCCTATGAAAGGTTTCACTTGTCTCTTCACACTTCACTGTATTCTGTGTTTTTATACATATTTTAAACAAAAGTTCTCAAGAAACATCATGACTCCCGCAAAAGTAAGTCTGTTACTATTAAACAAATATTGCCCCTCATTCAGTTCTAGATGACACTTTTTAAGTTAGTAGAGCAGTAAAAAAGCTTTATGATGGGTATCTGCCAAACTTATTGACAGTGGTGCCTCAACAAGGATCCTATAGTGTCTTTTAGTTTTCATTGTGTGGGTAAGGGAGCAGTAAAATTGCATCTGGAAACTATTTCACTTCAAATTTAAACAGAGGAACTTCGGAAATGGAGGAGACACTGCAGTAAAGGAAGAAACCCAAAAGCAGTAAAGAGGAAAACTAGAAATCATTGCAATAATGCATATTTTGTCTTTCAAATCAGCTTTTATTTAAAATTGTAAAGATGTTGGAATACATGTTAAATTTTGTAAAAGTCAGTGGATTGATTCCCTCTGAATTATATGTCCCCAAAAGTCATTATAAAAATGCATAGGGGTGAAAAGGCTATTTCTCTTCACGGGAGAATGGACTTTTCAATCTGAATCTAAAGCCTAGACAGATCCTCATGCATTGCCACAATTCACATGAAAACCACTCTTAGAAACATGTAAAACTTCTCCTTATTTTATTAACTGGAGTGGAAAGTCGGAAGACTGAAAGATACGTCTGATGAAGCTAAGGCCAGATGGGAGAAGCCTCCTTATTTCTGTGCTTCTGTGTTGCATAGCTGAGTATCACTGGCTTTGAAAAAACAATGGAGAGGAAGACAACATACTTCTCTTTACTTCTACTTTTTTTTTTCCCCTGAAGAAAATGCTGTTAGGAAATCTCAAACAGCTTTCAAACTGCATGGCTGTCAGGGGCAACATCTGCTAACATGGATTTGTACTCACAGACTTGACCAGTTCATGAGGAAATCTGCAATAAATGTGTAGTGTTGCAGGTGTAAGTTTTGTGTGGTTCACTCATTGTATGAATCTTTTCTACTGATTCATAACTAAGAATGATTAAAAAGGCACACCTAGTGTTTTAGCTATGTACTTGGAATTAGATTTACAACTAAAAGGATGTCAAATGTCAAATATGCAATGAAAGATATTACAAAGTGAGAAGATGCTTTCAGAAAATTGTTCAAAGGAACTTAATTACATCTTTAAATTTTGTTAGCATTAAGAGCACTCTGTGTTTTGCTGAATGGAGGTTAAAAATATGGGTCTTTGCTTCTAGTTCATATGGGTCTATGAGGTGAACTGAAAATACTAGGTAGAAGCTGGAACAAATGATGAGGCCATGAAAAGAAGAAGTCATTCTATCCCAGTGAAATAACTGTGTATATTAGATGACTTGGGAGCTCTGTTTCTTATTCACATCTGGTATAGTTATATATTGTACTTCACAAATCTTTCAGGGGGAAGGATGACAAAATCAAATGCCTTTTTTTTTTTTCATTTAGGGGAAGACTGTAACATGAAATTCCCAATCAAATTTTTGGAAACCTAAGTAGATTAGGTGGATTCTCAGAGGAGGGGACACAAAGACTGGAAGCAGATGTAAACACAGAATGAATCAAAATAAATTAAACACTGAAGCAGTCATGGAAACCTGGAAAGTGTTTTGTCATCATACTTTTTCCAAAAACAGATATTTACAAAAAGGTTCCTTGGCAACAGCAAGACAATACTGAAAAGTAGGGATAGCTTTTTGAACCGTCAATTACATGCATGACAGGTGCTGCTTCATATTAAGGATGCAATCTGGACATCTATGGAGGGAAGATTCTTCTTTTTCCCTTGTGTTTTCCTGCAGCATTTTCATTGCAATGCAAAGAGAAAGCAGATGATGTTTCCTTTCCAAAAAGGAGTAGGGAATGAAGATAGAGCCTACTTATATGTTGCCAATTATTTGAATAGGCAGGGAAGAATCTGCACAACAAAAATTACCAGAAAAATTAATATAATGAGAAAAAAGGGAGAAAACTGTGGTCTGACTCAGAAGGAACTGTGCCAGAGTAATTCTAGAGAAATCCTTCCTGTGTTTCTCTCTGCCTGATCTCTTCTGTTATTCCCTCACTTTATTACTAAAAATCACTGTGATGGGTTGCAGCACAGCTTTCATGTTCATCAGGCACTGTGAACTGAAAAACCTCTGAAAATAAAGTAACTATTTTTTTGAGTTGGAAAAGTTTCGGATCCATTTCTGATGCTGGGGCGAGCTGACACAGAAGACCCCACATCTATACTTTTAAAATCTGTTACAGTAAAAACCAAAATGTCTGCACTTGAACTGCCTGTTGAGACTTACATTCCAAGCTCTTGAGAACTGTCTGTGGAGTGGTATGGGAGTCCCATTCCAGGGACTGTTCTGGCCACCTAACTCTGCATCCTGTGTCTGAATTTCCCATATTCGGGTCCTCCTACCATCATAAGATGACCGGAATCACCTATGATTGACCGATGTTTCTGCTCCAGACTTGAAGGACTCTTCCTCACATCATCAAAGGTATTTCAATCCATCATGATGTTACTTCACTGCACCCTTTTCTTGTTGATCCATGCATGTTAACTCTCCCATGACAAAAGTTTACCTTCCTGGTTTTATATTCCTGGTGAATCTGCATCTATATGTTAGCTAGCTGCAGGTTTTAGAACAGCTTTTCTATATTTATAAGTTGTTTGTATTTTATAGGATGTAATTAGTATCACAGTCCAGTGTTTGTAACAAGTCAGCTCCATGAAACTGCATGCTCATTAATGCAATTGCTATACTGGGAGATATTCTGCACAACCCATTTCATACCGATGGGTTTCTTTTGATCTCATTTGATATTAACCACCATTACTTTCTCTCCTCATCAGTTTTTCTCAATCTTTAAATTCCCTGATGCCCCAAATGTGTTAGTTATACTGAGTACTTTAGTGCTGTTCTGGAGATGCAAACTCCACTGGAAAAATTGGTTTAAAGTGACATGGGTATTACACTAGCCAGCTGAAACTTTGTTAAATATTTGTGTTACTCTGACGTTGCTATCCATGTTCTTAACTTTATAGGTCCACCCCAGGTGGTCTGAGAAGAATTTGCTACCAGTCTTTGTTTCTGTGTGTACTGTGGAGTGAGCTACAGATTGCTTTATAAGAATATAGTATTGTCAGGCTATTTAGAAATGATGCATTAAGTTACCAACGACCAGTTAGAAATTGATTGAACTCAAAAACATCTTTTTGTAGCAAGCATTAAATTTTCAAGCAAATTCTTCTGAGCTCTCACTCAGATGTGTCGGGTTTGGGATGAACATCTTCATGACCTGGTCAGAGGTTTGACTCTTCAGATCTTTTCAATCTTCTTGTGTGCATGTTTGGAAATAGCTTGGCAAAATTTTAACTGCTAGGAAGCTCCAATGGCTGACTACCTATGTCTCCCATCTTTAGCTAGTTGTTGTTGTTTTTGTGGTGGTTAGATTCTAAGTAGACTATAAATATTTAATTCTAATAGATTTTTAATTTTGATATTCAAAACATCAAGTTTTCTACTCAAGAATAAAATTACCTATAGTAATAAGAACAGAATTTTTAAAAAGAGTTTTAAGTTGAAAAATCACATTTCTTCATCTAAAAACTAAGAAATAAATAATTTAAACTTTTTTTTCAGGTATCTTTTTGTACCTGAAATCACTTATCAAATGTGAACAATAGTTCCTGGCACTTGGAAAAATTATTCTTAACCAAATAAATTGTGACTTTTTTCTTTCAATGATTATACACTCAGCTCCAATTCTGAGGATGAGAAAGGAAACCTGTCTCTGTTCTTTGTTTCATCAACCACACCAGCATCCTACACCATGATTTCGGCTCTGAGGCACTACAGTGACACAAGGACTGCTAACAGAGCATTTAAATTCTTTGTCTCATTTGAGGACAAAGCTGGGCATCAGGATAAAGGAGCTTAAATATACAGGGGTGCAATGCCTATCAGGAGGAATCCATCAGAGGGTAAGAAGGCACAGGTACAGGTTGCCCAGGGAAGTTGTGAGTGCCCCACCCCTGGAAGTGTTCAAGACTGGGTGGGACAGGGTTCTGAGAAATCTGGTCTAGCAGAAGGTGTCCCTGCTCATGGCAGGGGTTTGAAATCAGATGATCTTTGAGGTCCCTTCGAACACAAAGCATTCTTTGATTCTATCATCCTACAATTCTATGATTCTATGATCTGCTGGAAAATAAGGTCACCAATCTGTCAGCCCTGTCATTGGCACTAGAGGCTGGTAAGCACTGCCATCAATCCTTGTACTATCTGCAGACTGACTTTCTTCTATTCATGATCTTTTGTAGATATAAATCATGTACAATTGTTTCTGACTTGGGACTGAATTATTGAACTGTGTTAATGGGGAGAGTGACATTCAGCAAATAATAGGCAAATGATGAGCTTTTGGGTGTAAACTTTATGAAATATGAATATGCATGCTAATGTTTATGAAACATTCAGGAGCTGAGAGCATTTTCTCTGCTGTCTAGAAAACGTGTAAATACTTCATACACTTCTGAATTAATTTTCTTATTGCTTTTACTTTTTCTTTGAGATCAGTTCCATGTTCTGTATGCTGAACATAAAACCCCAAATACATTTTGATAGTGAAAATATTTGTTTCAGTTAATGAAAATCACCCACATGGGCTGCTTTTTCCTGTTAAAAGTGGAATGTCTTTTATAACTTGAAGGTGGTATTAGATTTTTAATTGTATGTTGCTGTATAATGCTACTTAAATAGAGCTTGAAAAAGAATTCTTTTGTAGGGAGTAAGTGAAGTTTAATGCATGGGTTACATTTAATTAGACATTTTCTGCTTTAATAGTTTAATTCCCTACCCGAATTTCATTTCCATAACCAAGCCATTCTTAGACTGTTGACAGTCAAGCATTCACTTCATCAAGCATTCACTTCAACCTTTGCTTTCCAAAATTCTCATTACTTTAAAATTAATTGAGAATATTTGAATAATGCTAAAAGACAATGAAGTCGACAAAGTCATTGAGTAAGATTCAAAAGTCGAAACAGCACTGTTACTGTGAGTTTTACAAACAATAATAGAAAATACTAAAACTGTGGTAAGTGCGATGAAAAGTGTGTTATTGTTTGCCCTGTAAATGTGTTATATCTCTCTTTCTTATTCAAACACTTTATGTGAAAGGTCCTTCCATAAAAGCTCTAAAGCTTTTTAACCACCATGTTTATGAAATCCCTCACCAGATTATTTTCCAATTTTATGTAAAACAGTTCTGAGTAAAATAGCAATTGGGCAGGAATAAGAAATTTTTCAACAGTATCTTATTAGTAGAGCCAAGGGCCAGTCTACTGCTGTGTGCAGTTTAACTGTGCCAGCAGTTCTTCTTCTGGATACTTGGGTTGTAACTGGAGATGTGGGCAGGGATGAGATACAGGAAGTGTTGTTCCCCTCCCTTAAATTGTCATGAAAGAACATGGAAATATGTTTTGACTTGAAACAGGTAGACTGGCTTTCTGCAAAACTGCCCTAAACTGTAGTTAGATATAAAAAGGTAGAGAGGGGAATGGAACTCACCCCTCAAAAATGTTCTAAGATCACCAGAGGTGAAAGGAACATAGAAATTAAAGCGTTTTTAGAATTAAGAACCACCTACATCCTGGATTATGGTCTTAATTCTCTTAGTTCCTTGAGCAGGTATTTGCCTGTTTCAGGAGTCTCTTTTAGTGTCTTGTTCCATGTTGGGGTTATGGGCTAACAGTGTTCATGGACCCACTTTTTGCCTTGAAAAATGTGGTAAGAATCAATTTTGTTTAATATTAGAATAATAGATGGAGGCAGGTGTGCTTCTGGGCAGAGGCATGTTTGGGGGAGATATAGGAAGTATTACTGTCTGAAATATAAACCATCCATCTTGTGAACTTCTCTAGTAGCCTTTCAAGAAAAGAACACATCATATTTAGCCCCCAACACCAAACGTTCCATCCTTTTCTTCCTATTTTATTTTTAATTCTGTTTCCAGTCTGGGATTATCTACTCCCCATCCTTTCATTCTACAAAAGCAAATTCTTTGACTTTAGATTTTTGTGACTCCATCTTTTTATCTTTCTTTCACAGGCATTTGTAAAATCATAACATGCTCAGGAAGGATACTCAGTAAATAAGTAGTCACTACCAGCACATAGACTACACACATATATATATAAATATACACACACACACACACACGCATATATGTGTGTGCATACATATATATATATCTGTCTGTGCATACACACATACGACAAGTAGCAGCCATAAAATAAATTAAATGTTGTAATTATTCCTCCTTCTGCCAACAAAGGCATTAACAGCCTGTGGAACACATTGCCCCAGGTTGTTATTGCAGAAGCTGTAAGTGTATTCCAAAATGAAACAGAAAAATATACCATAGAGCTGAGATTGTCTCAAACTATGAAGCATGAAGTGTTGAACACAATTTTTATCTCAAAGCTCCTTAACGTTTTTAGACAGAGGGCACATCTTAGGCCTCACCTGTACAGCACTTTGTCAGTGCTTTACAAGCTTTATTTCTGGAAAAGAACATGGACAAATGAGTGCATTGGAATCTCTTCTTGTTTCTGCACAGCAAGTGACCCTTCTGAGAGTGGGGATTGGCAGGGTACTTGGTTTTCCTGTAGAAGTATTCTTTGAGACAGTGCTGCATTTTAATGAGTGACACAGCCACATGCCCACTGACAAATTTATACAGACGTGAACAGTAGGGAACAAAAGTGTTTCTCTTAAGCCTGAAAATAGATAAAATGCACTGTAATGTATGTGGGAAGGTTATATAACCTTCCTTTACAAAGTCCCTGTTAAGCCATGTTTTTCCCCTCTATCCGAAATTATCCCACAAAGAACAAGTACCTGATGAAACAACCCACAATATTCCAAATGATTTTCTCATCATAATTATCTGACAGAAGTGATATGACTGCTGCTAGGGGCAAAGGGTTGCTCAGGGCTCCCAGAGAGGACATGATGTGCCAGATCCAGAGATAAAGAGTGCAGCCTTCTTGGTCAGACATAGTCACAGTCGCATGGCTGGTGGGATGTGAAGCTCAATGTCACCTACGCTAATAACAGGTCAATTGTTTGTCTTCAAAATTCCTTTGGATGCTATGGCTTTCACTCTTGCTGCTTTGTGAGTGTTTTCAGACAAGACTGATGGTGCAACATATAATGTCAATCAGTGGGGCTGCCAGGAGGGAACTTCGTGCATTTCTATGTGATAAAGCACTGCATTTCTCCTTCAGAAGCTATTCAAAGAGAATCTGATTTCTTTTGCACTGGCAGAAGTCCTAGGCATCACTGCACAATTGCAGCACTCTGATGCACTTTGGAATTTGAAAATCTCTGGTTCATACAGCAGTTAGACGGGATTGAAATAGAAGTACTAGGGTGGGGCAACTAGAACAGAAAATATAACAAGGAAATAATAATTTTCCACAGGGCTAGTGTTGTATCATTCGATGTAGAACTGTTTGAACTGAGTCAGATTTAATAGCAGTACAATGGCAGTCAGTCTAACTTCATAAATGGGTTTTCTCTTGACCTGTCTGCTCTCTGAGGAACTCTCTCTGCAATAAGGATATGGTTTCTAACTGCCTCCCATCATAGGTATGGCAATAAAGTCTGTGACTTCATATGTACTACAGCTTCTCCTTCCAGACCTACTTTCCTCCATCTTTCCACATAGCTAAATTATTTCAGCCCAAGTCTCTTTTGCATAGTTCCTGACAAAGGTAGATGTTTGCTAAATTGAAAAGCTGGAGGAAAAGTATTGAAATTAAAATAATTCCTGTGTTCCTATAGCAGTGACTTGGGAGTGATGTTGTGCTGCCGTGTCTGACCTTCCCATGATGGATTCATTAGTCTTCCTGAAGGTGCCAGAAATCAGCAAACTGCTTCTCCTGTTTGTTCCCAGACAGTGTTTCTGAGCACAGTGAAGATTCGATGGAAGATATGACTTGAATTTCAACAGCTTATTGCTGTTTCAAAGTATGCAGTCTAAGAAAAAGACAGTCAATTTTGAAATCGCACATGAAAAGCATCTGGAAGAACGTACAGGCTTTTTCTTAACAGGTTAAGATGTGACCTTCATCCATGGGAGAAACCATGCTGTACTCTGTGTTCTACAGAGCTCTGCTGGCTGATGTACACAGCTGCCAAGTGTTTCATTTGGAAGCCCCATGGGCATCTCCTCTCTAGTGTGTCGAAAACATGCTTTCATAGTCAAGCTGGAGAAATGCCCCATGTCCAGCATTAGGGAAGCTCCTGTGCAGTTCTTAGGATTTTCTCCTAAGAAATTATTTCAAGATAGGAAAATCTGTGTATTGGACTATGGGGAATTTCACTGCTTTTAATCTCATGGATTTGGTTACTGTGTGGTCTGAATTCACAGTTTAGAACCCGGTAAGACTGTGAGGATTATGCCATGATTAACTGTGGTTCTTCAGGGCAATAGAGAGATCGTATCTGACAAAACACACGGGGACAAGCACAAGCATAAGGCTCTGAAAGGAAGAAGGAGCTCTTCAGAGCCCCATGAAAAGAGAAGTATCATCAAATATTTGTTCTGGCAGAGCTTGTGAAGCAATCTATACTATCATACTAAGGATTTTGTGGACATCGTGCTGTGATCTATACTGCTACCTAAAGGATAAAAATCAGGACTAAGTAGTAAGTGATGTGGATGTTTTCAGGTCCAGGGTTTGAGTTTTCCCCCCTATGTTCATTTGTTTAGCAATATGGACATCACTTGTGAGAGCCAGTCAATGCCCAAGAGCCAACTGACTTCCTAGGTAAGACAAACACATGGTGGGGTCCAGTGAGCAAAGGGATAGAGGCAGCAGTGGTGTGTGTTTGTATCCACCATCTCATTGGTGTCATGAAGGGAAACTTCAGAGACAAGGGTGGAGGAGTAAAGCTGAGGATTCTACTCATTACAGAGCTTTTTTTTTTTTCCTATTTTTTTTTCTTTTTTTGGCTTTGACCTTTAGGAGCTTTTTTTCCTATTTTCTTCCAAAATGCAGAAAGAGGAGAAGCTGTTCTGTTCTCCTGGATGGCTGCCCTTAGCTAGGGCAGTTTCCCAAGGGCTTCTTGGCCTAGGTAAGTGCCAAGTAGCTAAGACAGGACAGCTGGGCAAGAGCAGAGATGGGATGTTAAAGCTGCGGCTTTTATTTACTGAGTAAATCTTCAACTAACAGGACAGCCTCATGTAGGGATTTAAGGTCTCTGCCTTTCCTCATCTAAGACTATTTTTTATATTAACTGAGGTGGTGAGAGAAAGACAGCTCAAGAATATTCAAGACATTTTGTCTTGTCTTCTATACACACAATTATGATAATTAATTACTGATTAGAGTATCAGAGCCAATGTGGAATCTATTTGTCTTATATTTTTACTATTCATTCCAGTGTCCCCATATGGAGGGTTTTCTGTTTCATTTTATAATCTACATTGGGATAAATTATCTCTAAAAGTACCCATTTTTCTTTATCAGCTGTAACAGAGACTCTAGTGACCACTTCAGAAGGATGGAGACATCTACAAGAGTCTCAGATTAATCCTTCTGCTCAAACATTGATTAATTCTCTAAGCCTATAGTCCAAAAAATTGGACTAAATGCTAGTAAAACCCAGCTTTTTTCCACAACCTCCAGCTTGCCAGGCAATTTGTTAGCCTGCTCACCCCATGAGTATTGAACAAATTCCAGTACTTCCAGAACGTGAACTGAGACCTTTAACTGTGTCTTAAAAAGTAAATGTTTCGTTTGATTTTAGCTTTAAAGAAAACATACCTTGTCATAAGATGATGCTTCTATATCCACCATAGCTATTACCACTCTTGCTGTAGGTGTCTTTTCAATGTAATCTTGTCTTCCTCTTTGAGATAAAATCTCCAGGAGGATTTGAATTATCTATGCCCATAAGGCTGGAAAACTGTTTGGTTTTTTTTGTCAATTGATTGACTGTGCAGCTTTTCAAATCCACAGAATTCTTCTTGATATAGAAAGTTAAGCCACCATAAGGTATTAGTCTATTCTATCATAGTCATACTCATACAATTCATCATATGCCTAGTTTTACACTGAGATGCATGACACTTTTTAACAGTTATCCTGGAATTAGGAAAGTCATTTTACTGTGTATACACATTACAATTTATGTCCTTAAATTGTTAATGCAAATTTAATTTTGATTAGTGGTATAATCAAAATGAATTTTGATTTCCAAGGCTAGTTTTCCTGATATTGTCATTAAGACATGCTATTAGGTTTTAATTTAACCCGATCTGTATTATATTCATAGTGTGGGGTTTTTTTTCTATTTTATAGTAATAAAACCAAAGACTAATTAAATCTTTGAGATAAATTGTTTGACTAATTGATCTTTGAAATAAAATAGCGTGCATTTGCATGAATATGTGTGTATATTGCAAATGCAGACATAATTTCAAATATTTCAGGTAGTGCACCATCTTCACAAGACCTCATGGATTTGCTATTCCTTTTTAAAGGAGGTTATTCAACTTAAGCACCGTCTTTTTCAATATGTTTTTATGGTTCATCCTAATGGAAATAATAATACTGAATAGCTGGATAGCAATTCACATATTCAAAGCACTGTGCAAACATTAACTAATACAGTTACACAACATCTAAATAACTATAATACTGGCTGTCAAGGCAATGAAGAAGCAGACAAATGCAGAAGACTGCAGGTGGTTCTGGAATGGATTCTGCAGTGAGGAGGGAGGGAGCAAGATCCCTCCCAATGGAGCTAGCTTTGGTGTGCCACTATGCTCCAGCTTTTGATTATTCTGTTTCAGCCACCTGAAATGCTATGTTTAAAGTGTTAATTAGCAGGTAGCAGATGCTGATCCTTTGCCAGTTCTGCCTTGGAAGTGTTCTTTGTGCTGTGCATCAAAATACAATTCCAGGTTTCCAGTGACTGATTTCCTATTGAACATCTGGGTATAGTTCTGGGTACTGACATTTTCAGAAATTGTTTTTCTTTGGTCTTTCTTATTTTGTTCTACTGTCTTTGGGATTTTTTAAAGCAAGCCACTGACAAGAATGAGGAAAAAACCTGTTTTGGTGTCTTGGTGGCATTTTGTCACTTTCGACTTTATGTTTTTTCTGGTGTAGGGCAAGAATATGCTGATGAATTTGAGTGCTTGAAAGATGCACTTGGAGACATTTAATTCTTTGCAGCCTTCTGTTAATTTCCTGGTTTAGAAATCAGTGCTGCTGAAGTCTGTTAAACAGTAGCAGATTTTGCAGCAAAGCCCTCTGTTCCTCAAGGACCCCAGATATAAGCACATTTCTGTCAGTGACAAGAATACTTTTTTATTCACCATAGAATACTTTTTTATTCACCATACCTTGAATGGATGAGAAAATAACCTGTTTTTCTGCATTCTTGACTGTACCTGACTCCTTTTGGCCATGACTGATATATTATATTCCAATAATAAACCTATCTGGAGATGATAAAAGTACTGAAGGTTATTTCACTGTTATTCTAAGTTGAGAAGAATGGGTCCAGACTTTTGGCCTTCAAGTGCAAGGGAAATTTTTTATTTTCAGTGTTAATGTTTGTTTTGTATTTTTTAAAATACAACCTCCTCCATTTATGTGCCATTTTTCATTGTAAACATTCAAAAGTGGTGTATGAATGTGATTGTGCACACAGTTTATGAATGGATAGCTTCACACATGGTTGAAATAAAGCAGCAGTTGCTGGGAGAAGTGCAAGTATTTAGCCATGAATAGCATTCTGCAGAGTAAGTCAGGGCATGTTGAACTGATACGCCCTTGCTTGTGAAAACTAACATGTCTTTAAGATCATATGTATGCTGTTTCTGGTTTTGCCATTTTTTTAAAAACAGAGACCTGAGAACAGGCCAGCATTGCTAGTGCATTGTGATGCTGGTTTATCTAATCAATAATACAATTAGTAAATATCTAGTAGTAAAAATTGCTAGCAACTGGCTGATTTCTATTGCTTCTCCCTACAATGCTTTTGTTCCTCATTATGGAATTGGAGAGTTTGTGTTTTGAATGCAATGTTAAATTATCTATATGTATGTTACTATTAGGAGAGAAATAGGAAACACAGAAAATTGAATTTAAATTTTCTTTCTGAATATTGAATTCCTACATCTTGAGAACAATTCTGTCAGATTCCAGTGATCTGTGATATTTTGTGAAGCCTTTCTGAGAAGCTGACCTTCAAATTCTTTTTGCCCCTTGATGACTTCACTGGATTTGCAAAGGCTTGACTCCTGTCTTGATGCACAGCAATGTTGTCACCACCGTTTGGCTCTCCAAAGTCACATTCGTGACCTCACAGAATATGCCTCTTCTGAAATCTGTAGCGATGAAGCATTTCTAGGTTTTTTTGTTAGAACCCACCAGATGTCGCAGTTTCTCCAAAAAGAGTGGCTTCTCCAGTCTTTTGAAACTGCAGCAGCTTCTTAGGTATTTGTCTGCAGTATTTCACACAGCAATAATTCAGTGATAGGTAAGTTATTGCTGGGCAACATGCTCCAAACCATCAGATCTTTTATGAACTCTTAAGCAGAATACATTGGTATGAAAATATCCCCATTTTACTTGCTGAAACATGGGGAAGATGTTGCTGTGATGCTGAACACCCAAGGACTGTGTGGCATTGTCACAGGTTGGTTACTGTACTGAGGCATTTTCAGAGTTATATGGCCACTTTCCCTTCATTCAGCCACGTTTGATGTCTGAGCTCTTATTTCTACTCTGATGTCTGTCCAAAATGGTTAAATGAATTCCAGTTAATGAGACGCTGCACTAAGGGAATTAAGTAAATACTTTTATACTGAAAGTATAACTGATGGAATGTGCCTACTAGTTAAATCAGCTAAAATTTTTCTTATCTAACTTTAACTACTTAAGAATTGAATAGATAGTCTGAAGAAGCTGTTGTGCCTCCCTCTGCAGTTAGGGGAGAAAAGCAAGTGCGGTCAAGGGCCATTTCATCTCTTCCTAAGACTGGTGCTGGACAAATTTTCTCTGAAGATACCTGTATCTCTCTGTTAAGTGTAGAAGGAACTTAAATTGCTATTTCAGTCTTGATGATTAGTTTGAAGGTGGTTAGAATTGGGTGGTCTTAATAGGCACAGTGAATAAAAGCCATTCAGTTTTACTTTTTTTGTTGCAACTTGTGTTTAAAATCAACAGGATTTGATCTCCATCAGCAGTAGTTTGAGCTCCATCAGCAGTAGTTAAAGAGACAATATTCACCCTATTGCAGCTATGCAAGTACTTGTGACTCTTTTGGAATAGTACCTAAGCTCCTGCTTAGGTGAAGAGCTCATCCAAAGTGAATCCTTATCCATATGCATCCCTAGACTTGCACTAAAGAAAATAAAAAAGCCCAGTGGAGATATAATTTAGCTTAAAAAATACATTAGTAAGTGTTGATTTTTCAGTTTTTGAGATCAGTTTTGCCAGGAGGAAAGAGTGAAGTGCACTTAACATTAGCAGTTGAAGATTCAGGCATGTAGACTCAGCTGGCTGTTTCAACTTTCCCTATAATCAAAGGAGAAAGAGCAAGGGCTAAACAAGAGTCTGTGCTTGGATGGAAAAAATTGTAATTTCCCTCCCTCACCTATAAAGATAATTTGTAGAAGTATCTTGCCAGCTAATGTTAGATAGAGATGAATCTTATGCAAAAGAAAAAAAAAAAGAAAAAAACAAGAAAAACCCCCAATATTTAAGAAATCTAAATCTTGAATTAAGCATATGCATATTTTTATATTCAGAAAGAACTTGGCAGTGTGAGCTTGTAGGGGGCTAATACAGATAATAGTCAACAAAATAATAATATACATGCTCTACAATAGACTGCAGTAACAGAAGAGACTTCCAGCCTGTGACATGCCAGGAGATAAGGAGTCAAGAGCAGAGCTAAGCTGGGATGTCTTGTTCCTCAGAGAGCACCATATGACAGACTGGGATTTTTTCCCATTCACACTTCAGGCAGCCATAAAAAAAGGGAGATTGGAGTTGGGGGGGCCAAATATGTGCCCACTCAAAAAAATCCTGGGACCTTTTCCAATTAATACTCAATATACAGATGTCTGACTTGAAAAAAAAACCAAAATCATTTCACAAATTAGGAGACTTTGTTGTGAAATATTTCAGGGAAATATCCTGACCTCAGTTGGGAAGAGGTTCTGTGCACTCCATGGACCTATCAAAACATGTGCAGTATTAAATATAGCTCCTCCTGACATTCCAAATTGCCTACCACTGATCTGCTCTCACTGAGAAATGACAGCACTGCTGGTGTAGCTGAGTCAAATTGTTGCTGTAAGCAGGGCTCTTCTTGGCAGAATCAGTCTGTATTAAGTTCACAACACTTTCTGCAGGACTGAGACCAATTTATAGTCTTTTTAATTAGATTTGTGAGCTTGATTAGTTTGAGTTTGTTAACAAGACCTCTTGCTTCAACAGCGGAGAAAGGCAAGCATCTTAGATTTCTGTTTCTTTAAGTTTTAACCACTGAGTGAATGCTCAGTTCTGCAATTGTGTGTGAAAGCTGAGCAGTTCAGAGACTCATCCTTGGACCTGGTGGACAGTAGGGGTCTGGCACTGAGATGCCTTTCCCAGCTATGGTTTTGGTGCTTCTCTGCTGCATTGTGTTGGTTGTAGCAGTCAACAAACTGCATCGCTTCGTCTGGAAGCTGGTGGTAAAAGTGGGATTACTTTACAGCCTGGTTGGTATAGGGAAGAGGATGGGATGCGATAGGATGTGATGGCATCTGCTCTCCCTTCTCCATCTCAGCAGCCATGGCTGAACATGAGAAGGAGGACAGGACTCTGGGGTACAAGCGATGGTGTGTGACGGGTGGGGGGGGGAGGGGGGACCACCAGCACCAGGGGATAGGGAGTGGAAATTGTCATTGTAAGGGGAAAAAGGGGCCAAATGGAGATGGAAGACAAGGAGAAGTGACATTACCTGCCCCACAAAATTCTCCATAGCTGCCACCTTGCACCCCACACAGCAGGAGCATGGGTCATGGGGAAACAGCCAGCTGAAGCTTCATTTTCCTGAAGTCGGTCCTGAAGTGAAGGGTAGGTGACCTGGGATTGATACCTGCTACTGAGGGTATATATTGGGATAAAAGAAGGTTTTCAATGTAGCTAAATAAAAGAACTTTAACTATGTGAACCTCACCCAAGAGACTTAGGGTCTGGAGTTGGTAACAGAGAGATGCAGAATAGCTGAGGAAGACCCTTAGTGGTTTCTATAATTCAGGCAAATTGTCCTGGTTCAAAGTCAAAGGGAAGAAGTTTATATTTTTCCTATTTTCTGCCCATAGAGAGCCATGCTGCATGAAACATCTCAGTATTTGAAGGTAAGGAAAAGAAGTGATGGCTGGGCAAAAGTCATGTTTTCATCATGGCTGTGCACTAGGAGTGCAGTCTCTGAGATGCCTGAGCACCTCCTTTACCCTTAGCTGAGGTTGACACTTCTCATTCTTCCCTTTTGAATCCCTAGAGAAATTTTGAGTCCGTGCCACATCCTTTCCACTTCTGCAGCCTTCCGATTGCCTTTCCTCTCCTCTCCAAACCTCTTCCTCTCCTCTCTGAACCTCTCCGAACCTCTCCGAATGTCTCTTCTCCTCGACTGCTTAAAATTGAGGCTGGTGTGCTCTGGTTTGATATTAGCAGATCTAGTTTTCACATCACTTCCTATATTCCCTCAGAAATATAATTGCTAGAAATGTTATTTGGAGAGTCAGGGTTTTTTTGTATAGATTGTTATTTAAAATATTGTGGTCTGCAAAGAAATCCTTCTCTCTTCATCATTTCTACTTTGGTTGGACAATGTTTATTTTTTATTCCTTATTCTCATTTTAATGACTGTATTTTCAAAATAAATTCCCTGCAATTGGAAGCTCAGTCACATCAACTGACTCCCCAGTTGGAGGTACAGACAGCAGTCCCACCTTTGTGGGGCCTAGCAGCAGCTATAAAAAGAGATGCAACTTACTGTCATAATCAGAGATGTAAAAAGTTAAGTAAAAAATTGAGGCTGACCTATGAAGGCGACTCATGAGGAAAAACTTGGCAGCAGATAGAAGCAGTCCTTACAGGTATCTGAACAACATAGTGTAGTTTTTGTATTCTTGATTCTTGAAAATGAAGTGTAATTGTACTTCAGATCCACAGGAAAAAGGAAATTCCTAGAATTAATTGGGAGTCTCATTAAGAAGAATTTTGAAGGGCTAAAAACCACTTTGTCTGTTTGGTGTTTTTTTCCTCTATTTTTAAAATAACACCAATATGCTCATGCTTCTCATCACCTTATAAGCTTTATGCACTTATATCCTTTAAGATAGAACTCTGTAGTCATGACCTTATTTAAATCCCCTTTCCCCCCTTAATTCAAACCAAGGTATTGTATTGTGCTTTGATAGTGGGGGACTACAGTAGTGTTTTTTGTGAGAAGCTGCTGGAAGCTTCCCCTGTGTATGATGGAGCCAATGTCAGCCAGCTTCAAGACAGACCTACCATTGGCCGAGGCTGAGCCCGACAGTGACGGTGGAAGCACCTCTGGGATAACAGATGTAAGAAGGTGGAAAAACTGTTGGGCAATAGCACCAAGGGAGAGAAATGCAAATACATGACAGGAACAGACACCAAGGTCAGTGAAGAAGGAGGGGGAGGAGGTGCTCCAGGTGCCAGAGCAGAGATTCACCTGCAGGCCATGGTACAGCCCATAGTGAGGTAGCTGTGCCCCTGGAGCTCGTGGACGTTCATGGTGGAGCAGATATCCACCTGCAGATCCTGGAGGACCCCATGCTGAAGCAAGTGGATGCTCAAAGGAGGCTGTGAACCCATGGGAAGCCCATGCTGGAATGGTCTCCAGGCAGGATCCATCACCCCATGGAGACAGTAGCCCATGCTGGAGCAGGTTTGCTGGCAGGACTTGTGACCCCATGGGGAACCCACACTGGAGCAGCCTGTTCCTAAAGGACAGTACCCCATGGAAGGGTCCTACACTGCAACAGTTCATGGAGAACTGCAGCCAGTTGGAAGGACTCCTGTTGGAGCAGTCCATGGAAGACTGTCTCCTGTGAGAGGGCCCCCCACATTGGAGCAGGGGAAGAGTGTGAAGAGTCCTCTGTCTAAGGAGGAAGGAGCAGCAGAGACAACACATGATGAACTGATTGCAACCCCCACAATCTTTCCTCCTGTGCTGCTCTGGGGGAGGAGTTTTTAAGAAAGATGCTTTTAAGATTAAGTTTTTATTTCTCATTACCCTACTCTGATTTGATTGGCAATAGATTGAGTTAGAGTCGAGTCTGTTTTGCCCGTGACAGTATTTGGTGAGTGTTCTCTCCCTGTCCTTCCCTTGCTCCATAAGCCTTTTGCAATATTTTCTCTCCCCTGCCCAGCTAAGGAGGGGAGGGAGGGATAGAGTGACTTTGGTGAGCATCCGGTGTCCAATCAAGGTCAATCCTTCACCAGTATTTTCATGACCACTTCATACTGGAAATTGTCTACTCACTAATGAGAACTGTTTTTCAGCTCTTTTTTAAACCTGTCTTCCCATTCCCAAGTCCAACCAGACAGAAAAGATACATCATAATGTTTTTTTCTAGCATTATTTTTTTTGTCCATCTTTTTGTTATTTTTCTAAAATTACTAATTATTTGTGTCTGTCTTCACAGACAGATGAAGAGCTGGATGAAATTTTTTTTGAGAAAATCTTTTTGGTCAGAAAAATATTGATTTCATAAAATCTGTTTGTGAGAAAACAGCTTTTGTGGGAAAGCTTCTAGTGAGAGATCACTCCAACAGTAGGTAGATTTGACTTTCAGATCATAGAAAGAGCAAGCACTCCACTGCAGAATATCAACCAGACAAGCAAAGAGTTAGAATGTGTGGGACCTGAGCCTGAGCAAGTTCTATAAATCAAGGGAGAAGATATACCTTGTATTAGAGCAGATGGCAAGCTTTAAGGTACATAAAACTTTCTGCAGTTCTTTGTACTCCTGAAATGTGCTAGTTTTTTTCTTTTCCAGGTATAGCATTTGGTTTAATAAAAGGTATTATTTCTTTTGATGAAACCTGCCCTTTGGCAAAGTTTGTTTATTTCTTGTGTCTTGCAGCAAAAGAACCCCAACAAAGCAACAAACTCAAAACAAAACCAATATCTCAAGCAAACGTTACTTTTCAAGCAGCCTGTCTTGCCTTTTGAAATTTGTGAAGGCCTTTGTCAAGCCTTTGCTGTTCTCAGCAGGAGATGAGTTCAGAAACATTCCAGTTCTCATTGTGTCTCTGGACTGATGGTATTTCGGGTAGATTTGAAAATACATGAAAGGAGGTCAATCTTCTTTAATGCTATCAAAGCATGCAATAAACCCATCATACACACAAGAGAATAGGTACACAGAGTACCCAAAGCAGAAATTTTATTCTGAGTAGCATGTTGCCTCTGAAGGCAATGAGTTCTACATAACAAAAGTCATCTTATATTTCCATTTCTCACGTTTCCAGTCTGTTGCACACAGATCAAATTACCAGAGGTTCAGATGGAACCAATTATTCAAAGGAATAATTCTTCCATATTCTTTCCTGGGAGAAAACACACATTCACAAGAAAGTTTCTAAAGGAGTTATGAATGTTGACACATACCTTCAAGAATGATCTTGCAGAAAGGAAATTCAGGTCTAGGTGCTCAGTGTGCCACATCCTCACTATAGGTTGCCTCCTAATGCAACCTGTACACCATAAATTTATAAGCAGATCCCTGCCAGAGCAAATGGATCGTGCAAATCATCAGTAGTAACTGAAACCTATGTGATATTGGTCACCAAGGAACATCAGCTTACATGCTCCTAGCCATGTTGTCCTGGCATATACATATTTTTCTGCAGGCTTGTGTGTCTGGTTTTGGTGCATGTACCCCAGAATACCAACAGCAACAACCCAGACAGAAGCTGGTTGCGTGCGAAGTTGTACCGGGATTGATCTAATTGTACTGGGAGCTAAGATGGTGTCATCTTGCCTTTTTGCTTCTGGGATTTTCCTCTTTCAGATAAATGGTAGGAAGAGAAAATGGAGGATATTTTCCTACAGACAATAATAAGAGATTATTGCCTTGCATTAGATGGGGTATTATGAATGTCTGGGTTATAAGTAGGTAACAGACTCTCTTCATAAACACCTGCATAAGGAGAGCTCAGACAGTCCTCAGTTTAGCAACAAAGTTTGCTGCTTCCCACTCTGAGTATCTAATCAGGAACAGCAATCAAGAGATCTATCTAATCAAGAGATTCTACCTTTTTGCCTGAGTGGTAGCAGTACTCCTATATACAAGTAACTCTGTAGCTCCATGGTTTCTACAATGAAGTCGTGCATCATTCCCAGCAGATTTGTCTACCAGTAGTGACCATACTCTTGACTTTTTCTGGTCAAAGCAGTGGCTGAAGAAGAAGCAGGTATGAGGGAGGCTAAAGAGGGAACCTCATCTTTCTTTCAAGTCATGCAGCCATGCATATTGGGATCCAGTATCCTACTCTGGTTGCTTTCTGCTTTTTATTGACACTGTCTCTGTTTCTTCTGTCTGTAAACTGCTCAGACTCAGCTCAGAAGCCCAGGTTTTTTTTAGTTTGAAATGCTCTATGATCCGAAAGCAAAGCATTTAAGGGACTATTTACCTTTCAGAGGGAGGAAAAAGTAAACCGTTACATATCTGTTCAAGGAGTGCTGCACATAGTGGACAGCAAATAAGATGCAAGTCTAAACAAAATAGTGTGAATTTTGCACTAGAGATTGAATAAACTGTATGCATGAAGGAGATGAATTACAGTTTCACAGGCAATTGTAATCCTGGTGTTTCCTGTTGTTTTTGAGAGTATGGCTATAGACCTTCCAGACTAAGCATTAGGATGAAGGAATAGAATTACAGAATTTTTAGTTTGTAAAATATGATGAATCCAAAGTTTGCTGATGAGCGGTAACGCTCATAAAAGAACTACTCTCTATAGCTTATCAATGTATATTACACCACCTGGCAAGTCCAGATGGTTTTAAGCAATCATCTATATCCTTCAAGAAATTTATGGACCTGAAAGTATTTGAGAGCAGCACCCTGATAAGAGAAAAGGGAATGGGCCAGGTGCACTAGGTATCAGAAGCAAACAAATGATTAGGTCTAGTAAAACCTGTAGTGTTTTTAGAACAGATCCCAAGATTCATTGGTAAGACAAACAAGCAGAAGGGATCTTCACAGAATTTACAGTTAGATCTGCGAGGAGAATTAAGTTGCAACATGCCAAGCACTACAGTGCTGTTTTCATCAGCCTTTTAATCTAGTGGAAGCTGAATGAGTGGTTATAGTACTACAAAAGGAGATCCATCAGAGTCAGCCCAGTACAGAGGAAGATGTCTCAACCTACTAAATGCTGGAGGAATGTATGTATGTAATCCATTTCTTTCATAAGGATTTGGATGCTTACTGTGGAGACTAGGTCAGTCAGTGCTCCTGCTTGCAGCTGCAAGAGCACGAGGTTGTGACATTTCCTCACAGTGATTAGTAAGGAGGGTATGTGGTTTTGATCTTTTCCTGCCTTAGGGGATAGGAACCAGTATCACCAGCAACCTGGACTACAGCCTTTTGCACAAAAGGGGAATTTTTCTATCCTGTCTATAAAAACTCTTTCACTTTATTAGTTTGTTATTTAATGAGGTACAGAAGCATGAACAAGGCTATAGCCTTGTGGAGAGGTGTCACCTGGGGAAAGAAAAAAGAGAGGTTTTATTTAGTGGTGCAGCAAATGTGGAATTTATATCACACAGATAGTTTCTCTCTTTAATATGCATTTACGGTATCATCAAAGTGAAACAGTCTGCTAGACGGTTTTGGCAAATTCTTCAGATAAGGTTTACCCCTGTGACAAGAACAGTTGCCTAGAAGGTGAAAATTTAAAAACCCTGACAACAGACTGGGTTAATAACCACAACATTCCTTAGCTAGGCAAGTTCTCTTACTGCTGAGCTACTAATGAAGGGGAAAGATGACCTCCCCTTTTGAAAGGTTGTTTTGATTTTTCCCCCCAGAGTCTGACTTCAAAGCAAAGGGATGCTTTGAGATTGTACTGCAGCAGGCTGGCCTGGTTTCTGAACACAAGATAGGTGTCTGTGCCCAAGATGGGTGTCTGTGCCCATACTGATGATAAAGAAAGGCTTCTCAACTCTTGTTTAATTTTTTTGAGCACTCTAAAATCACTGCACATTCTCAGTCATATGAAAGTTTCTGTGTGCTTGTGTCCTTGCCTAAGCTTAAGCAGAGTTTTTGGCTCCAGAGTGGTTGACACTTAACTAAGAACTTTGGGAAGTGGAGAGGCACGTCACTCCTTTACAACTGGATCCAGTCAGCTTCCTCAGCAAGTGCCAAGTACCTGTCAGCAAGACCCTCCGGAACTGAAATCAGTTTAAAAACATATAGCTGCCACAAGAAGAAAGGACAGACTCTTCTCCCCAAACCTTTTACAAATGGCCTGTTAGCTGGAACAGTTGCCTCTGAGGCAAAAGGCTTGGAGATCATATAGCCCACCTCAGCTCCAGTCTATAAGATCAACCTAGTGCATAACTGATATTTAGGGAGATGATGTAGCATTTTCTGGTAGCTTGCATTTGGTAGGACAGAACTTCTTATGCTTTTAAGTTTTGTTTTTAAGCTGCATAGAAGAATATAGTATAATAACAGAATACTTGCAAAGCATTTTTAAAAAGTAAGTACAAAACCTTGCAATGAATTGCCTAAAAGGAATTTAGACAAGAAAGAAAATGCAAATAATGCTAACACTTTTGAAAAAGCACAATCTGTATTTTAACTAGCATCTGATTTGACAAGGGAATTATTTGTTGTGAACTTTTTGCTCCCTTTTTAAAGGTAAATTGGAAAAATAGGCTTTATTCTGATCTCTGATTTGGATTCCTAGAAATTAAGATTGAGAAGTCAACTTTTATAGTTCTCATCAGATTTTGAGAAAACCATGTCTGAAAACAGGCTTTCTCCAGTTGTGACTCTCTTGTGAAAGAAAACCCAATAGTGTAATAATGTATGTCTGTTCAAAGTACACAGAGCTGGTGTTAGGACTTTGCATGGTACAGCTGGGAGGAGACTGCAACAGGAGATACAACTCCACAGTACAGCTTCTCAGAAAGTGATTCCCAAATGGACCAATTATTTCTCAGATAGTGGATTAGAGCTCCTAAAATAAGAAAAAGGGGTTAAGGAAGATGGTAAGATAGGGGAGTTGAGGTTATGTATCTGTGCTTATAATGGTAATAAATAAATAGGAAATCTTTGTGCTGTTGTTGAAGTCTCTGAGTACCTAAAAATGCTCTTTGCCTAAGGCAAGTCACAAGAGAGAAGAAACAATCTGAAAATCATATGAAAATTTACACTTATGTGAAAAGACCTTGAGAAAAAATCTGTAGAGAAATTTGGGGGTTTGCAGGAAAGACGCTAACCATGAGCTGTATACTTGTTCCATTCCTGCTGTTGTTAGAGACAAATACATGATAACTTCCTTAAATTAAATCAGGCGATATTCTTATTTCTACTTAACTACATACTTATGAAAACAGAATGAAGTTGGAAAGAGATCATAAAATGAAATGAATTGATCTTTGTCTTCAACATGCACCAGGTCTGCACCTAGAGATCCCTGAGGGAACTCTTGTAGGTATCTCATCACTCTACCCTTGTTGAATCTATAGATTTAGTTGTCCCACAGCCCTAGTGAAACCACATCTTTCAGAGTCTACTTTAAACTGTAATCCTTTATTTACAAATAAACAAACACATTGAAAAATAAGTTATTAAAAAAAAAAAAGAATAGTTGGCCACATGTATACAAAGCTATTTGAAAAAGCACATTAAAGAAAGTGTCCCATGGGGCATCGTCCAGAGCCACAATACAGTGGACCTTGTCCCTTGCAATTTTATTTAGTTCTTTAGCTGTATAAGCTGTTTTATTTCTTCTCTGTGGTGCTGGACTGATGGTAGAGTCCTTGTGTCCTTGCCCAAACAACTTTTAATCTAAAGGCAGGGTGAACACAACAGCAGCAATCCATATGAAACAAAACATCTGAGAAAAACAGATAATTCATTGTGTTTTGATAGAATATGAGTGACTTGCTAGGAGGCTTAGGGCCAGGTCATTGTGTGAGATCATGTGAGATATGATATATCTCGTATAAATCCATTTACCCTTAACTTCACTGAACTTGAACCAACTAATGACAGATGAAGGGCCAAATTATTTATACCTTTGAAGGGAGTATGTTGCCTGTGGATAAGAGTTATTTCAGTTTTGTGCTGGTAGAGGGCCTTGAGCAGTAGGGTCAGTACACAGCTGGACCTCTGTGCAGTAGATAGTATTTTATTTCAGATGAATTTTCAAAACCTCTGGCCTCAGCTGCAGTCAGATGGTGCAACTCCTTGTCCACTGAGGTCAGATCCAGATGGATATCATACTGCTGAAGTCAGCCTAGTGTGATTTCGGTCTCCCTTTCAGTAGTGTCACTTGGATAGAAATTCAGTCCTTATGGTCATGAATAAAACACTTGTATTACTTTAGATTTCTCTTGTATTTATAAGCCTGCTCCATTCATTCAAATATTCATCTGAATAGAACATCTGTTATCCATGGCCATTTTGTCCACTTCAGATCCTAAGAGAGTAAAGGAATATATATTATTCCTATTAGGTTGATGACCAGCACTTTAATAGTGTTTTTGTAGTGTTTCAATGAAAATTAATAATCCTGGTGTCATATTAACTTAATTTTGAAGAATCACATGAAAAGAATATTATCCCGGGTTACCAAACATACCGTGTAAATAGCAATTACTATGGAGACATAAGTGAGTTAGAGGTAAAGCATATTAACTAAATGCTTGCAGCACAGGTAATTCACAAAAGGCTTATGGGCTCTCCAGCTAATATTGTCCCCAATCATCTCCTAAAAGAATTGTGTTGACTTTTAAAACAGGGAACTGTAGATTGGCAGACAAATGGCTAACTAATTTTATACCACAGAGTCATAAATATTTTGATGCTATTTATTTTCTGGAGATTTGTGTATAAGCAGACATTTAAGCAGAATCTATGCTGCTACTGAAAGACAGAAAAGGTAAGGTGGTAATTTGGTGTTTCCATGGTTCTAGGCTGCTGCAGTGGAAAAAACATTTCCAGAGCTAGGCTATGAGGGCCTGACTTGCTACAACCTTGAATTGCAGTGTAGTTCTTTAGGAGATTCTGCAGTGTATCACAACAGATTTCTAGTGCTTTTCTGTGGAGAAACCTCCCCTAGGCTGCTTTATGGTATTTAGACTATTTTTAAGAATGGGGGAAAGATTTTTATCATTTAATATAGCCTGCTGATCTTATATATCTAAATGGAGGTTTCAAGACATGATTGGACAAGGTGCTAGATAATCTCAACTAGGCTCCCTTTCCCACAAAGGATTGCATGAAATTATCTTTCAAGGTCCCTTCCATTGTGGCCTGTTCTAATATTTTATATAGGGACATGAAAGGACATTTTTAAGGAAACCTTTGTTAATGGAATTTTGGAATAAAAGGGACTGGGCTGTGGCTGATAAAACTTAGGTTTTGCCTCTGAAAGAGAGTGCATGGGAGAAAAGGCCTCTTTGTCCTTTTAGGTATGTCAATAACCAGAGCAGGTCCAGTCTTGGATAGCTTTTGCATACTGAGAGGGAGAAAGTGGAACATATCAGACACTGTAGACAGCTCCTCTGGAACAAAGGTGGTGAAGTGGCAACAAAGCATGGCCATTCAAAAGCAACAAAATGCTTGAAGTTCTCATTTTTCAAATGTAATTCGTAAAATAGGGCAGAGCCTCAGCTGTTATGAACAGAGACGTGTGGCTGGGTCAAATGGTTGTCAGGTGTGTTTTTCCTGCTGTTCTGCTCTTGAAAAAAATAAGCTCCTTTTTGACATGATCTTCTTTTGCTGAGGCTGTAGGAAAAGCACTGAGGTTGGACTGTGTAGTTGTTTCTTACTGTGTAAACATCATACACCTCCTTTGTGCTTGATCCACGCATACATAGTCTCACTCCTAAAATAAAGTGGACCAGAATCCTGTCTCAGGTTCTGAAGACAAGTGGCTCAGCATAACTTGGATCTTTATGTTTAACTCCTCTTTCTGCACCTCAGAGCAAGATAAACACCTCTTTGTTTCCCACCAGGTACTGTCCCTGTCCTGTACTATTCCCCAGACTATGAGCATGGGCCAAAACTGCACCAAGTCAAGGCTGACAGCTGAGGAGAGGCTCAGCAGAAGCCTTGCTGATGCAATTATGTTGGAAATTGCCATGTAGCTCAGTAAATGCAGCCTGTTTCCCTGGTATGTAGTGCTATTAAATGGTGTGTTAAGAACACAATTACTCTTATGATCCAGAGTTAGTTAAATCCTATGATTTCCCAGATACCTGTGAGTGTGTAGGAACTCTTGACATGAGCTTTCAATACTGGTTTCACAGGGTGGTTTTTCAGTGAAGTAAATGAGTTTTCTCAGCACATCATTGGAGCCGTGGAAAATTGATCCCATGGATGCCACTGTCTTGCTGCAGGGAGCCCTGTGTTACTGCATGTTAATGTTTCCTTTGAGTATCGATGAAAAAGCCTGAATGCTGTTCATCTGACTGTGGTGGGAATTCAGAGAAAAAAGATTTGTGTCTACGTCTAAAAGAGAGGTTTTTGATGCCTCATACCTGGAAGTGTTCAAGGCCAAGTTGGATGGGACCCTGAGCAACCTGATCTATTGAGTGGTATCCCTGCCCATGGCAGGGATTTTGGAACTAATTGATCTTTAAGGTCCTTTCCAACCCAAACCATTCTGTGATTCTACGATTCTAAGAAGCGACTAATAACAACTAATTTTCAAAGTTTACGAAAGCTACTTAGTGACAAATCGAAATTCTACAGGTTTCCAGAGCCTCAGTTTAGGAAAACATCTTTTTATTTTCTACATCAAAGAATGAGCTTTAACTTGAGAGAAAAATGGTTGTCTTAGTGCTCTATTCCTGAGAGAGGCAAGAGTGTCAGCAAGTAGCAGAAGGAACAGCTGGGTGGACTGGCAGAGGTGTGACTGCTTCAGCAGCCAATGTCAAACTATGACTCAGCCAGCAATGCTGGTGCAATGCACCATGGAAAGTTGCATCAGGACTGGAGATGGCATCATGTGTCCTCCCCAGGCATAACTAACCATCCAGAAAGTGCACTATCCATTCTTTCATGCATTTGCACAGGTAACATAATCTGCAGAGGAAACAAGGTACTGAGGTGGGATGAGGAATATGGCTTCATACAGGCACAAGCCATGGCATGGACTCTAGCTCTGATAGGTAAACTACAGGATGTTTTCCTGGGTAAGCGTTCTTCCAAAGCTACAGTTGTCCAAAACTCTGTGTCAAATTCAAACCTTTTTTAAAGATATCCTGAAGATAACCTATACTCTCAGGTTTGCACCTTTGTGTAGTACGTGGTGGGCGCAAACTATTACGATCAAATAAATAGACATCCCAATCGATTGCATCTCATCTGAAAAAAAACAGCCTCTAATGTTGTTTTGTAGGCTGTATTTTAAAGTGAAGACCTCTGCACTGAGATGAAAGATCATGAGTTCTAGTTAGTTTACTTTTTAAAAAGCTTGCCAAGTGAATCTTAAAGGCTCAGACGTAATTTCCAGTCAATAGTTTAGCCAAAATGATGCACAGAGACATGAAACACAAACCCTGTGAGGGCTGGTTCAATGTCTGTCTGTTTGTATGAATGCCTGTGGTGCAGTGACCACAGAGCATGCTTCAGTCCTGTAGCAGTTCAACATGTAGGCTGTGCCTTGACAAGGAGCAGGTGAATAGAGAGTTCAACCTTGTGGCATACAGAAGTTGCTGTTTCGTTAGACACTGGACAAAAGCACAGTGGGAGACAACCTTTCCCATCAGGAGAGTATGGTCCAAATAAGCCAGGCAAGAAAGGGAGATGTAGAGGGACTTAAAAACAGTTTACCAAAGACACTCAAGTAGTGGCAGGCAGGTATGTAAAGTGTGCTTCTGGTGAGAATAAAATTTTTTAAGATTTCAGGTATTCTTCAATCAACACACCATGCAAATTTATAATTATGTGATTTTGTGTTATAACAATTGCATCATTATTATTTACATTATTATTATTTGTAATTGAGACATAAGTTGCTTCACATTGTCTTAGTGTGAGTCTGTGTGGAATGTTATGAAGCACTTTGAGTATGCCATTTGAAGAAGCCAGTGAACTGGCTAGGGGTCTGCACCTGAGGCACCAGGGCAGGGTTTGGCTGAGAAATGAGAATGAACTCTGTTCAGCACAGGTAACTAATGGATTGTAAGAAGGTGAAGGGGAATTACTAAAAAAACCCAACATATAAAATCTAGTTCGAAAAAAGTGAACAAAAGAACTGTTTTATTGCTGAAAATGCAAAGCCTTTCCACTTTGTGGTGTAAAGTTAATTTAAATCTTATGTGGGGAAAATGAAGCCATGGTAAATTTTTATCGCAGTGAAAGTAAATCCAAAGCTACTGTAACAATTTGTTACAAGTCATTTCTCAGCAACTTTTCAAAATATTTATTTAATACAATATTTTTTCAATTAAAATTGCCAACTGCTTAAAGAGGAAAACCCCCCTAAATACGAGACTGTTTAAAAAACTATACACATCCACAAGGAGAGAGTACAAAGTTAAATACAAAAATTTCCACCAGTGACAGTTGCACTTTGTTGTGGTAATGTCACCCATATGTTTCAGCAAAGCCTTCTCCTACCCAGCAATTTGAAATGCGTTCCTCCGCAAAACAAACACAAAACCCTGAGCAGTATTATTCATCATCCTGCCACATTTTTGTCCGTGGAAGACAGCCATGCCTTACAGCTTCCCCAGCTTAACGAGCAGTTTGTCTTGTGAATCTGGTAACAGCTAATATCTCCTTGTAGTCATATAAATCTTGATGAGTCTAGATGAGATGGAAAAGATCAAAATATGCTGCCAGAGAACTGGATAAAACAATTAGAATAACTTTTGTATCATAATTTAACATCTAAAATATTTTCTATGTATATTAGATGAGTTTTCTGGGTTTGGTGGCATCAAGCTGATTTTATTGGCATCAGCTGCTTGGTTTGTTGCTGGTGAATATAAGACTGGCTTCCTGGGTTCATATACAGACAACATGTAGAATAAGATCTTACAAGGAAATTAAGGTCTGGTTTACAGAAAAGAATTCTGAAGCTTTCTCTTCAGGCTGTGAACTAAATGTTATTCTTATTTTTTATAGCAGGTGAAAATGCATGGAGGGGAAGGGGAAAAAAATAATTGTTTTCTTATATCCATAGGGGACATAAAGACTTAAATCACCTAAGAAAGGCCTAAACTGAAAGAGTACAGATTTAGACTAGATATCAGGAAGAAATTCTTTACTGTGAGGTTTGTGGAACAAGTTACCTAGAGAAGCTGAGGCTGCCCCATCCCTGGGGCATCAAGGTCAGGTTGGATGTGGGTTTTGATCAACCTGCTTCAGTGGTTGGTACCCCTGCCCATGCCATGGAGAGTAGGAACTAGATGTTGTTTAAGGTCCGTTCCAACCCAAATGATTCTATGATTCATTCTGTAATTCATCTGATTTGTAGGTTCTTCGCATATGTTTGAGGACAATTGACCCATCCAAGTGATCATTCTCATTGAGCTCCTCTAAAATCTCTTCAGCTCATCCAAATTCTTTTGGAAAAGCAGTTCTCAAAAGTGTGTATCCAGCTTAGGTAAAGTGTTACTAGGTCTGTGAAAAGTGGAGGAACTACTTAACTCGTAGGCACCTGTGAAATTCAGCAGAAGCCTCAGGGTAACCTGAATCCATAGGGCCTGTTTATCACCTTCATAACACTGCCAGTGCACGATGAGGTTTCTCAATGACACACATTTAAAGGAATAACAGGAAACAAAAGCAATCTTCTAAATTACCCCTCTGTTTTCATTTGGAGTTTAATTGTGTTTCCAGGTCTTTTTATAATGACATTGTAAAATCATTGACTGCTCATTTCTTTTTTTTTTTGGTACATGCTGTTCTTAAAATCTGAGTCAGGGCTCTATACTAGAACAACCTATTCAGTAAGAGCAGGATAGATAATTTAATTTTATGTTGGAAAAATGTAATCTTCATGCTACCTTTCTATTTTTATTAGTAACTGATGAATTCATCTCTTTTTGCCCTTCCTCTACCTTCTATGGCCAGAGAAGAGAAAAAGGCCTGAAATCTCTACTGATTACAAAAATCTCCACCAACCTTTTTTTTTACAGTCACAAAAATTGTTACAGTCTTATGCTGCAGACTTTCCTCCCTTTTTTCCTTACTCCAGCTCCCTAGGTGCCTCTGCTGTAGAGTCAGTCTGTCATCCATCAGCTTGACAGCACCCAAAAGCCTTTCACACTGGTAAAGGCACACCAAGCTAATTCTCTTTTGTAGCCTATTGGATTTGCCTCTGCTCTAAATGGTCGGGGTGCTACTCGTCTTTGTCTGTTTCTGTCAGTCTGCAGGCTGAAATCTGTTTGTTTATAGTCATATTTAAGACTTGCAAATGGCAGTACTTTTTATTTCCTAATTTTCAAGACATTGTAAATGCCAGGATATGCAAATGTAGGACATGAAGTGGAAAAAATAGCTCTTGGAAAACCTCATTAGAGTACCACATGTACTGCTGGGGCCAGAGCAAAACTATTCTTAACATTATGGTCTTGCTCAGAGGACAATGCAGAGAAGCAACTTGTTTTCCATTGTTCTCCATCACCCTCCAGAGTCCAACTCTCTCCACTGAGAAGGACACAAGCTCTTTATGCAGCACCCAAAAAATAGGCTTGGGAATAAACTCTGCCATGTTCCATTTCCTACATTGACAGTAAACTTCTGGCCCATCTGTTAGGAAACAACATAGGATGTGGAAAAGTTGGGTTCAGCTCCCTCCTCTACCTAGGGAAATGTGAATCTGCATTTCTCTCTCAGAGCACAGCAGATTTTGTATTGTGCAGATACTTGTGAAAGCTGCTTGGCCTAGAGTTTGTTAGAGATAGCCACAGTCGTGCCATAAGTCCTGGAAAAACTAGTGATGTGAATATAACTTCATACAGAACTATGGAGTAACAGAATAGCTAGTCTTGGAACAGACTTCTTCAGATAGTCTAGTCTCATTCTCTGCTCAAAGTAAGGTCAACCAGAGCAGGTTGACCAGGGTCATGTACAGTCATGTACAGTCAGAATTTGAGTATCTCCAAAGTATTCAAACACAGTCTGTCTGGGCAACATGTTCTAATGTTTGACTACCCATATAGTAAAAAAAAAAAAAGAAAAAAGGTTTCTCTTCTGCTTAGATTGAATTTTCTTTATTTTGATTTGTACCCATTGCCTCTTGTCCTGTCACTGGTCATCACCAAGAAGAGTTTGACTGCATCTTCCTTATTACACCCAATCAAGTATTTATAGACACGGACAAGATGCCCAAGAACCTTCTGTTTTCCAGGCTGAACAATCTCAGCTCTCTTGACCTCTCTTTGTATGGCAGGTGCTCCAATTCCTGAACAATTTTCCCAGACCTTTGCTAGACTCGCTTCAGAAACTCTTTATTGTGTTGAGGACCCCAGCATTGAACCCAGCACTCCAGATTTCTCACCAGTGCTAGGTAAGAAGGATCCCTTGACCTTCTGGCAATGCTTTACCTAAAACATCACATTATGCTACTGTCCTTCTTTGCCACAACTGCCCGTTACTGGCTCATATTCAATGTCTTGTCTCTCTAAAGCTGCATTTCATCCTGTTACCTGTTGGTTCATTTCTCCAGCCTGTTAAGGTCTGTCCTAATGACAGCAGAAACCTCCTGTGCCTTAAACATTCCTTTCATTTTTGAATTCCTGCGGACCTTCTAAAGGTGCAGTCTGTCCCATTTTCTGGGTCATTCATGAAGACAGTAAGCAGTTTTGGCTCCAGTACTGGCCCCTGGGGTACATCATTAATGTGTGACCTTCAGCTGGACTTTGTCCTGCTGAGCATAACCCTTTCAGCCTGGCACTTGACAGCAGTTTTCTGTCCACCTCTCTCTCCATTCTATCTAGTCTATGCTTTATCTGTTTGTGACTAAAATCAAAAGGAAGAACATACACTGCTTTCCCCTCATCCACTAAGCTGCTCATGATCTTGTGGAAGGCTCTCTTTGGTCAGGCATAACTTCCCCTTCGTGAACCTATGCTGACAACTCCCAGTCACCTTCTTGTGCTTAACAATTTGGAAGTGGTTTCCAGGATTATCTGGTCCATCATCTTCCCCAGGGATCAAGGTGAGGCTGATCACCTGTACTTCTTTGCATCCTCCTTCTTACTATTCTTGAAGATACAGCTTTCTGCCAGTCCTTAGGAACTTCCTTCAATTGCCTTGAGCAGCTTCACAATGTCATCAATCAGCTTCTCAGCTATTATTAGTGTCCATGGACTTAGGTATGTTTAAGTGTTACCTAACCTATTTCTCCTCCATTGAGGGTAAATCTTCTTTGATCTGGAATTTCTGTTTGGTCTCAGGGGCTGAGATTCCCAAAGGCCACTTCTGCCAGTAAATACTGAATGAAAGAAAGCATTCAGAGGTACTTTGCCCTTTGTCACTAAGTTCCCCAGCTCATTCAGCTCTGGGCACACATTTTCCCTACTCTTTCTCCTGCTGTTGATAGAGCTATAGAAACTTTTCTTACTGTTCTTCTTGCCCTTTGTCAGATTCAGCTCCAGGTATAGGCTTTGGCATTTCTCAATCCTTGTCTGTGGGTTTGGGCAGTATCTATATATTCCTCCTGGTTGATCTGACCCTGCTTGTATACTTTCTTTCTGTGTGTAAGTTTAGTCAGGAGCTCCTTTTTTATCCATGCAGGCCTCCTACTGCTTTCTGCCTAGGTTTTTGCATTTTGGGTTGGACCACTCTTGAGCTTGGAGGAGGCTTTAATATCAACCAGCTCTTCATCCCTCTTTTCTCCAGGACTGTATGGCATGGGATCCTTACAAGCAGATATGTAGTGTGCAAACTAAGATTTGCACACACTGGGTAAGACTTTGTGACTTAGGAAGTACTTCAGGGAACTTGAGAAAGAAGAATCCCTATGTTACTGACAAACCAAACAAAAGTACAGAATAGTCAGTCATTTTCACAAAATGCATAACTCTCATTTTCATAAAATACCCCAACCCTCTGACATACCTGGAATGATAAACAGGGGGGGAAACTGTTGAAGTTACATGAATATGAGTCTCACTTTATGAATGTTTCCAAGTGATCTGAAATAGGATAGAATGCTCTGTACTTTTTTTTTCTTCCCCCCATAATGCAAGACACTTTGGGTTGAAGTTCTGATTTTTCTGTGTGTGTTTCTGCAAACTTCTTTTTCTGTTAGAAGCTGTTTCTTGTAGGTTAAGGTCTGATATTAGCAAGGGACAGCCACAGATTGAGCACTACTTAAAACAGAGCTATATGCATTTGTCTGTCCAAATTTATTTCACTCTGTCTCCCCTGGGTCTTTTATTTTTGATTTCCCCTTACTCTGCCATCATTACCTGTTCACATCTCTCTTTTCCTGGTCCCAATATGTTTGCTTCTGTCAGTGAAGCTGACTTTCCTTTCTCTTTCGTCTTAATCTTTTTACATCTTTACTAAACAGGTCTGCTTTCTTTTTTGATCAGTCCTCAAAAATTACCTCTGTTATGTCTTTAAAAGGTTAGATATACACATGAATTTTCAGTGTAAATAAAAATAAGTGGTAGATCTGTGTATATAAAATTCTGAGACTTGGTCCGTTTGGGGAGCATCTACCTGTTTCCATTTTTAACTCTTTAAAATTTATTTTTCCTGCTTATTTCACCCTGGCTTTTTTCACTTAGTGTCTGTCCAAACAGACTCAGATATTGAGACTCAGCTTCACATTGCTTGGTCTGTGTCTGGTAGAGTGGAGGAAGTAATCTGCCTTTTTCTTTTCCTTATCTTGACAAATTATTACATCTTACATTTATTATGGTCAAAATAGATGATGGTGGTTTTCATTTAGACAATTAACTATAAGTTTTTTTAATGAATCATGAAAGATAATCAATATCTGAGCACATTCCATGATGAACAGCTATTGTTGACTCATCAATAATTGCAAGTGAGAGACTGTGGCTCAATCAATTGTATAACTGAAAGTTATATGTTAGTGATTTTGGAGCAAATAGCAGTAGAACATCCAACAAACTTAATCTGAGAGACCATAACATCCCTGGCAAAGACTAATGATGAATAATGAGTTGTCTAACTCCTGCTTAAGGCTTCCTCAAGATAACATATCTTCTCTATGTGCACCTTGCTCCAGCTGTACTGTTCTTCATGCACCTCTCTCAATTACCCTTCTGAGATGAAGAAATATTATGCTTAAATAACTGAACTGAGGTGCAAAAAAGTCTATGAGCTTAGGCTGGACCTGTTGACCCAAGAGTGACCACCTTCTTCCCTATGTTTTCTTTTTAATTTGGATTTTTATTTGTAACCAAATCCTGGCTGCAAGACATTATGTAGTTCCTATGCAGATTGAACATATAAAACATTGAAAAAGAATTTTCAGTTGTGTTTGCTCTTGCTCTGCGGTTGGCAATAGCTGGGTGATATTTGGCTCTACCTGAATTGGCAGAAGTCTTTCAGAAAGTCTTGATCTTACAAAACAAGAAGCTGCCCACAGCTCTCAGCATGGCACATTTTTATCTTAGATGACTATTAGTGTCATTAGAAGGTCATGATACTGAGTTGGCTATTCATGCAAGAAAGTTTCCACGATAAACTGAAGCAACAAAGGTAGCTGGAAGAATTTCTACTCTTTCTCTTATCTGCAGTTCACTGTTTCATGTTTTACAGAATCTTTTCTGCAACCTGTTATATATTGCAGGCCTCTGGTTGTGGAAGATAAAATCTTTTACTGGTTTGAGCTATACTATAACTATCAGGAGAACAGAAGATACCCAGTCTCCTAGAGCTGTGGTAGCCATTGGAGCCAGAGCTCTGTATTGTGCCATTTGGATGACAAAGGTAATCCACTAGTCCCAGTCTTCTGTTCCATGATGTTGACTTTATCAAAGCAAGTTATGCAGAGTTCAGTCTCTCTTCTGCATTGGGTGGATAGATCAAATCTCAGGGTATTACACAGTGAAAACAATTGGTATTCAGCTGCAGATTCTCTGCACAGTGGCAGAGACTTGTTGGCTGCCTTCCAAGGTAGGTTTCAAAAGGACTCTTGAACACGTTGAAAAGAGAAGAGACATTTCAAGGAGTTATTACTTAGTTAAGGATAAAAGAGACATGACTCTCAAACTGACTTGAGGGTCTTTTACAGACTAATATTGAGATACTTTGTCTTACAGAGTATATATCCCATTTTCCTTCCCCACAAGTTGCAATCTTAGGTTTTTTTCTCCATACTTTGCTCTTAACTCTCTCTTACCAGTCAGTACATCTCCCTCTGTTCACATTGGGCTTGTTCAGGCAGCATGGACTGGCTTATTCAGTGCCTTTTTAAGAGTGCAAATGCATGGTAATTTCACTTGCCATTATGGTTTGGGATCTAGATCTTGAAGACTGACACAACACATCACTGTGGTTCGAATTAAAGAACCTTTCCCCAAACTTGAACAGCAAGGAACACACAACTTTCTCTGAGGAGAAATTGCACTTGAAGAGTTGTGTTCAATGTCTTGATGTCCAAGTGGCCACCAGTGACAAGTGGAGCTCCTCAGGGATTAGTATTGATACTGGTGCTGTTTAATATCTTTACTGTTGACGTGGACAGTGGGACTGAATGTACTCTCAGCAATTTCACCAACAACACCAAGTTGAGTGATGCCATTGACATGCTGGAGGGAAGAGATGCTGTCCAGAGAGACCTGGACAGATTTGAAAGGTGCACCTATGCAAAGTTCATGAAGTTCAACAAGACCAAGTACAAGGTCCTGTACCTGTGTCAGGGCAATCCCAAGCACAAAACCAGGCTGGGCAAGGAATGGATTGAGAGCAACCTTGGCAAGAAGGACTTGGAGATTTTGGTTGAGGAGAAGATCAACATGTCTCAGCAATGTGTGCTCACAGCCCAGAAAGCCAACAATGTCCTGGGCTGCATCAAAAGCAGTGTGACCAGCAGGTCGAGGGAGGTGATTCTCACCCTCTGCTCTTGTAAGATTCCATCTGGAGTGCTGTGCCCAGCTCAGGGCCCCCAACACAAGAAAGACATGGACCTGCTGGAGTGAGTCCAGAGGAAACCACAAAGATGATCAGAGGGCTGGAACACCTCTCCTACTAAGACAGGCTGAGAGAGTTGGGGCTGTTCAGCCTAGTGAAGAGAAGCCTCTGGTGAGATCTTCCAGTAACTTCCAGTACTTATATTCTTTTATACCTAAAAGAATAAAAGAGAGCTGGAGAGAGACTTTTCACAAGGGCGTGTAGTGATAGGACAGGTGGATATGTCTTCAAACTAAAAGAGGATAGGTTCCGATTAGATCTAGGGAAGAAATTTTTCACTATGAGGGTGGTGAAGCACTGGTACAGGTTTCCCAGAGACTCTGTGGATACCTCATCCCCAGAAGTGTTCAAGGTCAGGAATCACTTCATGCCAACCTGTCCGAACCTTGTGTGCTTTGAGAACCTGAACCTGTGTCATCTGAAATGCTGGGTAATATTCCAGTTTTTGGACCATCTTTCTTCTTGGTGGTCAAGTCAAAAAATATGTGTAGATTCTGGATATCTCTTCTGTCAGAACCTGGAGTAATGAGTTCAAAGTTTAATTAATGAGACTGAATGAAACATCTCTTTGCAGTCATCAGCCCCAAGGATTTCTCATGGCAGCAAGGAAACCTTGGTTTGACTGTGTGGTTCTGGATATAATCTGGATCCCTGTGACTGATATTTAGGAAAAGGAATTTTTCTCTTCTAACCTTATTTACAAAACCCTTTTACATTAAGAAAAGTATTTTCTACAACAATAGAAGGGATCCTGGGCAAAAGAAACTTCAAATGTTTTATGTGAGAAGGTGAGTGAGATCTGGATCACACTTTGCAGTGAGAAGAAGTGTAGAAAGGGACATTATCAATTTAAATTAGATTGGTACATTTTGACATTCTTGTGAAAAAAAACCCCTTCTCTATTAAGTCTAACACAGTCTGGCTTTTATTTACCTGGGTGCTTAATTCAGCTTTTCTGACTTCACTCCAGTCCTGTTAGGCATGTGCAGAAATGACTGCAGCTTGAGGAGTGGAAACATACGCATCCAGCGGTCCGTATGTTTTGAGGATCTGTAGCTTGACTAGTGTGAAATTTGTAGGTGCACCAGAGCACTTAAATAATAGCCTAAATGTAATTTCCAGAGCCTTAAAGGGCAAAACCCCTTCCTTTAATTTTATAGAGTTATTCCCTGATGATAAAAAGTAGGAACTGCAAACACATGTGCCACTAAATTAAACTACTGCTTTTCACTGTTTGCAACTAAGGCCCAAGAGTCGGCAAACTCATTGCAATGTCAGCAAGCAGTCTGCCACATGCCAGATTGTGTGCTGTCTACTTCAGAGTCAGAGCAACCCATGTGTATTATTTAGAAATATTTAGAACAGTTGATAAAGCAGGAGGAAGGGATGTTCTTGTCTAATATATCTTGATGTGTGGTTTAGGTGGCATCCCAGCTACTGCTCCTCCTTATATTGAAAACAATAAAAATTATGTCTGAACACTCTGGAATTTGGTCCTCAAGGGTCACGATTTTTCTTCACAAACTGGGTCAGTTGAAGATAACATAAAAAAAGAATTTCAGTTTTTTGGTCTTTTTACTAATGAGTGCAGGGGGTGAGAGAAGGTCAAGGCACTTTTTGGAAATTTCTTCCTGTTCCTTTTTTTCTACGCTACTTCCCTGGGAATGTAGCATTCACAGTCTTCATGGCATTCATGGCATTTCTGTCACAGGGCTTTAGCTCTTGAAGTAGCACCAAGTCTGAGATGGTCACATGCTGGGTTACTCTGCTAGTAGCAGGCAGCTTCTCAGTGGCCTTTAGTGCAGGTAACCCTTGGGAATGGACACTGCGGGCATCTCTTGGCTGTAGCATGCAGCATTATATGGGCACTTTCAGTCGGAATCTGCTTGTTGCATTCTAAACTGTGTTGCTGGATTGGGCTGGTTAGCACTGCGTTCCCTTTGCCTGCCTAATAGAGGAACACTGGTATTTCTCAGAGATGCGGTTACTGCCTTATGACTTGTATTCTAGAGATACTGTTTCAATATATCTTTCTACTATTAGCAGTGGAAATGGGGTCATTTTTCAATAGAAATGGCTTAGTATTTGAGAAAAAGTTCCACGCTCAAGTGAAAGTCACTCTTGTCCAATTACAGTAATATGCATTTAAGCACCCTGATTTTGTATTGTGACCACGATGCTTAGGGCCGCTGGTAAAAGCAGTCCCCTCAGCTCTGTTTGTCCTCACACATACAAGGAGGGCCTCAGCTGCTTGACAGCAGTGTCTGTAGCACTCTAGAGCAACTCCAATAACTTGTAGTAGCCTCTGAGCCTGGGAACCCCACAGTGTTTCCTTACTGTAAGAAAGCTAAAAGCATTTCTACAAACTGGCAGACTGTAAAGTCAGGGAGAGCAAAGTATTTGCATTCAGGGGCATAGATGAATGGAGATGAAGTGTTACTGGGGTACTGTTTTCGGCTCCTCAGTTTTGCTGTCATTCAAAATCAACCTCAGTTTCTGTGACTAGGATAATCTACAAGCAGTGATTAACCAAAAAATCTCTTTTAAGAGGGAGAGATGGGGACATCAGAGGATGATTGCTGTATCTATGTCTGACCTAAACATTATGTTTTAGCTGTTCTTACATGGTACCTAAGCTGTGCTTACATGTGCATAATGGACTCCTTGTGCTTACAAGCCCAGTTCAATGCCCTGTACGTGCTTACATCAGGCCATTTGACCATCCCTGACCATTTTCAGGCACCGATTTAGGGTGACAACAGAGAGCTGATGTTGCAGTCAGGTGGTTTTGAAGCTGCAGCTTTGATTTGCTTTTGCCACAGGTGGATGGACTTAGTTTAAAGGCATCGGTTACCTTCCAGATGTCTTTCAGAAATGGAAGAAACAGGGCTCTGAAACTCTGGTGAAACCTGGTAGGAAGGACTATCCTCAGCTGAAGGATAAAATAAGTATTCTTTTCTGAATGATTTAGTGCAGTTTGTTTTTGATAGCCTGTAAAAAATAAAATGGGCATCACTGATATGCTGAGAGTATACAGGACAGATAAACACTGTTCCCTTGCAGTCCCAGGCAGTTGGTATTGTACTAAATGTAAGAATTTCTTTCTGGCAGAGTTGATAAAAGAAGAATGCTATTTTGGAGCTAATTAAAATATGTCAAATCATCAAAATACTTCCACAGAATAGTATCATGAGAAATTAAACTCACTGCTTCTGTAAACAGTAAAGCAGTGACTATTTAATGATTCACGGATTTAATTGCAGAGAGGATGACATCTTTATGATAACAGTATAAAAGTAATTATACATCACAGGAGCTGGACGGAATTGTGCTCAGTCCTGCATTCTCAGTGCACAGCTGTGCAGAGCAGGTTGTCAAACACCCACAAGTCTGTGACAGTCTGCTTTTGTTTTGCAGTCGACTGAGCATCTGTGAGCAATGGTATGCTTCCCATGGCAGAGCAGTGTTTAATTGACCACAGCTAAAAAATTGGCAGAATGGATTTTAAGCAGGCATGGCCTGAGAGATTTTGTATGCTTGTGTAGGCAACACAAGGTGTGTGCTGATGGACCACATCTCTTTTACTTATTGTAAATAATGGTCGTTTATCAATACAGAGAAGTTAAACAAAACTAAATCCTACTGTTTGTCAACACTGAAAAGTTAAACAAAGAAAAATTATATTTTACCCTCTTTGTAATTCATAGAAGTTTTATTTGTTTGAAACGTCCATGTTTCATGTCAATGAAACACTCAATGTCAAGTGAGCATCCTCTGAGATTATTCAGACCTCCGACTCAACACATTTTCAAGGTAAATGGAATAAGAGAAACACTTCAGAAACAGGGCTGGCTACAAAGTAGCCAGGGACAGTTTTTAAGAGGAAGTAAAAAATGACAATTATACTCTTGCAGTTCTCGTTGCTGTTATATTTACTTCAATCTTTTTTATTTTATTTTGTTCTAGCTCAATTGTTACTGTATCAAGAGGAAATGTCTCACTATATTTACATATTTTGTATTTCAATAAGTAGTTTTGTTATGTGTATAGCCCAGCTGAAAACTAGAAGGAAAAAAAAGTACTTATCTTAGTTTAAGGACAAAGATTGAGATTGGGAACTCCAACAAGATGAACTCCCTCCCCTAATCTAGAGAGACAAAAAAAAAGAGGAGGTTACAAGTGAAAAAATAACAGTTTCTATAAGGAAATAGTAATAACTATTTAGCTTCTGTCCCGATGAGGCAGAGACTCTATCCAGCCGTGGCTAAGACCCCAGAACAACTTTTTTCCATGGCAAATGCCCCCCCTTCAGATGATGTAGTGGTATGAATTTTTGTCCCTCCCTTGCCTTGTAACCATAACAGTACTGAAAGACAGCAGGGAAAGAAGAAGGGTTAAAGGGAAAAGAATATATTTAGGCAAACTTGACTCAATGTTAACAGTGTGTCACTGCAGACTGGGGTTCCAGTCCTGGCTTGGAAGCAGTCTGTATGAAAACTTATCTGGCCATGTCCCAGCCAGAACCTTGTGTTTGATGTGATGACAAGATGTTAAGTGTAGAATTACAGTACCAAATTGTGAGACAAAGTGAGGTAGAGTGAGAGTTTGATACCAACCAATTGGTTTATTCTCCAGACAAGCACCTCTGTTTGATGTGGATGGTTCCTCTTTACAGATAGGCATGGTGCAGTTTTTGCCTCCTGTAGGCAGGATGATCCAGCTGATCCTGGCTCCAGAAGGGAATATGAGAGTGTGTTTGTGCTGGAGTTCATCCTTCTTTTTCCGGCACATATTCCCCTGTTCTGCTTGTAGTGATGTGTATTTGACTGCCCTTGCAGCTCACAGTTCCTCCACTTCACTCTAAACTAGCTTCAACAAGGTTCATGAGGTACATTCAAGACATTATTATGTAAGAGTCTGTATGCAGGAGTTGTCTGGTCTCATTAGAGGACTACAGAGGCACTGAATATTTTAAATTGGCAGATTAGCACTCTTGGTGCTCTGGTCTACCTTCCCCCACAAGAAGCAAGGCCAAATTCCACATAATATTAGGTTACTCAAGATCTTCTTTGTATGTTTATGATAGGGTATAAAGGTGAGACGATGATTAAAAAATCTCCAATTATAGAATTCAAAACAATACAGCATGAACGAAATGGATGAGTCAGTGTATGAACCAGTCTATCTATTACACTACACAGAGGTTGAGAACTTAAGAGTCATAATGTCCCTTCATGCTTCTTTCACTGTCTCTGTGACTGACTTTGGGCAACGTTCATAATTTTCATATCTTGCTTATGAAAACAATGGTGTTTCCTTTGTCAAGGGCTCCATGATGTACCAATTAAGGTACCCATATGAAAAACAACTTTGATGTTTTGGTTTTCTCAGACTATAGCACAGGTGTAGCCCACGCCACAAATATTTTGGTAGAACCTACAGTGCACTGTTTTCTATGAGTGAAGTGTTTGCCCTTGGTGGAGGGAAATGACAGATAAGGAGAACAGGAGTTTCACTTCCTAGAATCATAGAAAACATGGCAGGAAAGCACCATAAAAGTGTCCTTTATTTACCCATCCTCACAAATTATTATTATGTAGACTATTTTGACTGAAGTTTGTCTAATCTGTCTCTTGGAAACCTTCCATTCCACAGGTTTCTTAGGCCACCTTTTTCTAATAGTTTTCTGTCTTACCTATTAGAAAACTTTTCTTATTGTCTGATTAATTTTTTTTTTTTTACAGATTTTATATCTTGGCAATTTTCCCAGTCTCAGTGGATTTGAACAATTTGTTTCCTTCCTCTTTGCAGTTACCATTCACATATTTTAAAATTTTACTACTGTGGGATTTGTCTGCATTTTCTTCTTAGCATCAAAAATGCCAGTCTCCTCATCTTTTCCTCTTGAACCATATTTTACAGTCCTATAGTTATTGCATCTGTTACTCTCTTACAGATTTTGAGTGGTTCCTTGTGGTGCACAAAACTCCTGTTGAGAACTTTAATAAGCTACAGAGAGCAGAAAGATTATTTCATGTGTTCTACAGATTGTATTGTTGACTTTTGTGTAACTTGTAGTTCTTTTAGATTCCCGCAGTCTTGAAGAACTGTTTCCTAAGCAGTTTTTCTATTAGGTACTTGTAAAGCTAAGCATTCCTATAAAAGTGAATTTTGTTTTGTCAGGCCACTCTTTCATTTTATCAGGGTCACACAGAATTTCAGTCCCGGTTCCTTCCATTTGTATCAGCTGAAAATTCAATCTCTATGTATATTAATGACAAGGATGATAGGGCAGAAATATGGTTAGTACTGGGCCACAGATCCTGAAGGAACTGCACTTGATAAATCTGTCAAGGTTAAGTACTGGGGTAACTTCCTGGTAATTACACTCTGACTTTGGTTCACAATGAGTTTTCTGTCTGACAAGAATTTCATCCAGGTCATTTTGCCTTAGCTTGCCTTTGAGAATGTTGTATAAGGTTGCATGAAAAGCCTTATTGCTGCTTCCATCTGTCTGTTTCCTGCTTACACTTGAGTAATGACAGGAGTTCTCTATTTATCCATGCAGGCATCTTAACGCATTTGCCCAATTTCTGGCTCATCGGGATGCATTGTTCTTGAGCCTGGAGGAAGTGATCCTTGAATATCAAACAACTCTCTTGGACCCCTCTTCCCTGCAGTGCCTGTTCCCATGGGATTCTTCCAAAGAAGATGCCTGAAAAGGCTAAAGTTATTTCTCCCTAAATCCATGATTACAATCTTATTTGCTGCCCTGCTTCCTTCTCACCTGATATCCACAATTTCATGGTCACTACAGCCAAGACTGCCTCCAGCCTTCTCATCCCTGGCAAGGCCTTCCCTGTTTTTCAGTATGAAGTCAACCAGCACACCATTCCTTGTGGAATCTTGTGACAGGATAACTACCTGTGACAGGAAGTTGTCATCAGTGCTTTCCAAGAACCTTCTGGATGGTTTGTGTTTCACTCTGTGGCTTCTCCAGCAGATGTCAGGGTAGTTAAAAGTCTCCCTCAAGAACCAGTACCTGTGACTTGATGTTGCTTTAAACTGCCTGGAGAAGGTGTCATTGACATCCTCCTCCTGATCAGGCAGCCTGTAGCAAACACCCACAACAGCATCACCCTTGGTAGTCTGCCCTTTTATCCTAACCCATAAGTCTCAACTCGAAATCTTATCATATGCAGATGTATTCTGTGCCTGTACCATCAAACATATTTTATGTGATATAAACACATGCAGAGGACTTAGTCTTTTTATCTAGTGTTTTTTACCTAATCAGTCTTGGAAAAGTGTTCTTGGATGTGGCTGAAGAATATGTCTGAGTCATCAATAACTGATAAAAATTAAATATAATAATCAATGTTTATTTACTTACAAGATTCTTGTCTGTATAATTATGAAACTAAAGGTGTCCTCTGATCTCTCTTCAATCATTTCACTGATCTCTGGGCAGATATTTTTGTTGATGTTATCTTGTTGAATGTCAGAAAATTTGCTTAACTTTTATAATGCACTAAGAAAATAATAAAAGTTTCTTTTAAACCCAGAAGGGCTGTTTTTCTCATATAATATGACAGTTCTTTTAGGTCAAGCCACACAATATAACTAAGGAACATGAATGAAATTTTTCTTGGTGCCATACTGTTGAAGGCAGTTGACTATACTATTTTGAGCCTGAATTAGAAAAAAGAAACAAAACTTCAGCATTTCTGAGGGAAATGATTAGGGGATCAAAGTAGGCTTAATAGATATTTGTAAGTAATGGGTTTTTTTGGTTATTTACTGAATAAAAAAAAATAAGGTAAAATGCTTATCTCATTGTAAATTACTTCTAACAGAAAACAAATCCTTGAATGCAATTAAGTCTTTTAAATAAAAATTAAGTATTTAAATTAATTTTGGGTTAATTCAATCCTTTTTTTAAAAAATAAAATCCCACATTAGAATGAAAGCATTATTTTAGAAATGTAAAGGTAATGTTGCCTTTAAAATATTAGTACGAAATATGTTGACTCTTTAAAAGTCTGTTGCTCCTTTTTTTTTTATGAATCTTTCTGAATTTGATCAGTGTTTCAAAATTATTTCAGAAGCAAAAAAATTGCTGTTTTTAAATAATTTATTTTTCATCTTGACATATTTCTCAGTTGTCACCTGTTTCCCTCATCTGTTATTATTGAAAATATTTTGTTTCTTATACTACCATAATATTCTCATTTTTTCAGCCCCCTCCAGTCTGCATACCTGCAATCCACATTAAATCTCCAACCCTGAATCAGTGAGTTCTCACTCCTTTGTTTTCAGAAGACTGCCTGTGCCAGTGATCATATTTCCTTGAAGGAATGTTATAGAAATCTTCCAGAAGCTCAGTAACCATATTCACAAGAACAGTTGGATTGAAAATGTCTCCCTAACCATCTTGAAGTTTAATTTCCCATAGCCTGCCCAGATAATTTTCAACTATCACCCCTAGGAAAGAGAAGCAATATGACACGTTTTCTAGCTGATAAACCTTGTAAGACTGCAAGTCATTGTTCCTGTAATTCTTAAACTATACCATATTTGCATGTAACCCACTAATAGTAAACAGGATGTTTGTGGGATCAATAACAGCAGGTTATCTAACTGTTGGTTATGAAAAGACATCTTAAATAGTAGTAAATTTTAAAAGAAATTGCACAAACCATTTCTTGTGCTTTTGGGTTTTTTCCTTTGTGTTTCCTAATCTCTGCTATGTAAAAAATGCATATGAAGATTTCATCTGAAGACAATTTTATATATTTTTGGATTTAATAGCTGAAAACTCACAGTAAAAAAATTCTACTAAAGGAAAATCAAGTGCAGATAAAATTCAGAGGTATTTCTCCTCTTGCAATTATAAAGGAATAAAAAGGATATGCTTAAAACAGGTATGCTTAAAAATCTGGTAGAAAGGTTTAAATGATCTGTAGTCTAGATTTTGAAATCATCTGTAACTGACACTTCATAACTACTTGTAACTGAGATTTTGAGTTTCCTTCAGCTGTGCTTAATTTTGAGTTTCAAGAAACAGTTTTTCATCTCTTTGCTCCATCATTTGAAAAATCAATTCAGATTGGTTCAGAATAAGAAAAAGTGGCTTAAACATAATAAGAGAATAGTATCATAGAATAGCTGAAGTTGGAAGAGACCTGGAGACTGTCATCCACCACCTCTGCCTGGAGTCCTCTGGAACAAGTTGCTCAGGGCCGTATCTGGGTGGATTCTGATTAATTCCAAGTATGGAAACCCCACAACCCTTCTGAGCAGCTTTTACTGAATCTTTCTCAATTGTATAGGATTTCTTAGAATATTTTCTTTGCCTTTTTCTTCCTTCAGAAGTAACTAAAATTGTTTGTGCAGCATTATTTTAAAGCCAGATCAAATGCATGATGCCATTCTAAGAAATACATATATATATATATATATATATATATGATTCTAAGAAATATATACCAAAAAACAGCAGGTACTAGAGAGGTCAATACATTTAGATTTGGAATTTTGGCCACACATTTCAATTCTATAGCTCAGATTAAAAAAATCACACCATTTAGACAACTTAAAAGGATTTTTTTTTTTTTTTACTTTGGGTCTAGAGCTGTAGGTTGTTCACTCTGCTTTGCTAACACAGTGAATATTCTTGGTAACAACTGTGACTGGTAGTCATTTTTCTGAGTAAAGTTCCTTGTAAACACATACATGAAAAGGCAGGCCCTCAATCCTTGGGCAGATAACCACTGTCTTACATTCCATACCTATTAGTGAGACACTTAATTCAGTTGATGCTGGTGCCTTAACTTAAGTATGGGCTCATTTGCCTGAGTAACAGATGTCTTTTTCAATCACGGCCTCTGAAAGACAATTTTACATAAACAAGAATTTTTTTTATATGTTTGAGAAGAAACATTTCTCTGTCTTCATCTGATAAATTAATTAGCATATGTTTTTCTGACCTGAAAATATTAACATAATTTGATTTATTTAATTTGTATCCCACCTAATTTTGAATATCAATTATGGCGCAAAATGGGCTATAAACTCACATAATGTGTTGCTCATGAATGGAATGTATAATACCATAGAAGTAGAGCCCCAATGATTCATGAATATAAGACAGTCTAGTTTTGGAAATATTCGATGTCTACTATTTCTGTAAGTTAAATATTCCTTGAAGGAATCTGTTTAGGTGGATAAACACATTCTTCACGCTTGCATGAGATCATTCTGATTATCTACTGCAAACTGGTACAGGCATAATCCTGATAGTATTGGGACTGACAGAGGTTTCAGACATAGCAAGCATAAATTCACTTCCCTACTGCTGCCTTTGTCATTTGGCCACAGTGAAGGGGTTGCTAGAGACATATATTGTTCCCCAAGATGGTCATAGTTCAGCTATTAGCAATTTGAGGACAGTTTGAGGCAAGTCAGATGTCAGGAAGTCCAAAAACTTCATCTTGCAAACATCAGTGCTTGAGGAGAGTTGGTAAGGTAAAAGGTCAGACGAGGTGGGAGACATCCTTAGGCATTATCTAGGATGGAAATGAGAAGTTCTGTAGCCAGCTGAGTTGTGAAGTGCTAGAAGACCCTTTCAGTCAGAGGAGAGCTATTAGCACAAAAGTTACTCTGAACAATACGTGTGATTTTCAGGCAGGATGAATTTACCAACCTCTCATCCCCTGTGCAGCCAGCAGGAGGTACACCTTGTGAGAGAGGTGGGGAAATCAGATTGGAATATTTGCACTTTATCCTTTTCACTAGAGAGATGATTGTTTTCCCTCATTAAAAATAAAAGCTTTAACTTAAATAATTTAGATTTTTTGTTGTGATGAATCTGTGCTCTGATGTGAAACTACACTTCTAAGCACTAAGTGGGGCCAAAATGCTAACCAGGATATCACTGGCCACTTGCACCAGCTTTTATGGTAGACCTGATGCAGGCAAAACCAGTTCATCCGAAAGTGCTCTGCTCAGGGTCCAGCACAGGCTGGAATGTGCAAACAAGAAGATCTTACAGGTTCAGAAGGTTCTCAGTTAAATATGTTCAGGGGCTTTGGCAACAGGCAAGGATGAATATGACAATTGTTTCCTAGTTATCAAGACATGGTCCTTACTGAGGTGCACTAGAGAGCCCTGTACTCTTATTTTTCCAGCACTAAACCTTACGTGGGTGGTCATCCTGCATTCCTGCAACAGGACTTTTCTGTGAACAGCTCTTCAAATTCCTGAGTCTATATATGGGCACAATCTAGTTATACATCCCCAAATCTAGGGAATACCTGTATGGTGCTTTTTTAAACTATATCTTGACAGCAGAGTTAGCAAAGTGGGACACTGTTAAACCCCACCACTATCTAGGTCTGATTTTGTAAACCTTCCTGGTGCTAAGTTCACTCTCCCATGCTGGCAGAGCTTCTCAGGACATACTCAAATGATCTCCTGGGTGCTGACAGTTTGGTATGTGTATGAATATTTTCTTGTGTATTCTTCTGGAGGAGGAGCATCACGTGTCACTGGAGGGATTTTGTCTTTATGCCCACTTCAAAATAAATATATGATGAAACAAACATTGGGACCTTTATCCTACATCCTTTTTATATGCATTTTGGCATTAAACCTGACTTAAAATGTCAGCAGACTCCAGTGAGATGGCTGTGGATGAAAGAGGGATCAGAAGTTAGATCTAACTTAAAGCCTTAGCTAACTCTGTAGGGTGATATAACTTCTGTGTAGCTTCAGATGATTTTCATTGTCATAAAATTTCAGCAATATAAGCATCTTTGTACCAGAATTTGTCCTGTGGTGTCTAAGGCACTTAACTGCTGCAAGGAGGTTGCTTTGAATCCCTTAGAATCCCACAATGACTCTAAAGCTTCCAAGCCTGAAATTGCAAGGCAACTATTGCTTAATGAAGGAATGAAATTGCTATTCTATGCTAAATTTGCATGTGCGTTTCTACTATAAAACAACAAAATATTTAGCAGTCTTTTGATTGCTTTTAATTAAGGAATTGATGCAAAAACTAACCTAGAAATGAAAACTTCACAGTTGGTTGCATAAGAGAAATTGCAAAATTCTTTCCTTTAATGCTATTTGGGCTTGAGCATCACAAGAAACATTCCCAGAGACCAGTCCTTGTGTTGCTCTTTTGCTTAGAGAGCCCTGGAATAATTAGTATTCCTATTTCCTGACATATAAGGCTCTACTTCTTGGTATTTTATTTTTTTCTAAAGTTTAGCTAAAATAAAGCTTTTGTTTGAGTGTCAGAAATTAGTAATTGCCTATTTCTTTGTAACATCACTGTGACAGACTGGCTTTGTCTGCTGAGAAATAATGTCAGGTAGAAATTGGAATAACAGTCAGGTTGGAATTATTGAAAAAAAATATTTTCTCAAGCTTTAACTGAAAAGGTTAGTTGCCTTTTAGAAAACAAAAAATATCTGAGAATAAAGCTTTACCCTAACAAATCTGAAAACAATGAGATCCTCTGCCCTGGACAAACAGAGATAATTGTTTCTGGGAAGAATCAGGGTAACATTTTTCATCCATTTACTTAAATGGCTGGCAAGGATGAATCAACACTTATTCATCACAGGGAAACTAAGGTATATAGTGCTAATTATCCACAACAATGGATCGATTATCCAGTTCCAACATTGTTGTTAAGCTCATCTGATTGTGACCAAGTGAACAGTTCTGACAAGTAGGTTTGCTACCATGCCTGCAGAAGGGTGGTTCATATGATGATTTAACAGAAGTTGATAATAGAGATGAAGAGACTCAGTTCTAAACCAGAAAGTTGGAATGCATGTAGATGGTGGAATTCATTTTACATTACTGTGGTGCTCATATCTGAACTGTTCATCCTGTGTTCCTCCTTTCCTAGAAGAATTTGGCACTTCTAGGGCACAATTCATCTGAGGTTTTGTGGTTTTTTGGCTGCCCACAAAGCCACTCCCTCACTCGCTCTTCTCAGCAGGACAGGGGAGAAAATCAGATGAAAAACTAATGGGTCAGGATAAAGGCTATTTAATAAATAAAGCAAAGACCACATGTGGAAGCAGAGAAAAGCAAACTTAATTTCTTCTCTACTTCCTATCAGCAGGAAATGCCCCTCCACTTCCTAGGAAGTAGGACCATGATATGTGTAGTGGCTACTTCGGAGGACAAATGCCCTAATAACAAATGGTCCCCGCTCCCTTCTGCCTCCCTCCTTTTTCCTAGTTTTAATTGGAATGGAATATCCCTTTGGCTAGTTTGGATAAGCTGTCCTGACTATGTTCTCTCCCAGCCTCTTGCCTACTCCTAGTCTACTGTGCTTGGGAGTCAGAGGTGATTAGATTGTCACAGTGTCACTGTGTGATCACTGCTCAGCAGTGGCCAAAGCATTGGTGTGTTATTTTCTTCAGGATGAGATGAATCTTGGTCTGAGAGTGTCTTTCTCCTGCAGACTGCAAAGTAGATGGATAACTGGGATGCAGACACCTACTTTCTATGAGGGACTGGACCTAAAATGTCTGTTCTAACGTTGAATATGTTCCCCCTTTGGATCTGAAGCTGCTTATGGTACCTGAAGCACATGTTACTTATGCAGGAGGCCCTCTAGTACCCTCTCCCAGAGTTTTCTCCTCTATTATTTTGGATCTAGGTATACTCTAGCCCACCAGGCCTGTGTTGGATGTGATCAATTTCTAAATAATTACTTTTATCAGACATTTGGAAGCAAGAAAAAGAAATTTTTTATGGTTCTTTGTAATCAGAAATGTTTCACGTGTTTTAACCTGATTGAAAACACAAAAATACTCTTTGCAGCTGCAAGTGCCTAAAACAAGAGTGCAAGGACTTTTCCATCTGTTGAACTTGGTGAAGGTTGATGCAATCACCAGGTTCTGCAATTATCACTTGACAACAGCAGATTAATACTTACAGTGGATGCTATTAATGCATTCTGAACAAGATGAATACTCTTGCTAAGAAATCCCAGTAGTCTCGGAGATCAGAGGAAGAAGGTTTCTGTGTGTGCATGTGAATGTGAAAGTAAAGCACTAGGTCTTATTGGAAAGCTATTGTAAATCCTCTGAAAACTGTAAATCAAAGACAAATGAAATAGCTTCCTGTTGGTCTTGCAAGTCAGGAAGTTCTGCTGCTACTGAGTGTTTAGTTTTTGGACTGACGTACATAAAGTTTAATTTCTTCCTCAATGCATTGAAGATACTGACACTGTAGTATCAGTGGCCCAGGACATGTGAGTTTGTATGACTAGTAACAGGCCACAGACTGCGAGGATTTATCCTACCCTAAACCTGTTCTGCATGTTGCTTTGGCAAGCAGTTGGTTGTTTAAAGTCCAACATTAAAAACATTCGGGTGGCTACAGCTTCCCCAGATGCCTTATGCACTACCTTTAACCCTCAGTCTCAGTGAGGAATTTGTTCCATCTTGTTACCCTGAATTTTTATGCTCATGGTTTACCATGGAATACATGGTAAAACTTGGCCTTACCATATACAGAAAACCCCAGCCAATGACCATGAGTAAAGACAAATTATCTTGAGTAAGCATAATGTTATATTGTGGAATAATAGCAGTGTAAAAATAACTTCACATAAACCCCAAAAGAGAAAAGGATTGCAAGAAGAAACTAGAACCGTCAACATCAGCCTGCTTGTGATGTAGCACTGGGGCAACAACTCTCCTACCTAAGGAAAACATGTCTGCACTACCAGAAATCCAGAGATTACTAGAGATGTACAAAAGTCCTGACAGAGGGGGGCAGCTCTAGGATGGAGTGATTCATGCATTAGTATTTTCTGTGCATTATTAATTTTTCCTTCCACACATTAGTATTTTAGCTGCATTATAAATTCCTCCTTTTATTTTAATTAAATGTTATAAAGCTGTCTTTTTAATTGAACTAGTAACTTTATCTTAGTTGGATTAGTTCTTCACCCCTAATTTTCTTCCCTTTTTGCACACAGCATATTGTTAAGTTTGACAAATGTAAGGAAGGTGACAGATGAAAAACAAAAACAGATTAAAAAAGGAGAGGAAAGCTAGAAACTGCTCCCAGGACATCCTTACCCAGAGCTGTTGCCTGAGTCAATAAAAATGTGCGTCACTCCTCATGAGGAGGATGTTCATTACCACCATGTTCTAGTGAAAAACGAGCAGGTTGGTTTCATAAAGGTTGGAGGTCTCTGTCATCAGCTGCCTGTGAAATGAGGAAAATATCCCTACGGGAAGATTGTATTTACATTACCTCTCCATGTACAAGGCTGATGGGGCTTCTATATGAGTCTCCAGGGATCACCAGCTGAAAGAAAAAGGAGCTACAAGGGAGTTGACACACATGTTGGTTTTCTCTCCAGCTGGGATTATGGGCTTGAATGCAACTTCATTAGTTTCAAGTTTGAAAGGAATCTCACAATTGTTCATATGCCATGCTTTGATTCACATTACAAAGCCATCTTTCAGCGAGTGGACTAGATATTTTTATCACACATAATGGATGCACTTAAAATGCATTTCAGTCACTAATGGGTGTCTAATTTCTGGCAATATCTTACAGTTATGAAGTAAAACTCCCCTGAGCTTGTACAGTGCAGGTATCAGATCCACAGCATCGGTTATTTTGCTTTACAGATATGCTTTTATTACAGTGCAAGAATTGTTAATTTAGATATCACCTTGAAAGGTCAGAGCTTGGCAATGGATGAGCCTGAATTCTCTCTGGGCTAGAGATGGACAAAATGGAGATGTCTAATGTGGCTGAGGCCTAAAAGAGAAGCTTGGTCCTGCCTGCCAGACAGTTTGAGAGGGCTGCAAATATTTTTCTGGTATCTTGTAGTGGAAAAGGGAGTGGAATCAAACAGAGAAATGGGCAGGACTGAAGGGAGCTTAATTTGTGTTACAGATTTTATCATCTTTGGGAATTTTTCTGGAGAAAAAGCAAAAGGGAAGGGTGAAGGAGAGGAAAAGGAAAAAAAAGCTTGCATTCTAAAAGGCAGAGAGAAAACATTATTGACTTTACAATGTTAAAATACCTGAGTCAGCTGACAAAGCCTATATATGCTTGGGGTGATTGTTCACCCCAAGCTAAGAATCATATCGCAAGGCAGTAAATCTTAGTAATCATCATCAGAGTCAGAGACCACAAAGACGTAGGGCAGAGCCTGCTGTGATAGGTTTGACGAGAACAGTGAGCGCTGGACTGCAGGTGGCTTGGACACAGGGCAGACCTGTGGGGCAGCTTTATGTGGACACTTGCTGTCCATCAAGAAGGGGTGAAGATTCACCCTGAGTATCACAAACTCTGTCTATGGTGTTATTGCAGAAGGCACTGGGTGCAGCTAGGAGTTATGCTTGCCATCCTGATCCCCTTTCTGTCCTCTTTTTCTTTAAACTCAATGGTAGACTTTGCTTTTTGATTAGTTAGATTTGCCTTGGTGAATATTTTCACTTCTCACATTTTAGTCAGAGAGTACATATAGGTGCAGAAGTTCTTGTTTCCCCCCTACCTACGAAAGGCATTACCCAGATCTGACCCTGATCAGTGTAGAAGTGATTCTGCTTTCCAACACAGGTGATAAAGATCCTTTGCTTCCCACCAGTCAGCATTGTTTGTAGCTGACCATTTCTCTGGCATCCCACTGTTTGTCAGTGCTACATCTCTGATCCCCTGAAGGGCTGCTTTTTCAGTCAACCTGTGCCTTTGGTTCCTTTCTTCAACAGCTGTTGCATCAAGATGAAAGAAGATGAAATCAAACTTCAGGAGTTTTCTCTTTCTCTTGGTAGTAGAAGATTTTTGTAGGAAAGATAATCCTTGAAAATTTCATCTTGACTGCCCTTTCCCTCTACTCACAACCTCCTACTCCCTCTGCAAGAAGACACTAGAAGACATTCATGGGCTTCCTGGGCCAGGGGCAGCTCTAGGGTCCTACAAAACTGCAAACATTGAAATACAGACCAGACTACAGAAGAAAGAACTTGCAACCATCCAGCAGGGTTAGACACTTCCTTCTTCTGATAACTGTAAAGGTTAAAAAATTAGTTGATCAGAAGAAACTCCTTATTTATATTTACAGTTGGATGCAGATGGTGGTCCTTACAGTGTGCAGCTGCTGAAGCATCTGTATCAGCTTCCCTCAGACACCATATCCAATCATCTTTAGGGGCAGCATTTTTTTTTTTTGGGGGGGGAGTAGGGTCTAAGAATTGTATATAGATTTCTTTTTAAATATCATTATGTCTCAATCTCTCAGTAAAGTGAAGATAAAAATACCTACAACGAGCTTCATTCAAAGATACCATTTCTTTGCTAAAATTGATGTAATTCATCACAACAATAGATGCTAGAAATAGGAACCCCATTGTGACATTGTGGTGCATTAGTACATTATATTACTGCCTTTTGCATAAAATTATCACCAAGCCAAAGAAGTAAATAGCTGATATTAAAGCACAAAATTTCTTTTTTTATTTAATTTACTAAGTGTTTTTATTCTGTTGCACTTCTCTTGTTGCCTTTTCACTGTACTAGAGAAACCAATTTCTTCCTTTGCACTCCAATGAAAATTAATTTTCTCTATGATATTAGTGTAGATGCTGGAGGCACTGCCTTCTATATGGGGATAAAAAACAGCCTGCAGTTCAATTCTGTTCTCATCAAAAAGGGTGATTCAACTTCCCAGTAACTGCATTAAGATGGATATAAATCCTGTAACTTTGCTTTGAGCCTCAGAAAGTCTCAGCCTTACACAGAAAAGACTGACTACTTCTTTGAGCACTTTACACATTATAACATAAATGTTGTTTTTTCCTTTAAATGTTAGCAATGTGAGGGGAAGCGTTACACTGTGATTTTACCAGCCCTGCTGAGGAAGGATCATCTTTCATGCACAATGATGATTCACCTCCATTGCAGAGCACAGAGATACCTGTGCCTACCAGCTACTTTTCCTTAGCCTTTTGTTAACCCCTAGGGCAATGGCAGGCACAGGTGTTCATCACAGGCGCTGTCCATAACCCCAGCCACAATTGCTAATTTACTCCAAGAAAAGGTGGAGGTAAAGTTCATGATTCAGCCCATTAGTGCTGCAGAGGTTACTCTATGGCTGAAGAATCCTCTTTATTAACTGTGTTCTTTTGGAGGTAAGCACTAGGCCATCACTGAGATTTCAGAGGTCTTATTTAGAAATGTGTGAAGCACAGAAATTCCCATTCTTCACCTTCCCATTCTATCAAGTGGATAAGGTCCACTTATTACCAGGCTGACATTTAGCCAAAAACCTGCTGCTGGAAGAGTAAGAAAACTAATCTGCTGAAAGGTTATCAGTTCTTCCTCTGTCTTTTTAGACTATTTTTCAAAATAATTCTCTTGTAAAACAGCTCATTGCCTGATTATTTCTATCTAGAGGAATTCTGAAAAGGCCATGGCAATTCCATGGGTAGAGAAGAACCAGGGTATAGCATCGAAAAGAGTCTCCACCACCACGTTGTTTCCCAAGAAGCAGCTAGAGCCAATTGGAAGCCCAAAGGCTGTTCTTTCTTCCTAACCCTCTGGTACAAACCTGCAACTGCCTTCAGTACAGGATAGAGATGCAGAAGGACTTACACCTGTGTCTTCATGTCCAAATCCCTCCTAATTCACAGCTAGAGCTCATGGGTGCAGCTGTAACACTGACACATTTGCTCTCTGCAACTTGAAAAAAGTAATTTGATTTTTGCATTTCATCTCCTCCTCTGCACACAACAGGGCTAATAATAACCTCCTCCCCGCTGCACTGGGTTTGCTGCAGTAGTATCTGTCAAAATATCTATAGGGTTATAGAAGGGGTTATTCGAGGGTATGTCTCTCTGGCAAAGCACAGCACAGCACAGTGTAAAGAAACATATTCAGGTTTCCAAAACCTGATGGTTGAGTGAGTAACCTAAGTTCAATCACCTGCTCTAGAGTTCAGACACCAACTCCTTCCCTCTCCTATATTTCTCTCTAACACCACTCATGGTTTTGGCCCATTTTTAACCTCTTTCCCATGGATCCATGCATTCATACATTCCTGAACCTGCTCTGGACCCACTGCTTGTTGCACTTGCCCACGTTTCCTCAGATGGCTTCTCTCACAGCCATCCTCAGTCTGTGACATTAAGAGCATGACAGTGGGAAACCAGAGGAACGGCTAGAGATCTGGGGAAAACCATGACAGCAGCAGCTAAAATTTACATGTAGAAATAACTCTGTTCCAGACTGTAACTGTGGAACAAGAATTCTATTTCGGACACAGCAGTCCCCCACCTCCCCATGCTGTGCACACATTCCTCATGCCTGGGCAACTCACTGCAATTCCTATCACAGCCACAGCTCCCTCATTTCCAGCTGTTGGCTCTGTGTCTTCCCTTTATTTAAGGGAACTAGCAAAAGGAAATTAATTACAATTTAACAGCATAAAAAATGCCATTTTCAAGGCTTTTAAAATCCATTCCGGTTTTGCAGAATTTGGGGTTATTCTACTGAACTGAAGTGAACAAGGCTGCAGCATACAAATTAATTCAGAGCTGAAATTTCAGTGGCTGGACGAATTGCTGGGAGGTTCACACAGCTGGTATGAACCTTGTGTCCATTTTGGTTTAGATCTGTACTGTTTGGGTCTTTCTCTGCGTATTACTGAGGATCAGAAAAAATGTTTGAATGGGTCCTGTTCTTGCAGAGAACTTTAACCAGTAAAACAGCCAAAAATAGCATTTGCAGCAGTAAAAATTTCATTAGTTCACTTGCACACTGATTTTCCCTGATTCGCGCAGCATTATTCTATATGCAATTCTGACAGCAAAATGAAATACCAGTAAAAGAGTCATAAAGAGGAAGTAGATAAAGTAGGTACTTTAGGGAAAAATTTAAATGTAGTTCTTAATTTGGTTTTTAGAACCATATAGTACAGTAGGAATTAGGAATTGCCCAATTAGAAAGGCAAAGAGAAAAGAAGATTTAGTTCATGTGTTGGTCTACTTAACATTAATCCCATCCACTGTTTCCTGTTCATATTAATCAGAACATTGTAATTACTGTGTTGTCTCTGTCCTAGTGCTCCTGATGCTGTTGCTTACTGTGACAGCACTGCATGAGGATTTGGAAGGGTTTGATTTGAAATGAAACATTCAAGTTTGAACACTGAACCTCATTATAATGCAAACTAAACAAGAATAGGAAAGAATTCCCACAACTTTCCTCAAACAAATGTGTTCACAGTGATATCCAGATGAAGGTATGTCACTGTTGTGTTTCTGTCCTCAGAAACTGATCTGTCACAGGAAGCCTTAGCACAAGGGTAGGACATAGTACCTGTTTGTGTACCTTCTACATGAAGTACTAAGGGGCCCAGAGTATTTCATCCTAATCCTTCCAGTTAATCTGTGGCTGAGGTATCTTTTTTAGATGGTATGAGGCACCTGATTAAAGTGCTCCTCTCACTTAGTGCACATCCAAGAGGATTCCCATAAGTGTTTCATTTGCAAAGCATCTTATTGCACAGTGAAAGTATGAATACTTCATGAGAAGTCAGTCCATGGCACATGACAATTTGGACTCCAAGTGGGGCGTTCCTCTTGCACTCAGATAATCATGGGAACCTTCATTATTGAAAACAACTAAATGAGAAATAAAGCATCAGTTGTACAGCATAGGTTACATGAGGGGAAGGCAATGTGGACAACTGCCAAGGTGTGACAAAGGTTCATGAAATCATCCTAGGATGATGTTGGTGAAATCATTCCAATTACATTATGGATATAAATTTTCATCCTTTTGATTTCCTCTGTCTATTTGTGCCATTTCTTTCTTTTCTCTTTTCTCTTTTTTTCTCTTTTTT
>NW_021940208.1:5036597-5189987 GCF_001715985.3 Manacus vitellinus
ACAAAGAGATTGTCCAAGAAACTACTGTTCGGTCAGTACATGAGGCCCTCTAAAGCTGGGAAGAGACGGGAGTCTGATCCTGCTCTATCAGGTGTCCCTGGAGCACACTGGAAGTGGCCGGCTCCTGTGTGCAGGCACACCGAGTGTGCAATCGAGCCGACGCTAGGAAAAAGCAGCTATGGGCACCTCCACACTGACAGTGTCCCGAGTTCAGATTGATGCACGTCTCAATCAGTCTGCACTTAGTGGTTGTCTTCATGTTTAGTTTGGGTTTGGAGTGGGGGGTTTTTTTGAGGGAAAGTTGCACCGGATACTGATTTTTACATTAAGAAAAAGCTTTAAAAAATTGCTTGTTGCTAACAGCTTTCAAACACAACACCCTGGTGAGTCACAGGGGAGCTCCACTTTAAACCAGGCACTGTGGTGCCCATGCTGCTCCTTGAGATAGCGGCAGCAATGACAGCTGGCAGCAGAGCAAGGCTGGTTTTCTGGGAGATGCCAAGTCCAAGCACCAGCAGTGAGAAGTCTCATCCAGTCCAGCTTGAGCTGGCTGTCTTTCTCTTATAACTCGGAAAATTGACATTTTTTGTGCTCCTGGTGAGCCACATGCCAAGGGTCCAGAGAAAAAATGGAAGAAAGCAAAGTGCCATCTTTCTTAGGTTCCGTATAAAGCAGAGGGAGTGTCTGACCCATATGTGGCCCTGACAGTAAAGAGTACAAGTAGGGCATGGCTCCTGTGAAACTCAGTTGAGAGTATTTTGGCTGCAGCAGGACCCCTGTCTCAAACGAAGTGGCAGTATTTCTGTAGCTGTATGAAGTGCTAGGTGAAGTTTTGAAGCAGTAGGGTAGAAGATTACACCTATTTTATGTCATTAAATGACGCTAAAAGAAGAACCAGTGAAGGGGTAAATACATATTTTGGATTTAAGATTCAACAGAACCACAGTTTGGTGCCAAAGCAGCCCTAACAGCAAAAGCAATAGTACAGTTTATTTATCTTGTTTGCTATTTCCATTCATATCCTTGTTTCAGATGTAGTGCAAAGAAAATGGAAACTCCTTACAGAGAAACAGATGATGAAACTTCTGTAGACAAGCGTGTCAAAGCTGGAATGACAGAAAATAAAACTCATAGGATATGTCAGGTCTAATAATATGAGGTCTCAGCCAAAGCTGAAGCTTCAACAAGCACAAACAAAACAAAAATAATTTGCCCATCATATGTTTGGCTATTAGAAATGTCTCTGAAAAATCAGCTTATGCAGGATTTGACTGCCCACTCATATGCAGCTGATGACTCATGAACCAGCACTTCACGGCCCACTTACAAAGTGCTATAAGGCATGTGGAGTACATGACTCATGCTCCAGTCAACATTAGATCCTACATATCTAGGTACAGAGCAAAGAATGTGTTTTTGTAGAAAACATTCTTATTTTCTTTTTCCCTGGAAACAGCCAAGGGCTTTGAATCATTATCCCAAGAAGAGTCTGGCAGAGACCAGTGCCATGCTAATACACCTACATTCTTCTCCATAGAAAAGGCTGAGTTTGCAACTGCCTAAATCATGCCTTCCCCGGTATCTCTGGAAGTTCTCTGTCTTCGTTCTCTGTTTTAAACCATCCCAGATGTATATGAGCATGTGTTTCAAACTTATCGGTAAGAGCACTCAGAAATGGCCATATGTGCTAATTATAATCCAAATAATTAAAAAAGTTATAATTTGAGCACCAGCTCATCTCTTCTCTGCTTCGTTAACATCCCTCCTCTGGTTATGTCAGTCTTTGTCCTACTGACTGGACAGAGCACTGTGAAGGTAAGCAGCCCCTCAGAAACTGAGCATATAGCTTCTCTGATAATGTTCCTTCTACTGCATCAGCAAAGTCACCCTGACTGCACAGTCACCTTCCAGGTCTATTTGCCATCAACGTCCACTACACTGAAATGTATTCTCACAGACCTTATTTGGGTACTCTACAGCACTTTGCTGAGTGATGTAGTTAAAATTATAGACATGGCTTAAAAGTTTTCTAGTGCTGGAATTCTACTGGAGTCAAATCATGTCTCCATCTGTCAGCATATCGTGACCATCCTGCAAGTTCTTGCAGTGACTGCAATAGTTGTGAGCACAACACCGTGTCCTTCCAGTCTGGGGATTGGTCCAGGTACCTCATCTTCTGCTCTGTTGCAACCTAGATTTAGGCAGAGAGGCCCTTAAATTCTACACACATCCCTAAGGGGGTAGATCCAGTATGCCTTCTCAGAATATTTACCCTCAGCACTGAGATCATGGAAGGAGAAGAAGGAAATGTTGACTCTGACTTCATTAGAGAGAACAGGAAAAGTGCAGATTCTGCATAATAGCTCAGTGATTAGAGCACTTGACCAGTAGTGGGAGAGCTGGACTTTTCTCACTGAAGCCATTGCATTCACATCCCAGGAAAGTTTCCTAACCACTGCCTTTCACTGGGCTCAAAGAAGGAAACAATCTCCAAGTAAGCCACTGTGCAGCCAGGAATGCAAGTGAGAGGTCAAAGAAAATCAGAAAGTGATGCTGGCCAAGTGGTAACAGCACACATCTAAGGGAGAGGATCATCTAGGAAAAGGAGTTTTGGGATGCTAGTTCATTTTTTGTTTCCATTGGAAGAAAAAATATGGAACTAATTTCAAAATTCAACATTTTTAAGAGAAAGTTGCAATCACAGGAGAAATCAGAAACAGAAAAGTTTCCCCACAAATGAACTTGTATTTCTTGGAAACTTTCTCATTAAACTTAAGCTAAATGCTGTTTACCTTTATCACTTTTCCTATAACTCTACCATGTAGTCACAATATAAGGGTAAAATAACAATTAAAGTGTATGTCACTGTGAAGATCTGTGCCATATGAGTAATATCCTGTGCGATGGCATATGGCTATTATGGCATCACATGTTGTATCATTTCTTTCCCTTTTTGAAATTGGATCTTTACATTTGCTGCATACCAGAAGATCAGCTTGCTTTCTTATATGCTCCCTGATGGAGTCAGAGGCCTCCCTAGGATGACATGCTTCCACAGACTTGGGTGGCAGCCAAGTTTATTAATTTTGATGGAGCTGCAGTGATTCATGGTAATGCTTTATTTACTGCTGCCGTGGTGTCTAGGAGCACTAGGAATGGCCTAGGCCCACAATTTACCTTATCAGAAAGGTAAAATTTATATTCAAAGACTTCAAATGAAGAATCAGACAACAACAGATGGAGTTCTTGTAGACACAGCAAAACGGACAGCAAGGCATGGGGCCACTGATAACATTAACAGGCTATGTTCTGCTTCCATTGAACTCTCCTAAATCAAGGCATGTAACCATTGCTCAGCTCCATGTTACAAGTTCAAAAACAATGACAAAAGATCCTACAGTATTTTGTCCTCAAATAGCCTCCTACACATTCCTGATTCAAAGAAAGATAACATGAAAACTCCAACACACGGCAACATCGTTCATCACAAAAGAATGCAAGCACATAGCACATGGAGAAAATGTGTATAATAAATACAGCTGGAGTGCATTCCATGACAATTTGAGAGAAATGTCAGTTATATTTATTTTTCCAACTGTTTGCAAGATTTTCTTGAACACTTATTACAGAATCGAACCACAGATCTACAGATCACTAACAGGCAGCATCCTGTACCCTTGAAAAATGTTAAAGTCCAGTCCACTTTTCACTGAATTTATGGGCCTTTCCTTGATTTTACTGTGAGTGGGCACCAGGTCTGAGAATAGTAGAGGGGTTAAAATATATACTGAATTTATTTTAGAGGTTAAAGGAACTATTATACTCCCCCAAACTGGAATTCCAGAGCTTTTCAACAAATTGTTCCTGTATTTGGTCAATCAACTGTTTGAGCAGTTTTTTGAAAGAAAAATTAAAATTGCTAGTCTTATTTTAAAACACTTGAAGACAGAAATAACACAAGCTACCAAGCTAAATGATCCCTTAATTCATTGCTCTTTGCTAAAACCATTTTGTAAGCACTGGCATTATCATGTATTTTGCCATTCCACAGAAATGAATCTACCCTCAGAAATACCATTTCCCTTCAGTTTCTTATCACCTATTGTCAAGTCACCTTTTTGCCCTTTTCCTGGTTAACAGAATAGTGCATTTAGTTCTTAATTCTTCCCTCCAGGACAAGGTTTCTAGAGTTGGAGGGATTTTAGAAGATATTTTGTACTCTTTTCCGAAGAGGAGCCCCCTACTTTTATACAACAATTCCAAACCAGTCTCATTAATACTGTAGGTAGGAGTACAAGTATCTTGATACTTTACAGGATACTCCTTTGCTTACATTCATAGAATCACAGAGTCATAGAATAGTCTGAGTTGGAAGGAGCCTTAAAGATTGGCTAGTTCCAATCCTCCTGCCATGGGCAGGAACACCTTCCACTAGATCAAGTTCCTGGCCTTGAACACTTCCAGGAATGGGGCATCCACAGCTTCTCAGTTCCGGTGTCTCACCACCCTCACAGTCAAGGATTACTTCCTAATATCTAGTCTAAACCTGCCCTCTTTCAGTTCAAATCCATTGTCCTTTGTCCTATCACTACATGCCCTTGTCAAAAGTTGCCCTCTAGCTTTCTTGTTGGAGGTCTCTTTAGGTGTTGGAAGGTGCTCTGTCTCCTTGGAGCCTTTTCTTTTCCAGGCTGAACAAGCCCAGCTCTCTCTGTCTGTCTTCATAGGGAGAGGTGCTTCAGCCCTCTGATCATCTTTGTGACCTTCTCTGGACTCCAACAAGTCAATGTCCTTTTTATGTTTGGGACCCCAGACCTTGACACAGTATTTCAGGTGGGGTCTCACGAGAGCAAACTAGAGGGGCAAAATCACCTCCCTCGACCTGCTGGCCATGCTGCTTTCAATGCAGCCCAGGATAAAGTTGGATTTCTGGGCTGTGAGCGTGCATTGCCAAGTCACCTTGAGCTTCTCATCAACCAACACTCCCAAATCCTTCTCCTCAGGGTTAGTCTCAATCAATTCTCCTCCCAGCCTCTATTTGGCTTGGGATTGCCCCAATCTGTGTACAGGACCTTGCACTTGGCCTTGTTGAACTTCATGAGGTTCACAAAGGCCCACCCCTCAAGTCTGTCCATATCCCTCTGGATGACATCCCTTTCCTCCAGCGTGTCAAATGCACCATACAGATTGGTGCCCTCAATCCTGCTGTCCATGTTGCTGACAAAATGTTAATGTCGGTCCTGATACCAATCCCTGAACAGTGCCACTCATCACTAGCCTCCACTTGGATATCAAGCTGTTAGCCACAACATTTTGAATGGGACCATCCAACCAATTCCTTATCCACAGAGTGGTTCATCAATCAAATCCATGTCTCTCCAGTTTAGAGAGAAGGATATTATTATGCGGGACAGTGGTAAATGCTCTGCATAAGTCCAGTTAGATGACATCAGTTGCTCTTCCCTTATCCACCACTGCTGTAAGCCCATCACAGAAGGTCACCAGATTTTTCAGGCCCAATTTGGCCTTAGTGAAGCCATGTTTGCTGTCAGCAATCACTTCCTTGTTTTCCATGTACCTTAGCATAGTTTCCAGGAGGAGCTGTTCCATGATCTTGCTTGGTATAGAGGTGACACTGACTGGCCTGTAGTTCCCTGGATCTTCCTTATTTCCCTTTTTAAAAGTGGGGTTTATGTATCCTCTTTCCCAGTCAGTAAGAACTTCACAAGACTGACACAGCTTCTCAAATATGATGGATGGTGGCTTAGCCACTTAATGTTTCAGTTTCCTCTGAACCTGTGGATGCATCTCATCAGATTCTGTGGACTTGTGCACCTTTAGGTTCCTTAGATGGTCTTGAACTTGATCTCCTCCTATAGTGGGTGGTTCTTTATTCTTCCAGTCCCCGCCTTTGCCTTCCATGATTTGGAACACTTGCTGGTGAAGACTGAGGCGAAGTTATTGTATTTTCCAGTTTAACTACACTGAAGATTATTAATGCTTCCAGACCATGAATAAAAGCTGTTGAACAGAGCTGGTGTGGAAAAGAAAGTTACTGAACAATCACACTAACTCACTACCACCAAATATCAATCCCTTTTAAGAACTTAATAAAAAGGTGATAACCTTTAAAGAGAGACCAGAGCATTAGTGTAATCATTAATAGTCTTTGAGTCTTTGAACACGAGTCTTTGAACAATCCATGAAATAAGAAAAAAGCTGGTCAAGAAAGGCTTCATATCAGCACAGTCACTGCTCAGGTAAAAAGGGAAAACTGGTTAAGAGTGTGCAGCAATAATTTAAAACAAGAAATAAAACATTCTTTTACATGTCTTGTAGCTTGCATTCCAAGGTGACATGGTGCATACTAACACTGTGCCAGGGTGGAATCATTAAGTGACAAGACACAAAGGTCAGTGGCAAATAATCTGCAGTATCCAAGTTTCCCAAGTGGCTCATAAAGAAAACATCAATCTCAATTAACTGAAAAAATTTAAACAATTATAGTACAAACTACAGTTCTTAGAGTTTACAGAGCATAGTTTACAGAAACTCTTAAAGACTAAAATACAACATCCAAAAACATGTTTATGCAAACGTCATAAATATCAACCTTAAATAAACACTCATAATTCCCCAACTCTTGGAAAAACATTTTTCCTCGGAAGAGTATAAAGCTAAAAGCATCAAGACTGCAGATCTGAGAGGTTGACATGTTCTTCTGCGTTAACTCTGCCAAACTAGTGTTTGCACTTTTACTATAAGGTTAACAAGGTAGGGAAAAAAAAAGGAAAATCAGGGGCAAAGGTGGGCGTAAATCTAACAAAGGACCTCTGAGAAATAGAGTTGTCTTCTATCTATGATCACAAAAAAAGTAAAATCAGGAAAGCAGTTTTGATAAAACTTGGATAAAAGCAAGATAAAAAGGCACGAAATTTTAGTCAGATATTACAGATGTTACAAATTCACACCTGAGGAAGAGTTCATTCTTTGTCTATGCACATTGTTACATATCACAATCCTCTATAAAAGTTCCACAAATCACTTTATTACTCTTATTTACTTTGGACTTACATTTGTCTTTGCAAAACTTGCTTGGATGACTTAGGTAGCCTACTTTAGTGGCAGTTCACTGTTGTCTTCAAATTTGAGAAAGAAATTCACATGGGGATGCAGAGAAGAGATATTCAGATATATCTTCCCTAATTACTCCGTGTTTAAAAGTTTACTTTCTGAAAGATGCCTTCAGGTTGCCTTCAGCAAGATGTGTTTTGCTGCCCGTACAGTTTGGCTATCTGAAATGAAGTACATGCTACTTCCAGAGATACTAACATCACCAGAAGTCCACATGCAGGTAAAAGGTTGTAACAGCACCAGAAAAACAAAAACAAAAACAAAAACAAAACAAAACAAAACAAAACCACAAAAGCAAACAAACCAAGAAAAAAAACAACAACAACCCTCTCCACCCCCAAAAAAGCAACACAAAAGCACATAAGCAATGACTGGAACATGGTATGACAGTAGTACAACCTTAAGGTAAAAAAGTTGACAGTGCCATAGAGCTGCACTTGCTGGGGAGACAAGAAATAATGCAAATCCAGTGAAAGAGCAAGATCTGCTTGGCTTAGAGGCATGGTGTTATGGGATTCAGACAAAGCAACTACAATTGGAAGTTAAAGTGTAAACACTAGTGAGGCAAAATACTCTACCAGCCTTTAAATCAAGAGGAACACTGGTACGTGAATACATATTTACGCCCTGGTCATGATTGAATTGAGCCCGGAACTTGGACTGGAAGGCCCAGAACAGCTTTCCAGTGAGAGTAGTGAGAAAAAAAAGAGCTTATTAAGTGTTAGAGCTCTATTATTTTATGAAAAGGACTGTATAATATCTCTCAGAGTAAGTGAAAGACTGTTAAATGATCCAATTTCACACCTTCCAGCAATCGTCACAGCAACTGGGGACTGCCACCCTCAGGACTCCCATCAGCCAGGTATGGTCCTGACTTCACCTCTCCTTCCAGTTTTTGTAGCAGGTTTTTGGGTCAGAATTGCTAAGTGAGTTTTGATGTTTCATTTTCAATTTAAAATAGAAACAACATTTCTCTCTCTTTCTTTAAATTAAAATCCTCTTGAACTTTCTCGAGAATGTACTTCTTATTGTCTGCATTATGGGGTCTTACTCCAGAATTCAGGTATTTTTGTAGAAACAATACTTAATGTTCTCACTTAACAATTAATTGCACTGCAAATTTCACTCATATTTCTTGCTTAGTATGACCTAAAGAGGCAATCTGACAACGTCAGAAGATCCCCACTCAACATTCAGTTTTATGGAGCCCAGTGACATGTGAAACTTTCAGGGGATAATGTTGCATTTAGTGCTAAGTCAAGGTAAACAGTATCAGGAAAGACAGTTTAGAGAAGAAAGATTGTGAACATTATGGAAAAGATTATAGGGGATAGACTTGAATCCCCTATTTTATTCAATTAGGCTCTCATCCAGTAAAGGTCTTAGGCACACATTTAACTTTAAAAAAAAACAAGCACTGAGATCCAGCCTTACTTTGCTTACAGTTAAGTAAAGGGATTTCTTTGCTCAGTGAGGGCTTTCAGCACATATGTGATTGCTTTGTTGAATCAAAGTCTTGTACAGAAGTAAACGGGAAGCACCATTGCTGAGGTGCATGGAATTATGTCAGTCAGATTGGGAACAAAATGTGGCTTGTATTTCTCCTTGTTCTCCTCTCAGTAGTTTGAGTAACAGCCAATTTTATTAGAGAGAGTATCATGAAAAACCTTGACACAAAATACTGCTGGTTTAAAAACCTTTATTTTAAATGCATTTCAAGTTTAATAACACATTTAATCATTATTGAATATCTAAAGGCTTATGATTTGTTTATAACCAATTATGTGTTTTGGGTTTTTTTTAGACTGTGCCATCTTTTGAGAACTATCTAGGTAGAAAGTTGGGACAAGTCTTACTTGTCTGAAACTTTTTTGAGCTTTTATACTAGACAGTCTTCCGGGAGAAGCTGAAAGTCTCCTCACTGTAGAATAAGGACTTACGTTAGGGTTAACGTTCTTTATTCCTCTGGAGTCACAGGCGTTATACAAACCATTGCAAATAAATGAACCATGGTTTCTGGTGAGGCTACTTAAACTGAACCAACCAAGAGCATCATGAAAAGTGTGTCTGGAGTTTGTGTGAGAAATAAAAACTCTTGCATGGTAGTTGCACCCCTCAGCTATGCAGTAAGTGAACTATTTCCGCAACCATTTAGTATCCAACCATGCTATATGATAGCATATGTTCTCTTTTCCCCTAATTTTGTGATGCCTCTGAAAACTTTGCTACAGTCACCTTTCTGTATTGCAGGTCTAAAATGTGTTGGCCAAAGACATCACCCTGTGAACACTGCCATTTTGGATTGTGTTACGCCTCACTGAAACTAAGGGCTGTAACCAAACTCACTTTCATTCTCTCGATTGAGAGAAGCATAAGAAGTCACTGAGATCTATCAGTGAAAAAGGATACTGAAAAGAAATATCCCCAGATATGAGGCACATTATTGCTCCAAAAGGCAAGTGTGCTAAAGTTGAATTTATTATAGGGTGGAGTTTGCTACATATTGATTAAGAAGAGAAAAAATTACATTTGCATGTGAATGTGTTTTAGGCTAAAACCAAAAGAAACAAATGGAAGAAATAGAAAAGCTGGGACACCTCGAATAAGAGTGTCAAGGTTTGTAGCTGATGAAAAAAGTGTGGAGTACATATGAAGATATTTTTTTTGCTACTGGATGCAAAGGAAAATATAAATGCCTGTTCTTTATGAACAAACACTATTTTCAGATACCGCACCAGGAAGTACTTGGTTTCTTTGTGCATATTTTCTTCAAACATTTTTTTTTCTGGAAGTCTAACTCCACTGATTAAAAAAAACAAGGAATAGTCTAGGCAATAATGACAGGGTTTCTTCAATTCACACATATTCAAAACAATTTGTTCAGTAATTATAATTTTCATCTTCAGGAAAATATATAACTTTGAAAAAAAAGCTCTTGTTCCCCCTCAAAAATTATTCGTCCTTTTTTGTATTTTGAACACTTCATAAACAAGAATAGATGAATAATGTTTATTTTCAATTATACTGGGCTTTTGGAATTACAGCAGCAATTACTCCTTACTTGGTCATTTGTTGCATGAAAGCAGTTTCACTCTTTAAATGTTACTAAAAAGCAAAAGGTTTTTTTCTCTCACATGCATAATCTGAAATCCGAAGTACATAAGATCATTTAAATCACAAATTATATTCTTGAGTGTTCTTGAGCAGATTCTTTGGATGTTCTTTTATTGCCCTGTACCCCCAGCAGAATTTTATCTATCATCGCCTGCTTAGGAAGCCAAAAATGTGAATTACGATATCAACTAAACAATTAATATTAATTATTTTTCAAGAATTTAGAGTGGAAAGGTCAATAAACAGAATCATTTTTCATTAATTTAGTACAAAGATAATTCTGCTATTTGATTAAGAGACACTAGGGGAAGCTGAAATGTTCTGGCCAGGAATAAAATGAATTTACATTTTCCTGCCAGTAAAGGTAATGGACTGACATCAGAGACAAAAAGAAATAAGCAAACAAGATATAGTCAATTCTCTGTGAAAATAAAAACATTTTTCTGTAATTAAATTGCTTCCCAAAGGAAATAATTTTTTCTGTTCTTCAGATAACATTCCCCAGCATCTACAAGGTGAGTGCTGGAACACTAAGGTACTGGCATTTTAAAGTATGTAAATCTATAAAATTTAATTTGACAAGAATTAGTGCTCTTAGTAGGAAAAATCTAGTTCAGCAGGAAAGTGTTTTTGTGAACTGGTTGCTGTTCAGTTTGTTTCTCAATGTTTCTCTCCTTTTCTTGTCTTGCTACACATTGGTGAAGGAAATCACAAATATGTTCTCATCAGGTTTCTCTGCAAGTAGAACTACATGTCATCTAGATTGTAGATGATTGTCTTCTTCTGCCAAGACATGCTTTTTTGAGGGAATCTGAGGACTTATCAAACAGCTAAAATTTCCAGACGTACAGCAACTTGATCAATTTATATAATGACTGATCTTGGTAAGTTTTAAACTTGGTAGTGTAGCAAGTAAGAAAACAATTGAGTGAATCATAAATAAATGAGGATGACCATTAGATCTAGAACTTATAATTGAGTGGCACCTAATATTGAACCTGTGTGTTCTGTCCTCAACGAAGGAGATTTAGTCCTCTATTTAACTACCATCAATTTCCAGGGTGGGCTGGAGTGTGGATATGCTACTGAAACTATTATTCGGTGCACTAAATGATGCAAAATCCAGGCACCAAAAAGGGAGAAGAGTACAAGTCATATTTTGACTCTGCCACAGAGGAAAAGCACAAATAAAAAGTATGAATTTGCACATTTATCAAGAACTTTTGTCTACCATGCTGTCACCAGTGCCACTTTCGGTTAGGAAAAATTGTTCTTCCTCAGTGTTCAACTTTGGCTTTGATGAGTCAGGCTGGTCTCAGTATTCTCCAGCACCAAAGCAGCATGACTCCCATTCTCCATCCTCCAGTGATAACTTTTGCAAATAGAGTATTGTTCGAGCTGTTTTACCTCCACGTAGGCAGAGCATCCTGCTACAGTAGAAGATGCTCTACCAAGATAGCTATGTTTCATGTCTACTGCAGAATCCATGACTTCCAGCCGATGTTCTACTTCTGTACCAACTGCTCTTGCTACATCTTCGTCTCCCCACCATCCTCTCTGATATCTGCTCACACTTCCTTATCCTGCAGCTGGAAAGAGATGACAATAGGAGCAAAGTACACAACGCTTCTCTGCTTCATGAGGGATAACATTCCTTAGAATGGTGCTGCTAGGCATCTAGGATTAGCAATGTCAGGTGAGTGAAGAAGGTAGAGGCTTGGAGAGTGAGGACAGTCTTGTATATTAAAAGACTGGATGAGAAACTGGGAGTCCAGCAACATCCCTTACCTTGAGCTAATGTTCTCAAGGAACACTGGTATTTCAGCAACATTGGGCAGAGAATGAAGAAAGAAGAGGAATGGCATCCACAGCTGGAGTCACTCTAAAACCTACTGAACTGTTTCTAGGAGGTTTAGTGGGATTTGAAAATACAAAAATATATGGGTATTTTACAGGAGTTTGAACAGTGTCCTCTGTTGTGCTAATAGAAATATCTACTCTTTTAACTGAGAGCAATTACACTAGAATGTTGCAATTGTCATCTTCTATGCACCTATCAGACAGGTGTTAGGTAAAATACACTTCAAGGGCAACATGTCTGGATGGGAGTGCTTAGCACCTGGGTGGTCACCACATTCCCCAGGACACAAAAATAGACATCACTCGCTGAGTAGTGCTAGTACAGCAGTGCTACAACAGTTAAAACCATCTTCTAGGCAAACCTGTGCATCATATGAGTGCTCTTTGTCTAAAGCCACAAACCCAAACTTCAATCTCTTCTAGCAAAAATCCACAGTACATGTGTTTATGTATGTATAAAGACAAATATATATTTACTGAAAATAAAGTCTCTTTGTTGTAGACACAACCAAAGCAAACATGTTAAATAAGAAAATCCATCTTAAAGATCCTGATAGCATTTTATGTTTTTATTCATTTATGTCCCACAGAATTTCTAAGTGTAATTATTTTAAATTTTTAATGCCTAGTAGGAAGACTTTTTACATCCATTTCCTTTTTTATGATTGCTGTAACTATAAAAATGTATACAGTTTATCCTTTTAAATAAAGAATTCCCAGTGGCTTGGCATGAAATTGCTCTCACTGAACAAAGAATCTGAGCCTTCCACAGAGAGACTGATGTTTTTGCTGGGGAATATTTTGATTGTTCACCTGTTATTTCCTGTAATTTCTAAATTATAGAATTCACATTTGTCTACTGAATGCCAAGACAACCCTTGACTTCAGATTTTCCATTGAGCTTTATTCTTTATTTTTGCTATAAAAGTTAAGAATTGGTGTTTATAAACCCTATTGTTCAAAGAAAGTAAATAACCATGTATTTTAAGGAACAGTGGTTACTCACATAACCTTCCTGCAGCAGGAACAAAGGCAGTAAGAATGACTTACACGGACAGAGTTGCAGACATTAAATAAAACCCAACCAACATAAACCAAAATACTTGGAGATTTTTAGCATTGCTCCACATTAGTTTACACAATTCACAGAGCACATCTACTTTCTGAAAGCAAGAACAATTGACAAAGTATTGGCATTATTTTTCTAATCACAGCTATTACCCTTCTGTCACTTGCATTATTTTGAGCTGGCACAGACAGTGCAATTCTAATTGAGCTAGACTTTTCTCATGCTTTGATTATCAAACCATACAAATTAAAGAAACAAAAGAGAATCATGAATGAATGTGTAACAAGGTTCTTTATCATGCCATATGAAAAAAAAAAGAAAGAAAACCAAAATCATTTTACTATATAACTTTTAGAGTTATTACATCAAACATTGTCTACTTGTTATTTCAATGAACTAAAATGAAGCAACACTGAAAAGTACAACAGACCTGTTAGAAATGTCAGTTCCTTGGGGAAGCCTAGCCTGTGGGCTGGAAAGTTTGCTTTTGCATTGGTTTAATTCCAGAAATAATAAAGCTAACCCAATACAGAAAAGGTATGGCAATACTGTATCTAAAATGCATCACTAGTTTACACCAAGGTTCCTGTGCTTAAGCTTAACAAACACACTTAAAAGAAACATTCCCAATCAGTGAATACATGAGGAGAAAGGCAGAAGCGGTTTTTATTTATCAAAGTAGCTACTCATGTTAAGAAATCATCACCACTGGTTAACACCATCCTTCACTGTGATTTTCCATATTTTCCAAAGACAGGAGATACAAGAAGATGGACTGAAGCCAAGGCAATGAATATCAAGGATATGAATAACTAGAATAGGTGGTACAAGCCCACCGGCACGACCAAGTTTTTTTGTAAGCATGATACTGAAGGACTTGAAGCAGGCCATTGAAGTGGCTTTTGGGAGTTTTACAATAAGCTCCTTTCAGCAAGAGCGAAAAAATGGGAAAAAGCACAGTTTGTGTTTACTGAAGAATCTAGTGAGCAGACCAGGAAAGTCAGCAGTACTGGCTGACTAAGGCTGGTGATTGACATTGTGATAGCAAATGAGAGGTAATAACCACCAAGGTACTTCATAAACAAAGTATTTTATGTTTGATATATCAGTGAAAAGGAGCAATTCACCATGGAGATGGATAAAAATGATATGGAATTTTCCATATGAAAAAGGACAATTCAAAAATCGGTGTCAAAAACTTCAGTACTGGTGGCAGGGCCAAGCCACACAATCTTCATACCCTGTCTGTAAAAGATCAGCAACAGAGTCCTAATCTTTCAGTATTCATATAATGCAGAGAAGTACTAAATCTAATGTGATCAGATCCACAAAGCCTAGATAAACAAGCAGTGGTGGTTTGGGTTTTTTTTTCTGGAAGGTTAATACTCTGATTCTTTGTCTCACTAATGTAGCAGTGAAAGGAAGTTCAAAACTAAGCAACTAATTTGACTGCATAATATGATTTTTTTTCCAAACCTTTAACTCTGTTTTTAGAGTCAGAAGTTTTAGACATTGGACTTCTGTATTTGAAATAAAAATAATCCAATAGTATTTAACAAATTCCCAATTTGATAAGAGTTTTGAGAAGACCTGTCAGATGTAGCCCAGCTGTCATTAAAATTTTCAGATTAGAACATGACTTGGGTGAGAGCACGTAATGGGCAACTTGCTACCTGCTGTGAACAAGAGATGTGTAGGCCTGAGCAAAAGCACAGGCTTCAAGATGCTTGAGAATTGCCAGTGTTAACATGAAGTAGAGCCTGAGTTTGGATAAAATGGAGATATCATCTTACTGTGCATGGAAGAAGAGTCAGAACCACAGTAATTAGGATCATGAGCATATCTTTGGTATCCAGAACCAAAACCACAAAGACTGAGCAAACTGACATAGTACAAACAAAATGAGTGGTCTGGGGACAGCTCCAGGGAACAGACATTTGTGTGACAAGGACCAGAAAGACTTTAGAAACCTCATAAGGCTGTGGAGGATAGATATTCAGAAAAATGTGGTAACAGACTGACTACTTAGGAGAGCTAAAAAGGGGGAAAGAAGGAGAAAAATCCTCACCTCTCAGAGAAAAAATAAAATATAATGACATGCCAGCCTTTGACATAAGCCAGATCTGATGAGGGTAAGATGTGTTACTCAGACTTTTTCTTTTGTCTTCAGAAGACTGTCTCTGTACTCTTAATAATTAAATATTGTTGCTTGGGTTTTTTCAGTTTTTAATTAGATCCTTTGATGGAGAGTGCTCAGCAAATGGACTGTCTTGCTGGTCAGAATTTTCTGTTTCTATTTTTTATTTTTCTATTATTTCTTTGTTTCCTTTTTTCTTACCTCTTCCTTCAGTGGTGGTCTCACACTTTTCCTCATTGCATTGCACACAGAATATTCTGTTTCCTCAGGAGCTTTTTTATTATGTGCATTACTGCAGAAAATAAGCATTTCTAACTTTCACAAATTTGCATGCAACCTTATGAGATGTCCTTATTTTACAGATAAGAAACTAGAGTGATTTATCTCTAAAATATTTACTTATTCTAGAGTAGGTGAGGTTCTTTAATTCCTACATCCTTCAATTTTTCCGTTTTCTGCTCTCCAATTCTGTTGGTTTTCCATTTATTATATTACAAGTTTTAGAAGACCAAAAGCCCTCCTCATCTTTTTGCCTTGTCAGTGCTGAATAAACAAAGCAGGATGATAGAAGAAAATTTTTTCCCACACAAATTGAAAAAAGAATTTGTGGTTCTGGCCATCTTGCCAGGCACATGTCAAGTATTCATTAGTTAAACAACACTTTGGGAAAGAGAAAAAGTTTGGACTCCCAGTACCTTTTCTTTGCCTCCAATTTTTCAAAATAGTTCTCCAACCTATGCAACGTACAGACAGATTCAGTTAACAAGGGAATTGCTTTAGGGAACATGTACTATCTCCAGCCCAGAAGTACATGTATTTCTGTAGACTAAACAACAGATATGTCTCCCTAGGAAAGCTGTTTCAATTTTTAAAGTTGACTGTCCTGGAGGCTCCAGTCTCTGTGAAATGTTAAGTGACCCAAAATGCAGAGAGACAATGTGAAATTTATATTATTATTTATTGAATTCCAAGCATGCAAGTTCAGATTATAAAAGTCTGAAAAAATGCTCTAGTGTGCAATATCCATTCCAGTGTCAGATAAATGGCCTCATACATTGCTCCTTGTCTGAGGACCACTAGGAAAATAAAAACACAAGAAAACAGCAAGAATCTTAGGGATGTCTCTGCAGAATAGTCTTCCAGCATCTCACTATTTGTGGTCCAGGGAGTTCCTCAGAGTCAAATGGCAGTGGGGGGGTGTTGTGTGTCTGCTTAACTCTCAAGGGGTTTTTCCTTCCATTGATTGCCCATGACTCTAAGAACCATGTAGACTACCTCCACTGCTAAGAAACTGTACAGCCGAACTATAGATAAAAAAAATATTTTCTTTGCCTGTTTAACAACACTTAATTACCAGTTTCATCTGACGTCTCCTGTTTCCTGTTTTAGAAATAGAATCATTATATACTAATTTTTACCAAAGAACTTAGGATTTTGAAGACCTGTATTTATCCTTCTCGAAGTTATATTTTCTCCTGGATGATACCCCCAACTCTGCTACTAGCTGTTTCTCAAACTGGAATCACTTTGATTGCCTTCACTGTTGCACTGTTGCACCCTCAGTTGAACTATAACCTTTTGGAATGGGATAGACACTGTATAGCACTGGTTCAGAAGAGCCCTGACATTGCTTCTGGACTTTGTAATTCAAATAAATGTAAGGAGCAAAGGTTTACGTAAAAGAAACTAAGACTTTTAGAGGTAAGTGAAACAGATTTATATAATCACCTAAGACAATTGTCAGCTTTAGTCGGAATTTACCACAGCAATTAACAACTTGATGAATAAAACCAAGAAAAAATATTGTAGTGTATAAAGACTGTACTGAACAAGCAGAGAAATATTTTATTAGTAAATATGGATGAATAATACCACACTGTAGATCAAAGTTATGAAACAAAATGAACAATAGGAATTTAAAAAATAGTAGCTTGGGGGTTTGTGCTTTGTTGTCTTGGGGATTTCTTTTTTTTTTTTTTTTAATGCTGACTAGTCTAAGAAGATATGCACCAACATTTAAGTAATATCAAAGAGCTGCAGGTGATTTGCTGATTTGGAATTGTTTAAAGATGCAATGACCTAAGTCATTTTGAAAGATAATAAGCCACTAAGCTAAATCACATCAAGAATCCTACTTATTAAGTGATGGTACAGTGTGGCCTAACAGGTGGAGAAAATTAAGAAAAGATAAAAAAAGGAAGCCTCAGAAATAATGAGCAGTGTCCAAAAGTATTTGAAAGCAGAAACAAACTGTGAAAATATTCATTATTGAATGAGGGTGGTACTTTGGAGATCTCTGCAAGAGGTTGACGAATTAATTTGTGAGAATATAGTGAGGAAAGAAGTGTTACTGTCAGCTTGGAAGAAGCTGCAGTATGACAGCCTCCAATCACATACTTGTACGGAAGAAAGATAACTAAACACAGGTTGGCAGAGAGAGGAAAATGGATATTATTTAATTAGCCACATCTGAACACAAATACAGCAGCAGCAAATCAGACAGAGAAGAAAGGTCATCTGAAAGAATGTGAAACTGCTAAGAAACAAAGGAAAATGGAAAACAACTTTTCAAAAAATGAGAAATAGGAATAAAGAGAGAAAGAACTCCCAGTCCTTGTCCTTATTAAACACAATTTTGTTGAGTTTAATTCTGTAAAACATTCAAACAAAACAAGCAATTCACCGAAAACATAAAAACAAGGATCGGGCTGCTGCAGAAGTTCATAGAGTCAGTCATCAGGCCTGGCCCCTAAAACTGACCAGAAGTTGCAGGCATGAGGACAAAACTTTAAAATGCTTCAGCGAAACCACCCTAAAGACTGACTTGTACTTCTAAATGTGTCACTTGGAATGAGTGTTCTTCATGCAAAGCCAGAGACTTGTCAAGCATTGTAAGACTATCAAAGGCTACAGATAATACTTATGTTACCATCAGTTGTTATGAGGCCATACAAAGTTTCACAGGGCAAATCACACTGGGAAAAAATCAAATTAGACTCTAATGCAATTAACATCATGACAGAGAGGTCATCTTGAAGGAGAAAGCAACACAACAAAGTCTCACTGAATTTAAAAAGGCAGTTCAGACCAGATCCAGAAAAAAGAGTGGGTTTGTCCTCACAAAGAATAAAGTTAATAGAAGTCATTGTATAATAAATCTCCATTGTTATGGAGGAAGAACTGAGAGTTCCTTGGAACTGCTCTGAATTCTCATTTGCATTCAATGTCATCTGATAACCCTTGTGTGCAGGTGGAAAAAAGGAGTGAGAGCAGCCTCCAGAGGAGATGGAAACCTGCAAGTCTGAGTCTGCACCAAGTGTCAGCTGGGACAAGACATTGGCAAAGTGTTTCTGTGAATTATACATTCTTATTTCTGAGGTTTTCTTTCAAAAGGGTGTTTCTAATTTCATTGCCTAGAAATGAATTTCTTGCTTTCCTACAAATCAAACTTACCATTTGCATTTTGATCACTATTAAAAGTGAATTTAGGCGAATCTTACATGTAAAAGACATTTTACTTTTTTTGGGTAACCAATTGCAATAAAATATTGCTACAGGTGTACTCTCCCTCTGTTTCATATAATCACCACTGTGTGCCATGTCTTTATTGCAGTGACAGAGGAAATGATCATGGCACAAGTGGCAGGAATAAAGCCAGGATATGGCAGAAGGTAGGTGACAACCTTTTTTTTAAAAAAAGAAAGCATTAAGGGAGACACAAAAGGAAAAAGAGAGTAAGTTGCTCCCTTCATTCCCCATAAAAGAATCATAATTTACTGTGCCTCTAACGCTTGCCTTAAGGTGTTGTAAAGCACTTTATGCTCACAAAAACCTGATGGATAATGATGCTGGTTACATATCAGTACCCTCAGTGTCAACAGGGATTCTTACAAATCATTAGGCATCTTTTTTTTTTCCCCACAACATTCTTCTCAAGAAACACCCCTTCTATCATTATTAATTTCTTCACATTCGTCAGAGAGATGGATTTCAATGGTCTTTTCCCACTCTATTTCCACAGCTAGCTCCATTCTTTTATGACTTCTGTGACGTATTGGAATTATTTGCTTTTGGTTGTAAGGTTAAATCGCAGTCTGCAAAGAAAGGTGCATTGGCTGCCTAATCATGATTTACAGAGATCCAGTTGAGAGATTCTGTCAAACCTGATGTACGACAGATTTAGTATTTCAATGGCAACTGCTTCTCAAAAAAACCAGTCAGTCTTTTAGAACCAATGTACAATTAGGGTCATTCTGCCTTTCCTTTGGAGTATCACAGGAAAAAGGACTTTATTCAGCAATTCCTACACTGAGAATATAGAAGAAATACTTTATGCTTGATTATGTTTCTTAAAGATACCCACTCTCATTTAAACACTCGAGCAATAAGTAAAAAATCTTCCACGACCATTGGTAATTGTTTTTAGTAGTTTATTAACTGTCCAGATGTTTCACTCCATTCTTAATATGAATTGATATGCCATAATTTTCTAGAGATTGGCAGACATACTTTGTTCTCTTAGATCAAAGTGCATATACTGTCAGATTTATTGTCTTCTGTTGGTATATTCAAAAAGTACAATATTGTAATATTTCTATTTGCAAACAGATTAGGCTTAGTTGTCCCATCTGAAAACAAACTTCAAATCTCTCACTTCTTTTCAGAATGCTTAGGAATTGCTTGATACTTCTTTTGAAAGAGAGTAACCAGATCTAGAAAACATATTCCAGTAGTGGTTCTGCATATGACTGTAACACAACTTCTTTATTCTAACTGAAGTTCCTGTGATGGTAAATCCAAGTACTGTATTTATCTTCAGCTACAACACCACACCTGAAGTTTGCACTTGATTTGCTGTAGATCATGTCCCAGTTCCTATCTCAGAAACACTTTTCTGGGAGATGATTCCTTACCATATGTATAAGCCCTTTTTCCTCAGCATTCCCTATAACTTTATTAAGAAAAAATTAATTATATATACACTCTAAATCCAGTAGTAGAAACCTATGGGTATAATTGATCTGTCTTCCAACTTCCATGTTATTTGAAAACTGCATGTGTGTTCATTTATGTTTTCTTTTGAGCCATAATAACCATCTCAGAATCACTGGGCCAAGACTATAGTGAGGAAAAATCAGATGTTTGTTGTTTTGTTTAAGGAAAATAAGAATCATATTTTTATCATTCAAAAATATGCTACATTTATACACATATGAGTGTAATTTCTTTAAAAGTCCTGAAGAAATCAAAATTTATCAATATATATTAAACAAAACTGTCATCATTTCTTTCCTGGAGACAGTCTTAGCAAGTTAATAAGCTTGCCCACTGAGCACTTTTTAAGACTAAGCTAAGTATCTTGAGTATTTGTGCTTCAAGGTTTAGAATGTTTAGATATTATGATTACTTGAAGTTTAAATATTGTTATGAAGTTTTTAAACTCAAACTGGAGAAGAGGAAACAGCCAAAGAGCAGAAGAAAAACAACCATCAGTCATTCCAGCAGAGATAAACAGAGACTGAATAACTACACTTTAATATCTTTTTTTTTTTTCCTGGCAAGATTTTTTGTTTTTAATTTGCTAGACCAACTTGTTGATTTTTTTGTTTCGGTTAGGTCTTTTTTAATATTTGCCTTTCTGGAGAGAACTGCACATGAACCTAAGGGAAAAGAAGACGTACTCAAAACAGTAGCACAACATAAAATGTTCAGACAGTGGAAAGGGATGACCTCATCCTATTTTGCCTTAGTTGACTGGCTGTAAGAAGCGAGCTGGCCATTAATCTGTTCCAACAATTCTTTGGAGAACTGAAGTTCACCTTTAAGAGACATAATACTATTCCTCTTGGTCCACATTAATACAGTGGACATTTTGGAAGTTTAAAATGCCAAAAAAAAAAAAAAATTAAAGGAAACTGAAAGGTTAGTTCTCCCAAAGAAATATTAAGAGGAAATTTGATTGATGTCATAAAGGGATATATCACAGTCTGCACTGTAAGCAGTAAGAGGAATTATCCAAGGTATTGTTTTACCATAGGGAAAATTGTGAATGAATTAGAGCAAATAAATTCACTCCTGAATGCCTGTACTCTTCTTATGACGCCATTTAATAAGAACATTGCTTTCAATCTCTCTAAAAGAAAGAAAAAATCTGCTTTCACATAAAAAATGAAACTGAAATGGAAAGAATCTAATCTAAAAGTTATTTTCTAGTCAGAGTGTGTCTACAAGTTCATATTCTTGTTTCCTGTCCCCTGACATGCTTACATGAGTATCCCACAAAATTCCACACATCATTCAGCTTTATTATCTCTCTCCACAAAGTCAATCATTTCACATTGGTCGAAGTCTTAACTTATGCCTCAGTCTGTTTTTCTCAGCTGTTTCGTAAGTTCCATGAAACAAGCTATATACCTCACCTGCTTCCCAATAAAAACCTCAGACTAACAAGGACCACCTCTTTGGAAAACGGGGAGATTATATGTGGCACTAGCTAAAAAAACTTCCTTAGTTGTGGCATAGGCACATCCAGAACTATGTCATCCACTCAGACATGTTGATTCCAGAATGAATGTATTTCCCCATCAAGTTCGGACTTAGGTTTCTCCTTTTTTGAAGGAAATGAGGATCACTGGGGTTCCAGACTGCAATGGATCTACATGTCTTCCTCCTCATTGCAGAGAGGTGTAGGTGCACACAAACACAGGGATAATATCTTTCCAATGTTTTGACAGAACACAGTAATGAAACTTATTTCCCCAAAATGTTTTAGGTTTGCAATTCATATTTTGGTTTGTGGGATATTTTTTTTGATTAAGACAAAATTGTGTGACCTATAAATGTTTTTTTTTTCCTGACATCCCTTAATGAAAGAAGAAAAAAAAAGTTAAAAATATAGGGAAAATATTTGTAATCTCTGTAATCTCAGAACTAAATTCTGTTGCCAATTTTTAAACTTAATCCAAAACAATTTCATTAAAGTCAAATTTGAAGTCACACTTCTCTAGATTACCACAGTGCAAATGAATTTCAGTTTGGTTTCAAATATCTACATAATATTTGCAGTGTGCATGGACACTTAAAATCGTAGGATATCCTGAGTTGGAAGGGATACACAAGGATCATAGAGTCCAATTCCTGGCCTTGCAAAGGACCAAGAATCATATCATGTGCCTAAGAGTATTGTCCAAATGCTTCTTGAACTCTGTCAAGCTTGGTGCTGTGACCACTTCCCTGGGGAGCCTGTTCCAGTGCCCAACTACCCTCTGGAGAAAGAGAGTTTTCTATTATCCAAGCCAAACCTTCCCTGACACAACTTCATGCTGTTCCCTTGGATCCTGTCACTGGTGACCAGAGGAAGAGATCAGTGCCTGCTCCTCCACTTACCCTTGTGAGAAGGCTGTAGACTGTGATGAGGTCTCCCCTTAGTCTCCTCTTCTCTAGGCTCAACAAACCAACAAATCTCTTTCCTCTTACAATAAGGGTTCATGCTCACAGCAAGATAGTAGCTGAGATAAAAAGGCTGCATATCCTGATTCAAAATTTCTCAGCAAATTTTAGTTTGTATAACTTGCTGATGAATTTTGAGTTTCTTTTTTTTTCTTTTTTCCTGAGAGGTTTAAGTGCCTATTTCAGCACATTCTGATCTCCAGTAGTGAAAAGTGGTCTTCAGCCATGAGATGCTGCATGTAAAGGAATAGGTTCCCGTCACACATAAAGTTTCTAGGTCACATGATCTTCATGATGTCAGTGAATCACCTTCTAGACTGTGAAGCAGAAAGTATGATGGTTTCCTTTGGAGAAAACAGAGAACAGATTAGGCACAATGTGCAGCCTTGTTAAACTATTTTTTTCCCAGTGGGACAATAACGCAGTTCTGAGAAGTCATGGAAGGGAGGAAAATGTTGCATTCCCTTTTTGCCATTGCTTCAGAAATAGCAAGTGTGCCAAAGAAATGAAGGGATGGATGGGAAGTGTTCAGAAGTGGAAAAATGAGCAGATTTAGGCTGGTAGAATTCAAACTGCAGTACGAGAAAATCATGGCTACCATATAGAGACACAAGAATTATGAATATGAATGAGATAATTTTATATGTATTTAATTTTACTGAGAAGTATAATTAGTTAATTATATAATGGGAGGGAGATTGTTGCTTCTTATACACTCCTGAGCAGCAGGGTACCAGGCACCTTGATAGATCCTTGCTGTATTATACGCAGCTCAGTTGCTATACTCTTGCCCTAATCTTGCAAAGATGTTAAGAGTGGGCATGGCATCATTTCTGCCTCTCTTCGTCTCACAGGAGGAGGTGTCATATCTCAGTGTAGAGGCTGCAGAGCCACATTGAGGCATTTCAGTGCTTAGGGCAGAATGTTAATTTGCCTGCCTTCCACTGCTCCAGCTTTCGACCGCACTGCTCCTCCTCTACCAGGCAGATCCTGTGGCCAGTAATGCTCTTGTTCTACATCCCTCACACATACCAAGGGAGCCTTTTACACTGACCTGAATATAACTCTTCTTCCTGAAAGATATCACTAAGTCATTCTTAGAAGGGGAATTCAAGCTATATTTTCTCAGCTCTGGGAGAAAAGTTGTAATTTTTTAGGAGGCTGGCAAACACAATTTTTAAGATAAGTATCTGTGAAAATAGGTACAAACATCTATTTGGAGACGAGACCATAATTTTGCATTGTGGTGACTTTCTATATACTACAGTGAATGCAGTCTTACCACTGCTCAGTAATGGAAAATTATCTCCATCTCCATAAGTCATCCATTAACCAATAACACAGGACCAGCTAATTCGGCAGAACATAAATATTTCTAATTATTCATGTGAAGATTAAACAGTCTGAAATGCTGTGTGAGAAAGTGAAGGACACAAGAATAAAGGATAGACCATATACAAGTATAAAGTGGAAACAACAATTGTCAGAGTTGCCAAATAGTCTTGTGCTCTGTCAAAATCAATCTGTTCTCAGTCCACGGAAAAAAAACCAATGTGACTGGAAGAAATCTCTTCAGTCAGTGTACTCAGACCTTTGAGGAACCTCTTAGGGAGGTTTATTTCATAAAGTGTTTAAGTTATTTCTTAAAATTCATTCTAATTTCAGTTCTGTTCCTCCTGTTACTGCTGAATGATCATCACACAGCTTCATTCTTCAGAATCTATATACTTTCTCCTGCTATCCAGCTTAAGTATATTTTGATTCTCTGAAATCTATCCTGAATTTGTTCCAATATTCTCTTTCAGTTTAATTTCTTTTTTTCAGTACTTCCTTCCCAACACCATGACCCGTCCATTTAAACTATGCTTTGATATGCCAAACATGGAACAATGATATTTTCTGGGGTGGTCTAAAGTCTTGCGTCCCAGATGTGTACCAAGTCTGGGTCATGGCTCCTTCCTGGGAGTAGACCACAATCACAAACAGCTTTCCAGAACCTTGGTCAATGGCATTGATACTCCCTTCTTTCTGGTAGAAATATGTTGTTCAATACATCACAGCATTTTGTTTGTTGTTTTAAAATTCTTTACTGAAGTCAAGATAAGGGAAATTTATTGCATCTCCTTTTTTAAGCAAAATCCAGAAATCTTATTGGAGAAAATAGTTACATTACTGAAATTGTTTGCTGATGGGAAATGCATGTTGCCTTTTCTCCATTTCCCAAACACATCTCATTAGTAAAGGACTTTCTTCTTCAAATTGCATTGTAAAGTCTTTGATATAACCAACCAAGTCTAACCTATCCAAAATCTGATTTATCCTCTCTAAAAGTTGCATTTAACTTCTGTCCATTCTCCCCTTCCTTCCCCACCATTTGGCAATACTTCTCACTAATAGACTCATGTTCAATGCAATCAGAATATCAGGATTCTGGAATGAAATATATCTCGTTTTCCCCATCTCATTTCCCTCTCTCTCTTGGATGCTAAGCATCTTGAAATTAGCTTCCACTTCAGTTCTTACAATTTTTAATCAAGATATCGATTGAATGGAGTTTGAGATCTGGCTGTTCATAAAATAACACCTAAGCTCCTACTTAGCATTTCTGCAAAAATGAAACCAAATGTTTCCCCTATTAGGGAGCAGCAAGATCAAGGCTGTTGCACAGGGGAAGATGAGCTGGAAGCTTCAGGTGGTCACAGCAGAGGCTTGCTGCAGGTCCCAGCTATCTGATCAGACCAGTATGCTGATAAGAGTTGACTCATCAGCAGTCCCAAACAAAGGAAGGTGATGAATCCAGTCCAACATGTATCTAAGATGCCCAGAGCAGCAAGAGGTCTTGCTGGAGGCAAGATCAGAGACAAATCAACAAGATAGGTCCAAAATCCAGACAGAGCTAGAATGTATGCCTACAGCATAGCTCAGGTAAGGCATAAAGACACAGCCTGAGTTTAAACAGAGCTCCTAGAGAAATGGACAGAAGGTACATGGAGTAGAGACCCCAGTGGATGGTCAGAACATTAAGGCCTGCTGTGCACTCAAACACTGGAATGGTCCTGAAAAGCAGTATCTCCCCTGCTCCTAATCACTGTATAGATTTGACAAAAAGCCACCCTAGAAAGGGAAAGGATGAACAATATAAACTCGAGAAAGAGCCTGGAAATAATGTCTCCAAATGAATAATTCATTGATGATGACCCCTTAATAGCCCCAATAGCAGGCATCCAACAGACAAAAGAACCCCTTTACTATTTTTGTTAGTCTTATTAGTCTTATCGTATTTTAAGACTCTCACTGTGAAAATATTGTAACCATAATTTGTAAAATTATGATGTCAAACCTATAGTCATTGACAGGAATTTATTATTTTCATTAGGTTATGACTACCCTGTCCCCAAATAAACAAAGCTGTGATTTACCAAAGATTTCCTTTGTTTTTGCACCAATTTGAATTTCCATTATGTCTTGATACAACCTGTAAAGAAATCTACTAGTCTTACTATATTAACAGTGATCTCTTACTACAGACCTTCTGCATAACAATTTATCTAGTTGAAATGAAAGTTTGAAAACATCAAAATCAATAACAATTTCTAAAATTCACCTCAGTGTTCTGCCACTCTTTCTTTTTAAAATTACAGGCATATTTGATGCCATTTCTAAATTCACAGTAGTTGTAGGCACTGGCTTAAGTTTTACTGTCAAGAGAACCTTACCAAAGGTAGTAAAAGGTGAAAATATTGTGACAATGTTTTCTGGCTCATTGATAAGCAGCAGAAGATAGACAGAGGCTGTAATAACAGGGGATGCATATTTGGGTTGTGAAGGATTCTAATATTTACAGGTGGAAGAGCCTGGCCTGAACCAGCAAGTTCAATGCTTAGCCAGGGAACACTGATGGCAAGTGTTTGAGTGCATTCTACAGAGAAATAGGAAACAAATGAACTCCTCTCAGGAAATTTGTCATGGGTTAGGAATGATGCTCCCCAGTGTAGTTCTCCCACTGAGACTCTCCAAACCACGCTGCTCCTCGCTTCCCTGTGATGGACCGAGGAGGAGAACTGGAGGCACAAAAAACAAAGATCGCAGATTGAGGTAAGAACAGCAATGAGATAAGAAAGCAAACAGTAACAGCAATGATATTAGTAACAAACGTGTAGCAAAAAAAGAGTGATGCAAAAATGCTCACTGCACAACTTGACCCAACCCCACCACAGCTGTGCTACCCCCACTGCCCCTCTGGCTTGGAACTGGTGCCACCCAACTGCTCCCTCTGCCACGCTTACTTGAGCAGAAGGAACCCCTCCTCCTCAGAAGACACTCTCTTCCCCCTGCCCCCAACAATGTTGTGAGGTGGTATAGAATAACCTAGCCAGAACCAGGACATAATTACATGTCCAAATATAATCCTTTTTCTTCTTATTAGTTTATATGGTAACACTGTTTTTTTTTTTTGGATGGCGCCTCCAAATCTATATATGGGTTTTTTCTATTTTGTATTCCCTCTTTTCCATTTTCTGCTGATTGTGCTGATGCAAGTCAATAACAGGTGTTACTATTAACTTTCATCACTGAAGTATTTTACATGAGGAAATACAAAATCTGGTGACACAAACCTAAAGAATGACTACAGTCACAGTGCTTTACAATTAAGACAAAGTTGATTAGGGAGCAGTTTTCTCTCAGCTCACAGACTTCAGTCTACATTTTGTAGCTGGCTACAGCTTCTGTCAAGAGAAGGCATATGGGGATGTCATGATAATTTATAGTGAGAGTCCTAAAACACTCTAAGGTTAATACCCCCCCCAATCATATACAGACTGCTAATACATTTCCTGCTGTAAGATGCAGCTTTAATTAAATATATTCACAGTAAACTAACTGCAGATTGGAGAGAGTACTGGGACTGAAAGGTTGCCAGAGAAAGATAAACAGTGACAGCCAACAGTCACAATAAAAAAGAAAACAAAACAACAAACCTGCTTTTTGGGCAGTGCCTGGGAAAAGAGACAATTTCTCATAGGTGATCTGCAAAGTGATCCCCATTTCTGAAACTTAAAGCATAAAATATCATTCAAAAATAAATAAACACCAGCAGCAGCACCCAAGAATACCAGATTACAGATGATGGAGGCTTCAGCTGCAGGGTAGAAAAGGTTCCCAAGACAGTTTTGCACTTCTTTGAAATGTCGCCTCTCACCCACTCTGTCTATCTTTATTTAGCTTTCTCCTGAGACCTGCCAAGCCCAGTAGCATTTCCTCCAGAAGAATTTTTTATATGCCAAGGAGTTATTCCCAAAGGGAATGAGCCTTTATTAGGGAACAAAAAGGGCATCTGGTTCAAATCAAATACTGGATCAGAGAACCTGAATATTTTGCCTTTGCTGATATTAGATTTCTGCAGCTTCCAGGGAACAGAATGGGACACAGAATGCCAATTCAATTAAGAAGCACTGTTATTTCCTCTAACTCCAGCAGGGAAGTTTACTGTTGCAAGACAGAGACTCTTGGGAGCCTCTAGTTCCTTCCTGTGTGACCTTGGGCAAGATTCTTCATATTCTCATGCCACAATTAGCTGGCAAGAGTGTTGAAGTCTTAATTAACATGGGAGAAACATGAAGGGGACTGTAGAAAAAGTGCAATTTTGTCATTATTACTTTCACAGTTGGACTGGCTGGTGCATCTCTTGCTCCTATTGATTGCTTTCCAAAAATCTCTCAGTTTTAAAAAAATGCAGCAGCTGTTTGAATATGCTAATTTATAAAGTAAGAGTTATTCTGCTGTTAATTAAGTCAAATCTAGGAGATTGCTGAAAGAAGCAGTCAGCAGTCAGGACTCCCATCTCCTCTCTGGTCAAGTGCTGTCTCATGTTCACGCTTTCCTGAGTGTTTCATGAGCTGGCAGTGCTCACTAGAGGCAGGAAAAAAGACATCTATCCACACGAAAATATGGATTCAGAGAACAGACCTATCTCAGTCAAATTAGCTCTTGAACAGTAGATAGGGAACAGCAGGAGCACAGTTCCAGGGAACTTGTGTAGGGTGGAACAGAGAATGGCATCTCCAGCGTAGTATCAATGAGTTCCCCTTACCCATCCAAGCTTTATCCACGAAACTTCTCCTCTATCCAAGCAGACATCTCCACAAATAATTCATTTTTTGCATAAGGAGCCCAAGACCACTAAATGTGACTCTTTTTAAGAAGCGAGGTGGAACTGTCGGAAGTTAAGAGGCCTTAAAAGTCAAGAACAGTTTCAAAAACAAGCCCACATACGCCTGCTTGGCACTCCATGGTCCTGGAAGACATTTCTTATGCTTTCCTTTGTTTATTTCTTTCAAAGCTCTCTCCAGAGAGATAAGCGACCAATAAGTGAAACTGGATGAGTTGCACAGGCAAGTATAATAATAAATTTAAAGTGTCTTATAAATATTTAGACCATTCCTTCAAAATTAGACTACAACATCAAGAAAGCTTGCATGTTAGCTAAAGCAGATGAGGGGCAAAAGAGAAGGGAGGAATTCAGTGGAATGTTTCAGAGGGAAAAAAGTTCACATTTTGCTCAATTTTCAATTCTCTATGTTTCTTCCCAGTGACAATTGTTAAGGAAAAAATAAAGTGAATAAAAAAATTACTTTCTCTCTTTTTACTTGTAAAGTAAAAATTTCACCGGGGAAAGAGAAAAAATTCTTCCTCAGGCTTACTTGTTCCATGAAATTCAAACCAGCTCCTACAACCTCTGATGAATCAGATTAATAAACCTACAGTGCACAGGCATACTAACACGTGAATTCCTTTCTCTGGTTCTAAATTAAGCATTATGATTGGTTATCCTGTGATATTTAAACATTAGGAGTTGTTCTTTCTCATGATCTCCCTTGCTTTTAGAAGAAGCCTGATGAGAACCAAACTATATTTCCTTGAATTTTTTTATTTTTGTTCTGCTTGTTCCCACCCTCTTTTGGAATCCTCTGAAGTTGGAACTTGTCATATTTGTTATATAATAATTGCATAATCTTCTATTTTTACCACTCTTAGTCGTTACTTTTAAGGTTCAGCTACTAAGGGCCATAAAGAAAAAAGAAAATCAAAGCGTTCACTCCATAATAGACACACTGAGTTGATCAGTTGAAAGGGCCTGTCAGGAAACATTGCAAAGACAACTCTATGCATCACCTTAAAATAGCAGATCTCGGAGGTATTTCCAAAACATCAATTAACATGAATTCATATTAATTCATGAAAAATAAGGCATGTGTCCTTCAGAGATCTGGCCTGTTATCTTCAAACCTGTGTTTGAAATAAATTTTAATTAACCCCAGAGGATAAATCAAAATATTTAGTATCCCACTAAATCCATCACGAATGCCTTGGAAAGGAGAAATTAGCAAACATATCAAACAGAATTAAGTACTTGGAAATTTTAGCAGGGAAGGACAGAGCAGACACTTTCTGACCCATATTAATAATAGTATTGCTTCAGCAACAAATATAGTGCGTTGTCCAATTATGTGTGCAATGGCTCAAGTCCATTGGAACCTGACCATTTGCCCTCCAGTGAGCATAAGGATGCATCTGTTGTGTTTCTGGTGCAGCAGGTATGTTTTCTTTCCATCTGTGCATCTACCCCAACCCAGATGGTTCTCTACCACTTCAACTGCCGTAAGTCTTGCCCTGAAGAAAACCAGAAGTAAAGCTAAGCAGTGTAGTCCTTTCTCAGGAAAAGTACCATAAGACTACTGTTCATGTAGGAATTAGCAGAGGCCTTTATCACAGAAAAAGGGAGTAGGCTGTTGATCTGTTTCTGCAGCAGATTGTCAGCAGAAATATATCAACTACTCACCAGTCCTCATGCTTTTTCCTACTCTTACCATGTTCTTTTCTGTTAATCACACATGCTTCTGGAATCTGAGACTTTTTTGAGATAGAATTCATTCAGGACAGAATGGAAGAGGGGGCTGTTACCCTTAATGAACAAACCAAACAGCAATAATGACTGGGACCTTGAACTCAATTTAATTTCTGTCTTAACTACAGAATTTTTAGGAATATGTGTATTTTTTCCTTCCCCCATCTCCCCCCTCGCCTTTTTCCCTTTTTTAACTTATACAGTGTCTAAACTTCCAGTGGTAAAACTGAGTAAAAAAAAAAAGAAAAAGAAAACAACAAACAAGCACAGAAAAGAAAGACAAAATCAACAGTGAGCCTATTAGTATGCAGTTTGTAATATAGGATGAGTAAAACTTCTAAAAGTTATGGGAGTTTTTTCTACATTTTAGTAACAGTATCAGCCTTGCTGGGCTACAATGGTTGTGAGATTAGCAAGGTTGCAGTCTCAAGGATGAAACAGGACAAAGACTGTGTGCTTGTACAATGATGAGCCCCATGCTGCTCTGGTAAATTACTCCTTGTACTCCAGCTGATTAAGTGAAAGCAGCAACAATAGAACAGCATTGACCAGTTCAGTGCTTCCAGCTTCATTGTCCCTTCTATTAGTGAGGTGGCCCGTTGACATATTAGTCTCATGTATTAATAAGCCCATTTACCTTTAATGTGCTTAGAGTGTCAAATAATTCATGAATAGCTCCATCCCCAGTGCAGCAGGGACAGGATAATTGGAGGCAGTAACTTATTTAGCTGTCATAAGCCACGCTGCATTCAGCTCTGGGGTGTCCAACATAAAAAAGACGTGGACCTGCTGGAGCAAGTCCAGAGGAGGCCACAAAGATGATGAGAGGACTGGAGCACCTCTCCTATGAATAAGGATGAGAGAGTTAGGGCTGTTCAGCTGGGAGAAGAGAAGGCTCCAGGGAGACATTCTAGGAGCCTTCCAGTACCGAAAGGGTCCTACAAGGAGGGAGAGGAACATTTTACAGCAGAATGTGGTGACTGGAAAAGAGATAATGGCTTTAATCTGAGAGAGAGTATTAGGAAGAAATTCTTTACTATGAGGGGGGTGAGGCACTGGCACAGCTTGCCCAGAGAAGCTGTGGACTCCCCATCCCTGGAAATGTTCAAGGCCAGGTTGGACGGGGCTTTGAGCAACCTGATCTGGTGAAAGGTATCCCTGCCCATGGTAAGGGTGTTGGAACAAGATGATCCTTGAGTTTCCTTCCAGCCCAAACTATTCTATGATACTCCTTCCCTTCCTTTAGGACCTTTCAGTAGGTGCAAGGACAGTCAAGAGAACACACATAGAAAAATGTTTCAGACACCTGAATCTCATTAATATGTTTGCTGCACATAAAACAATTCACAGGATTGCAGATCTAAATGTATTTAGCTCACAAATGGTTTTATACAAAATGTGGGAAGCTTTACAATGTTATAGATTGTGACTCTGACTGTGACTGTGACTGTGACTATCAAAGGTGACTGTGACGTCATGAGTGCCATCAGAAGGGTTTCTTCCTTTATAAACAGGCACATTTTGAAAAAGAAATGGTTAACATTCATTTTTTCATAGTATCAAAAACCATGACCCATAATGACTCATATTGACAAGTAGTTATGTTGTTCTCTAGAGCACTGATTTTTATGCAGCTTTGAAAGCTGTCATAATTTGCAAATTTTGCACTAATGTGAAATAAAGTAACCAAATCACTCCTAACTACAGACACTAATACTAAGCTGAGTTAATGCAATTAACCTTACAATAGTAATTTTTTTGGATTCACAGTATGATGAAGCATAGGTCAGGGATTTACGGCCTTTGCCCAACCAGAACAGGTCAAGATTTTATTTAAAAAAACTATTAATAATTAATATTAATGTACTGGGCATTAATTTGTTGTATTAAACTTCAAAATCAGTGTAAATTTAGCAGACGCTCTCACAAACATCTGTAGGTCTTGTTAAAATAATAAAACAAAATTGGTTTTCTTGGAAGGTCAGCCTAAATGTCACCTTCTGTCTGCCTTATCCTTAAGGACAGAATTTATTTAGAGAAACAATTCATATGAAACTGTTTAGTGTCATAAATTCCCAGTCCCAAAGCTACCAAGAGTGTCTCCTGGCTGAATATTTTACCTGGCTCTCTTACAGCTTTTCTGGTTTGTCTTATTCTTTAGAAGGAGCTCAGCAATTGTTACCTTCAATGTCTAAAAAAACCCCATTAATACTTCTTTTTTTAAAAAAGTGAAGGGTGTGCTACTTTGAAAAAGAAGCACTTATATTGTGCTCTGTTTAAATGTATTGTGTCTAATGAAAAAACACAATGTGCAAAAAGAACAGCTTGGCTAAGGCTATATATACAAAAGTGATTTTCTTGTGGCAGCATAACAGTTTATTGCCTGTTAGTCATAAAACTAAAGCAATTTACTTCTCAGCTGAAGACATCTAGCACTGGTTATCACCACCCTTCAGCAGGCAGGTAGAAACAATAACAACCAATAATTTTTAACCGTACAACCAGACTTTCAAGAATCTTGGCACAAATTCTGAGACAAGGATTTCTGTAATCTCAGTATCACACCTGCATTGTTCTTCTCCACTGAGTGTAGAGAAAACAAGTCATCTTGCCTGCAAGAAGTAGTCTTGTCACAGTAAATCAGAGCTTGACACAAGGGTTATTCTTCCTGCGGAGAATCCGAATATAACCTTAGAAACAAAAGAAGCAGTGTAAGTTCAGATCTCTTGTCTAAATAACATTGGATGTTTTGAGGATCCAGACACACAGGGTAGGTCTAGAAAAGTGAATCTGTACAAAGGATAGTCACAACCCTTTGGATGCCAGCAAGTACTTTTTTACTTTCATTCTTTATTTCATTGTTTTAATTCTCCCAGTCCAACTATGATGTTAGTTTCTGTTTGATTTATAGGGTTTTTAAAATGTCTTTTCATATAAAGTATTTTAAAATACTTCAGATTATGCCAATGGGACAGCACAAGAGGGAAAAAAAATTCTATTTTCATTCTTACCTATGTTGTCAGCTTAACAGGGAAGAAGGAAGCATAGTACCAAGCCCATAGGGATCCTGAGCTAATCAGAGGTTAGTAAGCATTATTGATGTACAAATAATGTCTGAATGTCTTTGGAATTTTGTAATTGCTATTAGTTATTTTGTATAATAAAAGTCTTAAAAGACCAAATTGACCAAACTGACCAAATTCACTTATTTTAGTGTCATTGGTAAATTAAAGAATGCAACCATGGATCCATTACCATTCCTGTTGTAGTTCACTGCTGCAGCGTTCCTACTGAAGTTCACAACTGTTCAAAGACCTCAAATATATATTCCATTTCTGTCATAGTTTATAAATCAAAATATTTCTAGCACTTTCATGTAACCTTTTGAAGGGAGCTTGCAAAAAGGAAATGCAGTTCCTAAAACATCTTTTGTCCCCAGTACAGAGCACATGCTTGGGAAACACCTTCAGAATTCACTTTGAGCAGTCTTTTTAAATACATAGCTCCCAGTTAATACCATGATGGAAGCAAAACTGTCAGTGTGATGCATTCTGAGATAATGACTTAATTAAATACATCAGTTTCAACACAAAAAAGGACTTTAATAACTATTCATATCAAATAGTGATGCATAAATCAGGACATATAGGACAAGAGTCTTATAAGCATTAGAAATACACAAATAAAACACCATATCTGTTTCTCAGTTGGTATAACATACAATGAAATGCACAGAGAAAACAGAAATAAGGATATTTACTAATATAAAGTAAGTGAGCCAAACAACAGTTCTTTATCAACTTCATTATTTATTTCATTGCAACCTACTAATACTCATCTCAAGTGCTATATATCTAGAACACAAGTTAAAGTCTAGATTTGGAGTAAGAATGAGAGCTGTATTTTAAGGCTTGATAGTGGTATGATCCCTTGTTTTGGGCCCTCTGTGTTTAAGGGGTAGTATTTTCTTTGGCTACAACATCAAATAACCAAAAATTAGTCCTTGGGCTTGGAATACAAGCATCAGCATCTGTGCTAGCATTTACTTTGCAAAAAAAGGAATAGAGGTAAAAGTGATAAGAAGTACAAATCTGACTTTAGGGTGATGTGGCACATTTACTTCGTGCCCTTCACAATCCTCACTATGGAGAAGAGCCAACACAAAGCATTCTCAGAGTATAATTCAGCAGAGGTTTTTATACAGTTGCTTATTTCTGGCATGGTAGGTTGAGTAGTATGTCAAACTAGCTAGCTGCAATTCACTTCTATGGACTCTAGGTGATAAATTATCATCCACTGGTATTATTCCAACTCAGTGTGAACAACTTTGCCCAGAACTTCTTCTCCCCTCTGCCCACAAATGCATCCTAAATCATCATGAGATTATCTATCCTTAATGGGCAATCTGTTGACCTAAGCAAGCAGCATGCAATTCGTCTGCATAATATTCTTAGCCCATCTGTGTGACTAATAACATGAGCTCTTCAGATTTTTCCAGTCTTTTCTTGAACTGTTTCATTAAAAAGATTCAATGATTACAAAGAAGTAGAGTTTAAGACACATAGACTACCTTGCTGCCTTTGTTAGGTGAGGAAAATTTAAAGTTTAGAAGGTTTATCTGTTGAGTATATAAATGACATTTTACTTGGCATATAAAATATAATGCAAGTTTGTAAACGGACTAAAAATATTTGTAATTATATTAACAGGGGTGATGATATTCAGTGTCCAGGCAGTTGCTTACCCTTTTAAAGTTCTTATTCTGAAGGCAGCTTTAAATGGACAGCTTCCTAAGCATATTAGAAAGAATAAATCCAACATAAATCCTATAGGTAATTTGTGCTTCCTTGGCGATGTGAGATTGGCACTGAACCTTGAATTCATGAAAAAGACCATATAAACCCAATAATGATTAATGGTCTATTTGTCTTTTCTTTTTATTTTTTTCCTCATTGATCAAAGTCTGTCCTTTTTGCAACTCAGAACAGCATGGATTTTGACAGGTTCACAACAGAAAGTTTGATCTGTGAGGTTTTCATAAACTCTGCTCGACACGACTAAGTGAAACAATCCTTTTCAACTGTGGTACCACTAGTCTAATGTGCAAATAAAAAGATAGCTGTGGATACAGTTCCAGTTTAAATAAGACTGAACCAAACCAAATATCTGAGCTCTAAAATCAAATAGGAGCTAAGCAGTACAGCTTAATTCATGGAATATTTAGCCTGCAAAGATCCATGATCTCCCTCAAATCTTGAGAGAATTCTGATTTCACCTCTTGAGCATACTGCAGATGAGTCCTTCTGGGGCCAGAATCACCAAACACAGATATTATTTCTAGCAGAAACTTGGAAACGCTGGTTCCTTAGTTCTGTGTAATTATTTAATGTTTTTGCATAAGATGTTTTTGGTTCAGTCTCTGAGATGTCAGTGTATATCATGGTAGTCATGCATTCAGTGTAATGGAAAATGAAGTTAGGGCCAAATAGAATACCTCTGTAATACCTGTTTGATTAATTCAGAGAGGACAAGTGAAAAAAGGGCCTGAGTATTAAGTAGCTAACTGCCCAAAACACGTCAACTAATCCATTTTTGTTTTGAGGGTGATTTATGGCTGTGATTCTTGCATACCGAGTAAGAGCAATACTGCCCTTACTTGTTATGAGATATAAAGAAAAGAAGCCTATCCAATAGTTGTATTCCACTATGTTGCGCCACAGATGTGAATTCTATAGCAAGATAAAATACATATTAAGACATACAGACTTAGCTACCTCATCTCCCCTCCTCCTTTTGACCTGCTACTCTTGTTTCTACTCTAACACTGTTTTTTCTACATTAAAATATGGAAGATGCTCAGTATCCAGAATAGACAAGGATCAAACCCAGCATAAGTGGCGTCTCTTTCATCCTTGATGCCTTTTCCCCAAAAAACAATTCCTTGTGCAATTGCAAATGAGAAACTATCTAACCATACCATGGTAAAAATGGTGATGTCCAGCTTGCATCAAACACAGGAAGTGAGTCCCTCAGTCTAGAAGGTCCTGGAGGGGACTTGAGAATTTAAGTGGGTTGTGGAGGTGTTAAGAGCCCTCAAACAGATCAGGCTTCCCATTGTGGTAGGTGCCACCTGCATGGCAAGCATATATCTCTGCTGGAAAGAGTCTACAGTATTAAAGCAATATGTGGCAGACATCCTGTTCACATCTGCTTTCCCTCCTCTGTAACCCCAAGAGGGCAGAGTGGGGAAAGAGCAGGGATTTTCAAGGCAACCATAAGCATTTCGGACAGCAGTTGTAAATCTTTATCTTTTATGTGCTTTAAATGGATGGAGTTTAAGTTGACTACTGTGTGGGATGTGCAGAGTGAATCCCTCTTCACAGAGTACAAATGCAGATTCCAAACAAACATACTTAAAATTATGCATTATAAAACTCAGTAGGAGTGTGTTTGATTGACCTCATACAGCCCTTTTCCTAATATGGGACATGGAGCCTTAGCTCAGCAATTACAGTGTGGAGGCGTAAGTGATACAGGAAATATTTATAAGGTTTATGAAGTGACATTTACTTCTGTTGCATCTCTGCTGTGGATGAGATTGCGGTTAACTTATTCGATTTTCTTGGTTAGTTAAGCTGCCAAGAAAAAACAGTAACATCAAAGTCCTTCAGCACCTTGTTTAAAGATGGCTTAATGACTCAGGAAAGATACCAAACTGTTCAGCAGACTAATGGCAACAGAGGGTATGTTCCTATTTAAATGAATTTCTATTGCACTATCTAAGTTTTCTTGAGAGCCTTATTCTGCTCTTCCTATATACAAATACATTTATACAGACAGATAATTTCTACAATATTTGTCCACACACAGCCAGGTTAGAAATCACTAGAATTACTGGGAGACTTGCTTTCTTACTCTATGCATATGGTACAAAAATTATAATCAACATCGGATGTGTTAGGCATCTTCAAAGGGCTCCATAAGCTCTTTTCATAAAACCACTAACATTCTTTCTAAAATGATAAAATTAAGAAAACTGTCACTGCCTGCTATGGATCAAGAAGTCACCTGATGACACGAGACACAGTACCTGAAAAGATACCATCAGTGTGCAATACTTGTACTGAATGTGCAAAAAACCTATATATACATTTACCTATAAATAATATGACTTCTCAATTTCACTTTCTTACAACATTCTCTAGTTATGATATATAATAATGACTGGAATATTAGATGCTTCCCTGGCCTTTGCAGAAGGATCACTGGGTTACACTGCTATAAATCAAGGGCACAGCTGAAGTGGTAAGTGGGAGGAAAACACAGCAGGTGCAGAAGACAGCAGAGCAAGAGGTCTAGGACTAAAGAAAGCTGTCCTTGTCCAGAGAAAGGAAGCAATTATTTTCAGCACTCAGCAGACAGACAAAGCACTGTTACAGTGTTGGTAAGGCTCGTTTCCAGTTCCCTAGAGATAAAGATTCATTGCTCAGTAGAGACAAGGCTATTGAAACTGGTTTATTTGTAAAAGTAACACTTTTAAACTGGAAACAGTAGAAAAGCTAGGTAGCTAAAATACACTCAACATAATAGAAAACAGATGTTTCCTATTACAAGACCCAGCTGTGAGATCAGAGGACATCACCTACACTCAGCACTGCCAAGTTCATGTAGTTTCATGTATTATCTTTAAATTGAATAGTCAACCAGCTGTCTCTATTGTGCTTAGATTTCTAAAAATTATAATTTGGTAGATAATATTAATTCTTAAAATAATAATTCAAGCTGGAACTACTTGTGTGTCCATAACACGAAGCTGAAATAACAACAATAAAGGCAAACACCAAGAGATGCTGTTCTGTCTTTTATTCTTATTGCTGGTCTCTCTCGCTGCAAGGGAGATTCAGTGAATGCCTTCCAGGTGTCCAAGCTCCACAGTCTCAGCTACTTTCAGTACATAGTTGTTAGTTGGTTCTTCCTTGAGTCTGTTACCCTAAAACATGATTCTGTATGCACTATAAAGAGAAGTTACCTCCCTTTTTTTTTAGTTAAATGCTGTGCAAAGGCTTCATTATTTCTTTCATCTGAGAAATAGATTTCTAAACATATCAGTCTAAACCATGACTCAGAGATTTACTTCCATTTAATTGTTCTAAAGAAACAAAAATAATGCAGCAGATCCACAGATCACCTTTGTACTTCACGGGTTTCAGAAAGCTAGTAATGATCCCAGCTCTGTGAATCCATGAACACAGGATTATATTAGTTCAAGCAGTAGCTTTCTTCTCTTAAACTGATGGGAGTAACCCATCAGTTACAAGATACATCAGTTATATGAAAATAAGTTCTGTCATCAAAGGAAAAGACTTTCAGCTTTGGAAAGTGAGAACAACACACAGCTGGAGACAAACCCAGATTCCCTTAGCAGAAATTTAAAAAATAATTTCCCAGACAACCTTTTTCCAGTAACCAAGTATGACTTGGAAAGTGGGCAGTTCTTCTGGTAAAGAGCCCCTTCATCTCATCTCATCTCATCTCATCTCATCTCATCTCATCTCATCTCATCTCATCTCATCTCATCTCATCTCATCTCATCTCATCTCATCTCATCTCATCTCATCTCATCTCATCTCATCTCATCTCATCTCATCTCATCTCATCTCATCTCATCTCATCTCATCTCACTATTTTGAACCATCACCTCCCTCATTGTTCTGGGGTTGGGAGGTATCCTTTGGAGTGATATGCCGTGCTCAGCCAAGGGTATTTTTTTGTCCCAAGCACACGAGCCAAGTGGTGAATTGCATTTAACAGATTCCAGCCCTTTGCCATTTCATTTGAAAACACATGGGAGTTAAGAATGCAAGTCCAGATTTTTCTGAATTGCTTTGGACTACAGCAACACTAGGGAGCTGCAACTTGGAATCATATTCTGTTTGTGTACTTGTACAAAAGTATCATCGCTCACATTCAAGTATTTTATGAGGTGTGTAATCCATAGGTGTCTTCACAAACCAGAAAGTTGGAGGAAAACTATAGGCTCCATTTCTTTTAATTAGCATTCATTGCAAATCAGTAATCCTTCAGAGACTCCAGTCTAGCTGTCTTAGAGCAAAAAGAAAGTTCACCGTTCCCTTTAGTTCCCCTTTATACTAACTTTACTTTCACTTAAGTTCTGTCCTAAGCACAGTCACCCCTGGGATCTGATACTCCTCTGGAGAAAGGTCACAGCTCTGAAAGTCATGAGGTACTTCATACAAAACCTCAACATCAGAAGAACATCTAGCACCTGGAAGTGTGGCTGCTAGAGAAGGAATCTGGGAACTCTGCCATGTCTTGTCTATTTTCACATCCAGGTAGTTTCATAGAACCCCAGAATATTCTGAGTTGGAATGGACCCACAGGGATCATTGAGTCCAACCCTTAACTCTGCACAGGATCATTCCTAAGAGTCACATCATGCACCTGAGAGGTTTAATGCTGTGACCACTTCCCTGGGGAGCCTGTTCCAGTGCCCAGCCACCCTCTGGAGGAAGAACCTTTTTCTAAAACTCCCCTGACACAACTTCAGGCCATTTCCTTGGGTCCTGTCACTGGTGACCAGAGAGAAGAGATCAGTGCCTGCCCTTCCCTTTCCCATGCATCATTTCTCCAAGATTATCACCCAGTCAAAGAGAAGAAGAGTTTATATATCCTAAATACTAAAATAAACCCCCACAAGAGGAACTCTGACCTTCAGGAAGATATGTTATAACCTGAACTTCAGAGCTAAAACTAGCATCCAGAAATTCAGTAGTTATTCAGTTTTTCTTGTTAAGCTAAACATATTAATAAGTAAATATTTAAATCAAAAAACCATCCTCAGAATATGTTTCAGACCAGGGAACTGCTGAGATAAATGAAGTAAAGAAAACTGATTCTCACTCTTTTACCACATCTTGAAATAGTCTAGGTTTGCACCAGAGACTAATTCCACAGTAGTTAACTTATGACCATGGCAAAAAGCGGTTTCAAACTCTGCCAAGAAATTTCAGAAATTACTGACATCCAACTCTTTCTATCCTATTTAGTAAGAAACCAGTTTTAACCTTGTTTTGTTGTATAAAATGTTCTTTTCCTAGTTTAAGGGTTATAATAATATTTTTATTTTACCTTTGGACGACAATTCAGCTAGTAGGCGATTGCCAAACTCAAACATTAAAAATACTTCTATAAGTCAGCTCCAAAGAATGTAATGGGAGAAAAAAGTAATTAAAAAAGGAATATTTTTATATTGAAACATCTAAGTTATTTTGAACACACTTTTGAGATTTAATCTAGAAACATGGAGTACAGTCATTTTTTTTCTTTTTAAGGGAAAGCTACATTAGAATTGGGAATTTTACACTGAGCAAAATTATATTTGTTTAATAAAATTCAACAGCTGACAAATGGTTAGTATCAAATTCCATGTAGACTTTCCATGGCCAACCATTTCTACCATCACAGGTCATTTAAGTCTTAATATATTTATCCTCTCAGTTACCCCTTTGAGGCAGGGCAGTGATTACATCTGAGTTTCCCAATGTCTCACAACAAGTCTAGGAACAGAAATCTGGCACTGTTTGCTCTGTCGTAGTAATTTCTTTGCGAGAACAGTTTTTCACATTATACAGTTATTTTGTTTTCAGTCCCAAAGCACTGATAGAGCCAGACCTTGTTTACAGTTTATTCATCAGAACTGTTGAAACCAAGACACAGGAATAACCATTCAGACAAAACAGTCAGAACTAGATCCCAAGGACCTTGCCTTCCATACGTGCATTTTATCTTCAAATCTAGCATCCTTCTTGCCATAAGAGGTAATAGAAATCTCCCAAAGCAAGATATGCCTTACTAAAATACCTGTTTGTAAATAATATCACTAAATAAATGGGGTGATTTCCAGTTGAAGAGCCTGTTGATATTACTGTCTATAGAAATAACTGAGAAAATGGAAGGTATTTAGGGAGATGAGCAGATATCTAAGAGACATTGGCTGTAGTCCTATGTCCTGTACTAGTGTAGCAAAGCATGCTGACTTCTTGGTGTTTCAATTGTCTCTCCCAAAACAACAGGAATTGCAAAAGTTGTCTGGCATTATGAAGTTCTTTGGAAGCTGAAATTAAAAAGTGTCATACAAAGAAGACCAGTGTTTTCAATTAGGAAGCACTTCCAAGAAAGAAATGTACTGAATTTGGAGATGGGAAATACATATTTTAAATCAGTCAGTGCACTTGTATTGTCCTGAATTTCCCCACATCTCAGGCAACTTTTCTAATCTCCAGATGAACAACTTTATCCATAGCATTATTATTTAAATTGAATTCTGGAAATGAGAAAAGACAGTTTTATTGAAGCTAGTATTTCAGAAAAGTACTGGTTTCAGACAATAAATATTTCTGGCTCTTTCTCTTTTTACTCTTTTATTACCTTTACTGTCAAAAAGAGCAAAGAGATGCCAACAAACCTTACCCCATTGTATAGCAACAGCAAGTGACTAATTTCTAATGATGACAAGGGGAAATACCTCTTTTCAGAAGGCCACTTGGGCAGACACCAAAGTTTAAGTTAGTAATACTAACAATAACACTAACTTCACTCTCGGACACCTGGAAGGGTTTGATTCCATCCTCATGCAGTTTCTTAACAACTAGTTTTCTGACAATGTTTGAGGATGAAACTTTAGAGATGTACTTCAAAAGCAAAAGTCAAAAAAAAAAAAGTTTCACTGTAAGCAGCTGCTTTCAAGAGCAAGGTATCAAATTTATCAGTAAGAGAACTTCCAAATCACAGCTACAGACCTTGAAAGTCTTTCACTTCTACTTCAGTAACTCAAACATACACAGGAACCAAAGCAGAGATAGCCCCAAACTGCTGCCTGAATTTCAAAGCATACATGTGTCCAGAACAGACATGCAGGGAATGCATCCTCAACTTCTGATGAACAACAGTATTCCATGATTGTCTGTGTGCTTTCCCCTTGGAAGCATCTACACAATGCAGAAAGTTAAGGAACTATTGATTCACATCAGCCCCTGCTGTTACACAATCTAGTTCATGACTGCACTATTAACATATGTTTGCTTCAGCTCAGAGAGACCGTAGCATCTCAAATCAGCTCTTAGCATTGTTCCCTGAAGAAGAGAGTTAAGGCAGAAGAAACAATGTGCTAAAAACAGCATTAAGATTTTTAGGTTTGTGCACTGATTTTTTTTCAACCTCGAGTGTCCATTATCTTACTCTAAATCACCAAGCACATCACCAAATCAAGAAGAAAAGCAAAGTAAAAATGAACTAATGACTGCAGCAATATTTTATGCAGAAGAAATCCAAATCTCATCAGAACATCAGAGAACTATAAAGTATTGTTTTCTGTTCTGCAACTTTCCTTGCCACTGAAATAACAAACCTATATAGGAAAAATATTTTAGGACAATACAGGAGATTTGGTTGTCCTGAAGAAATACAAGGAAATTATGAATAACTAGTTAGGAACAAGGATTAATTAGAATAAATCCCTTGCTTTATAAAACAGATAGACCAAAAATGAGGAAATGTATCTAGACTATTCTTCACTGTGGAGACAATAAAGAAATTAAAGAAGAACACAACAGCTGAGTTTTTAAAGAGAAAGAAATATAGCACCTGGTCAGAAGAGCCAGTGAGTAAGTATGCGTTCTTAGAATCATTAAAACCTCTGGAAAACAAAGAAGAAAAGTCAATAATAGTAATCTAATCCAATGAAAAGTAAAGTCTAATATTAGAAAAAAGTAGGGCAATGTTATAAGAAAATTGAAAAAAAAAAATCTAGTTACAGTCACTAGCAGTTTCTTGGGGATAAATACTATCTCGTTGGAATACAAAAAAATTAGAAGGAATGCTATCATGCGAATGACAGATGAGTGGCCTATCCTTATCAAAGAACACGATAATATCAAAAGAAAAGATAAGACAGAAATCAAGCACAAATTGAACAAATGCACTCTTGGGAATGAACTAAGAACATAAAAGTGAACCTAGAGGAAAAGGATCAAAACAATCTCATGATGGATGCCTTTAGATATGCACATCCATTTCTCTCAGCAAAATTCTCAGGACAACTCTCCTCCTAATATTCCATTGTGACCAGATAAACACGAGTATCCCAACTCAGTAGAGTAACTTTCTTCAAGACAATTGAAGTACACAGGAACCAGTGCTAAAACCAGCTTCAAAACAAAGGAATGTTTATCCACAGCTGATCTCACTCGAGACAGAAAAAGCATTACCTTCAGCATTGCAATTCACCTGTTCCAAAGATCAATAGTGTTCATATTCATATTCCCACATATAAGCTGCCCAGCCCCTCTCTGCTACAAAGTGAAGTGCATAGGGTAGAATGCAGAAAAAAGGAAACACTGTCAAATTTCTCCCAAGGTCCATCTCTATGTGAGGATTTAACAGTACTCAACACTAACACATCTTTATGCTTCCTGTGAAGCTGCTTTCTGGGGAGAACAGGATATAATATAGATTTTCTACATAACATCTAGCTTAAGAACTTGGCAGCTTATCTGGAATAAATGTCATCTCTGGTCCTGTCTGAGGGACAGTCTGATCGACAGACTACTTTATCACAGAATGTAAAACTCAGCCTGGAAACAGAGTGCAGGACTCAGTCACGCTGCCACTGACAGAGAACATCCCATCTATTACCCTAACCACACCAAGACAACTCGAGATGTTAGAAAAAGTGAGGACACATATTTTATTCATTGGAGAACATTGTTGCAGAGTGGGTCTCAACTTAAACCAAGTTCTTTGTCTAAAAACTACCAAGCAACAGCTCAGAAATTTTTTCTATCACATTGTTTCAGTGTGCCATTTGTCTATTTTTTTTAAGAATTAAAGCCTGCTCTTTTGTTCAGGTCAATGCTGGCAAATAAGACATGTGTCTAGACACCTCAGCTCTTTCTAACACTATTAACAACAGGCATTCAACACTGTAGACATCTAAAATTCCTCTCTCATCCTGTGAAAAGAGCTTGTGATCTAATTGATACCAATTCTAGGAAGCAGAGAAGAAAAGCATATGTTTTTGTTGTGTTGTTTGTGAATTCATTTGCAGTAAGTGCATCAAGTTACTGTGCAGATGTCTGTAAGAGCTTTGACAGCAAAAAGCCTGTAATATTGCCCTGAGAGTACCTTAAATGAGGCAAAACTGACACATCTCATATAAGGTTCTGTATATGAACCATCAATGTCAAGTACTGCTCTACAGTCAATATTCACTGCAGAGCTGAAAGGCTTAATTACGTAGAAGTATTTTGTGTTTGAACTGAAGAACAACAACCATCGATCAGAGTTGTTTTAACCACACCATTACAGACTGGGCTAATAGAAGGACAGTATCAACACAAAGTTCTTAAACAGATGCACAATGAGGAACAGGAATGGGCTGAGGATCTCTTTTACTGTTAACCGTGATGACCAACAAGGAGAAGTTTGTGTCAACAGTGACCAGCTTGCTGGCCAAGTGAAGCTTATATTTACATCAGATTTTTGCCAGCAAAAGAGGATAATATGGCTCATATTGCCAAGCAATAGTCACAGCCCCCAAGCTGGAACTGTTTCAGATCCACTCTCATGGATCCAACTCTCAGTGCACTTAATGGAAACTTTATCTCTGTAAATGTACCAGTGTAACCAGTTACAGAATTTGACTTCCAGCCCACGGTTCCAGTGGATTATTTTGGCTGTGCTTAGTTGACAGACTATGGTACCCCTAGTAGTTCTGTGTATTTGAACAGACTTATTAAAAGAAATAAAAGGATATCACAGTAAGGTAATATTAGACTACTAAAATGCTATTTCAGTAGCAAGAAGCTACTGAAGTACTTTGTGTTATATTAATCTAGAATATTAGTGGGCAAATCAAATTAAACCAGAGTCAGTCCTCAGATGAATGAGTAAGAATTGAATTTCATTTGTTCCCATCAAATCCCTGGGTCTGTATCTCTGGATCTCCGGATAAACCCTTTACATCATGGTAAACAAAAGAGAAGGCATGAAAGAGAAAAAAATTGGTTCTGGATAAGCCACATATATTTAATTAAAAAATCAATCTGGTCCCTTGTATGCAGAAGTAGAATTAATTTTAGATTTTTTTTCAGATGTCATCAAAGAAAGGACAATGTAGGGTTGTATGGGTTTGTTTGTTTTGTTTTTTGTTTTGGATTGCCTGCAATAGAGATGTTTTAGTTGTGGTCATTCTCAGTAGAAATAGCTTATTGTTGAGGCCATAATGTCTTATATGAGACCTCACAGCAGCTTTTTTTCTCACACCTGTAGGAATGCACATTCCATTAGGACCCAGACAGCTCCACAGTAACAATTCTACAGCCCTGAAGCTCCCTCTGCTCTCCCCACTGATGTGCAGACCAAGAAGACATTGCACTGCCTGGATCTCATGCACCAGCCACACCAGTGATAGCAAGATAGCTCCTTTCTTTAATGGTACAAGAGAGAACATCAGCTATGGGATCTAGGGAGCTACGAAGAAATTACCTGCTTAACAAAGTTCATATTTGAGTAAACACCATGCTGAGGACTGATCTGGGGATCTTCATCCTCCATTCTGCATCATTGTTTGGAATTCTGAGGTGTCTCAGATTGCCAGCAATCAAAATCACCTGTGCATATTCCAGTCAAGCATGGATTTAACAGCAATGTTGTTTTGCCTTTCATAATATTGTGTAGGACAAGCCAGTATCATATCACTCTATCAAAATACTGCACTGCAGATAAATTTTGTCCTAGTTTGTCATTCGGCTATCTGATCTTCCAAAAACACAACTTTCTCAATTCCTGTACTATGAAATTTCACAATCAAGAGATTAACAACTTTGACTGTATTTCCAGAAGTAATAAAATTAAAGAAAGCAAATTCATGTGTCTCATTTCTGTTTTTTTGGTTTGGTTTGGTTTGGTTTGGTGTTTTTTGGTTTTTTGGGTTTTTTTTTTTGTTTTGGTTTGGTTTTTTTTGTTTTTTTGGTTGTTTTTTTTTTGTTTAGTTTTTTTTTTGTTTGTTTGTGAGGAATGGGGTTTGGGGGTTTTTTTTGTTTGTTTGGGTTGGGGTTACACAGAGGAAATACTGTGGTTAGACAGAAAACAGCCATTGAAATTCCTGGATTATCTGAAAGTTGGGAATTTAACAAGCAGAAAAACAATTCATTTATTTCTAGTCATTTTCTTTCAACAGCTAGTAGTAGACTGATTTACTGACAAAAGCAGCTATTTTTCACAACAGCCTGATACAAAATAAATAAAGCTCCTTTACAATGCAATGCATAGAATTGAATGTAATGCTACTGAGACAGAGGGCACCAGATGTTGTTAGATCATGAAGATGACTGAGCAATATATGTTAGCACAGTTCTCATTTAACTGTTAGCAGTCGGACAGGACATCTGGTTCTGGGAATTCATCAGCTATTCTTCATCAATATGCTTTCTAACAGACTGGTTTAGGGGTGACTGTGAATGCTGATCAGTTTTCCCTGGATTCCAGGGATATCACAAGATGTAAGCAGAATATAAAGAAGGAGGATAAATAAGGCAGGGATGTGAGCAACATAAAAAGAACATAAACAAACAGGTGAACAGAAAAAAAGTTGTTGAAGGCAGGTAAGAGGCAGGTAAAAACATAAATAAATGTATTTTAAGGTTAGAAACCCTAAACTGTTATGAAAAAATGCAAAAATCGTTATATAAGCTTTTTTGGCAAATAAAGTTCCACAAACAGTGGCATAGAAGCAACTACATTATAACAGACTTGGGATATGCATGTATTTTTACCTGTGCAAAACTTTTATTACTGCAGTCTATTCTGGAAGCCTTGCAATCAGTGTCTTAGCAAAAAGTCCAGCACTGTCTCCACCTTGACAAAGTATGGATAAAAAACAAGAGACAAATCTCATACTGAGTATGCTCATGTGCTGGAGCAATGAATTCCTTTCTTTTCTACTTAAGCTTTAAAGAAGGCATGAGAATTACCACATTTGTGCCTACACTTGCTTTTCACTGTAAGAGGAGCATTATAGTTTCTTCATTTGGCAAATCACCCTGCAAAATTCTAAGGCTTTGCTACAGGACCTCACTCGCAAGGCTGTTCCCACACAATTGGTGACTGAAGAGTTTATTTCTAATTGTTAGTCCTCTCTAGGAGTTCATCAGTCTGGTTCAATTATCCCTCTCACAGGAATTTAGACTTTCAGTGTTGGAAGTAGTTTGTTTAATAACTTATATTCCTGCATTAAGACTTACCTCCCAGATTAATAGCACTTGCACCACCTACCATGAAAATGTTTTAAAACACAGATAGACTAGAATAAAAACAGTGGGCACAGACCCCAAATCTGAAAATGCTATGTAGCATCATGTCCACTGCTGCAGTGATTTGCCTAGTCCATGCACCAGTGTAGGTATAACAACAAAACTACCAGAAAGAAAAAAAGCCTGCAAACGTCTAAACTTCCTTTTGATGAGAGAACTGTGAAATTCTGATACTGTAATCTTATGGAAAGCTGTGCATCATGCAGCCTTAAATCTCTTTGTTAGTAAAAGTATTTTTCTTCTTCCTACTGACTCATAGAAGAGATACTTCAGTCCCTTCATAATTTTCATAGCCTTTTACTGGACTCTATCCAGTCTGTCTGTGTCTCTCTTGCACTGAGGAGTCCAGCACTGAACATAGTACTCCAGGTGCAGCCTCACTAGTGTTGTGAATAAAGGGGAAGAATCACCTACCCCAGACTGCTGGCAATACTTCATCTAATACCATTAGTGTTCTTTGCCACAAGGGCACATCCACATCGCTGGCTCACATTCTTGGCATTCTTTAGATTTCAAGTCCACCTGAACATTCATAAATTCTTTCATTGTCAGTTTAGCTTTACAGTCCTTGGTATACTTGTGGCACAGATCTCAACAGGTCCTCCATCAGCTCAGAGACAGCTGATTCTTTCCTCAATATTTATGCTTTGGCACGTTTTAGTTACTTGACTTCCTACTGCATGGCCAGGACCTGCATCATTTCTAGACCATTTCTAGACCAATCTGAGAGTAATTTCTTCAACTTTATTAGCCTCAGGTGACTTAGTTTGTCCATTTAGATATGCCTTCAGACCTTGTCATTTACTTGTGCTACAATGCTGAACTAAGAAAATAATCTGTCTTTAGGTATTTTTATGTAAACTGGGACATTCTGACCTCTGGCCAAATGACCATCTCTAAGATTTCATACCATTACAGAAAAGAATATTGAAACAGTGCATTTCAACCTACCCAGCCATTTTGCATTTTGCCTGTCAGCCTTATCTGGAGCACCACTTTTTGATGAAGTTCAGTGACAGTTGGTTTGACTGAGTAAGAACAGCTTCACCTATGCCTGCATTTCAGTTTTTCTTATACATGAATCTGGGAACATTCCATTCTTGAAGTAAAGACTATCATCTATCACCTGTATCTCTTCCAGGACACTTCTTTACATGCCTGGTATGCAAAGTCACTGAATTTTCCACATGGCAATCTAGAAAGGATGTGGATAGCTGGAAAAGGTTCAGAGAAAAGGGCTAGTAAAAGACTAGCTAGTAAAAAACTAACATTTACTAGAAGAAAGAAAAAAATAGATTTTTTTTTTAAGAGAAGGAGGACTATTGAGACGTATTATCTTTGCAAATATTTAAGAGGTAGACACTGAATGATAAAGGGATAAACACCTCTCTGTGCCTACCATAAGACCAATATTAGTGTTTATAGAAGTAGAGCTATTGTTAGCTCTACTAACAACACTGACCAGCATTGGAAAATAAAAACTTTCTCATAATAGGGACCACAAAGAACAGGAAAAAGCTGTCAATCAAAGTTGGTGGAACCCCAACTGTATAAGATTTCAGGAATTTATTAGATAGGCACCTTTCAGAAATAAAATCAATTCCATGTACACCTACTTTATTATCTCATGTACATCTGATTCATGTATACTGTCCTTTATCTGTGCTTCTTTCCACTCTGTTTTCTATGATCAAGTCCTCCCTTTAAGTCAGGTTCAGAGAGCTTTTTCTGGCAGCCCAGTCCACTTCAGAAGGCACTTAGATGTCTCTCTATGACTTTTGATGTACTTCCAACTTTAAAATTTTCAGATAACGCAAAGAAGTATTTCAGTTGAAGATTCATTGTTTGATGTTTAAGTCATGGATTTTTCTATGGCTCTGAAATGCAATTGCAACCTCTTCAATATATGTCATTTATTCTTTCCAGACATTTCCATTGACTGGACAGAAGATAGCTATAGAGTTGCAGCTAATGACTCTATTCTGCTACACAGATAAAAAGTCTAGGAGGGATTGTGTGATAAGTGGATTTTAGCACTCTGTTAGTGCCAGGACACAGAATTTTGATTATGCCTGTTTTATTTCTTATCTTGCTTGCCAGATTTTTTGCTGCACGAGATTCAAATATATCTCTACTGAAAGTCTTAAGAGAGAGAATACTGATAGAAAACTAAATAACTGTTTATGGACTATTCTGATATGGAAATCTCAAGCTGCCAAGATTCATCAGAATCAGTTCTGGGAAAAGAGCAAGGCTGCAATAATATTATATTTTTCTAGTTCACTTGGTGATTTATTTCATTAACATGACAATTCGCTCTACCTTGAATTATGACTGTAAAGTACAATCAACCACTGTTGTGGTTAAACCCCAACCAGAAACTCAGCCCCACACAGCTGCTCACTCACTTGCCTTCAGTGACATGGAGGAGAAAATGAGTCAAAGTGAGAAAACTCGTGGGTTCAGATAAAGACAGCTGTCACGTGAAAAGGGGGAGATTTCCTAGACCCTCAGTGATTTATTTGTCTGTCAGTGCCCTGGGAAATCTGAAACCCTTGTGTCCGACCAGTCTTTCAGCATCCCATTATGGAGACCCTTCACCAAACAGTCCCACTGGATCAGGGAGTGATTTGACTGCCCTTTTTGGGGGAGGGGGAAGCCAACAGCATAAGAGAGACCCGTCAGTGGGTCTTCTCACTTTATTTGAATGTGCTATCCTCTGCTGGCAGCTGCTAGTATCAGTAAAGGACTCACTCTAACAGTTTATGGAATAACACTCTTTATTAATACAAATTGTGACAGGTTAATGAGGTTGAAGAGTTGCTGGTGATTGTATCTGACTGTAAAACCTTATTCAAAGCAACCAGCAAGCTCTAATCCTAATAGCAAAATTTAGTGTATGTAGAGTATGGTTCTTACTCAGTAGGTGTCCCTATAGGGTGAGAAGACAGGTTCAGCCCATTTGACTGATCCCAGTAGTTTTGATGGAGACTTCCCAGATTTTCCTCCTATTCTCAACTTACTTTGATACTGTTTCTTGATGTTTAGGTGGAGCTTGAGTGAGCTTTTTCAGTCAGCCTGGATGCTTTGGATTATAAGAGTTAGGAGTTTGTCAGTGCTGTTTTCAGTTGCAGATCGTGTCTGTCTTAGACCCGTCATATGAAAGGGATCCAGTGCAAAATAGCCCTAAGAGCAGCTATGAAAGATCTAAGGGGACAGTGAATGTGCAGCAAGTCTGGTGACTTTCTGTGGATGCAAGATTTCTGCATGAGGCTCCTAAAGCCCCATAATCCTCTCTGACAGTGTTGGCCCCACCACCAGTTTGTCGTTGCAGCAACAGATTCACCTGGATATATATGCATTAAGTATATGAACCCTGCTTTTTTTGCCATGTTGAGAGGAAGGAAAGGGTTGTGTCGATGATGAATTATCTTTCCCACAAGCAGACAGACCGAGATAGCATCCTTGGCATTCTGGAAACAGAAAGAGCACACAGCGTATCACACTCTGACACTCAAGTCCAATAAGCGTCTTTGTCCTGGGTTTATTGAAGTTCATCATCAGTTCTGCTCTCTGCACTTCTATAAGCTTATTGCTTCATACTGGTACTGTTTTTGTATCCACTCTGCCTGATGCCATCCATCAAATGTGCAACAGAGACTCTTCTTATTTTGAAGTCTTTCCCTTACGATCATTTTAAGCTCAAGAAGAGATGGCCAGGCCTCAGGATTCCTGCTTCAAATTAAGCAGTTTACTTCAAATAAGCTGGCAGTAAAGTTCTGGACATGCCCTTCAGCGACAGACATTGCTGCAGAAAGGACTGCACCCATTTCAAACTGTGAGTGAAAACAGATTTCAGATGCTTGGTCTCTCATTAACAAAATCATCATCATTTATTGTCTCTTGGCACTGTTGAGTCAATGTGCATAGCTGAACCCTCGAGATGCATTAGGACAGATGATGGTAGTTGATTAAGGTCACAGAAATGTAACCCAACCATCTGATACCAAGGCAGGCTTTAAAAAGTTGCAAACAAAAAATAATACATTTAATTAGACCACTCAAAGTGAAAAGCTACAGAATGAAGATGCTGGTTGAAACAGCCTAAGATTCAAGCACTGAGTCAACCCTTCATTTCTATTTAATTTTTAAGGAAATTGGGCAGAATAGTGAAGAGAAATTACTTTGAGAGAGGCATAAAAAGGCAGCTGCTTAGTGTGTAACCCAAAACAAAAGAAAAAAGGAAAATAACAGAAGAAAGCAGAAATATAAACAACAGGTAAATCCAGAGGCTAGCCCTCTTAGAGAAGCTCATGGGTGTTTTTCACCCCTCTTTTGGCAAGAAAACGGGTTTTTCATTATGTAGGGCAACATTGGCACTTTACTGTCCCTAATTTCTTACCAGTCAGTGTGCCTGACTGCCCAGAGAGGAAAAAATGTCAATTAAAAAACTAACTCAGTCCAATAATAATTTCTTTCCACTTCTGCTACCCTCTCTAAAGAGAGGGATATACCACATCTTTTCAAAGTTCACAAGGGACTGATATTGCTACTGCTATTCATTTCAGACAGCTACTGTAATGACAAGTATAAATGTCCTGAGAGTAAAGGCTGTTGGCAGCATGAAATATTATATTTGAAAATCTTTTTCAGACTGACCTGGCTTTCAGTTAGTGGCAGCTTTAATCATAATGGAGGCTTTGTGACAGAGTCTTCAAATTTAAACTACTCATGAGGCACACACATTAATCTTGGAGAATAAAGGCCATTAGTCCTGCTTTTCAAAAAGGCTTTCAAATCTGACCAAACTTTTATCTAACTTGAAAAAAAAATCCTAGTGAACCTTAATAATGGGAAGGATAACCCAGACCATGATTTACAGGAAAACATGAATTTCCTAATATAGAACTCTAATCCCACAAAAAAAAATCTAGTTTCTCTGTTGAGAGCAGTGATTTCACTCATATTATGCATTTCTACATTTGAAGCAGTACTGCTGTTACAAATGAATTGCTCATTTGTTCTTTAGTAGTTTCACTTTTTGGCTCTCATCCTAACACAGAACTGCAATTTGCAGGGTACAAGAACTGTTCAGGAAGTTGCATTCTAAATGAAACAAACAGCTTCACCATTATTATTTAGAAATCATCCAGGAAAACATATGCATGTGATGTATATTACCAAATTTAAAACTTGAATTAATACTGTGACATGAAACCACACCATCTTAAGATTTCTTCATATTTTCTGAGGGTTTTTGCGGCTACCTTAAAATAAGTGCTAAACAAAGAGGTGTAGCTTTATTTTCAACACAGTTGGAGATTTGTCACTGACTTTAATAAAAGCAGGACTCAAGTCTGTAAACATTATTTAAACAAAATGAAACAAGAACCATGCAACTAACTCATCTCAAATAAATGGTATATGATTTTGAAAGTAATCATCATCTGTCTTCACATCATTTCTTGAAAATATTTCAATTCAAAAGGGTTTTGTCCAAATATCACTACTCTGGAAATAATCACAAAAGGTCTTCTGAAAGCATGACATCAGAATATACGTCCAAAGATCAGCAGAAATTTTCTATGGAAGATATACTGAGCAGCAGTTTTGAGGAGAGGCTTATCATTTAATAGTTTTCTATTAAACATAAAGGACCAGATACAGACTAGAATGGAAGAAAAAAAAAAAAGAAAAATGTTTTAATGAAACAATACTACATTACTGCTAGACATTGTGTGAACAAAGATTACATTCAGGAGTAGTATTGCTGCCCTAATGGTCCAGTGAATAGGATACAGAATTGAAAATTCCTCTAAGGAGAAAAAGCAAAGAGTCTCATGGTTTTAGTCTTATTTTTAACTAAAAAGAGGCCACACTATGAGGACAAGGAAAGCACATGAATATATAGAGAATTAAAAGTCAAATACTGCTGTTTTTTTCCCTGAATAATTTGAAAAATGAGTAAGACTATTAAAAGTTTATAAATATTATGGCACAAATTTTTGGCTAGAAAGGGATTGATTTCTCATCCTCCTGATATAAAGTTTTATGATAGTGATGTTTACAGGATCACAGAGCAATGGAAAACAATTGCAACAACCTAAGTAGATTTGCTGACCTAAAAGAGAATGGGACCTCATTTATAAAATAAATGTCAACAACCTGCAGAGACAAGTCATATTGATGAATATTGCTGAATGATGGGTAGAAAGTGAGTAAATACGATGCAGCTAGGGAAAGTTTTTTTGTCTGAGTGAGGTAGTGATGGAGATGGGATAGAGTGGCCTGTGTAGTAGAAGGAAAAGATGAAACATCACAGCATAGTGGGTTATATTCTTGTTTGAGACTCCTTCGCCTTTTGTTTAATTGTCTTTTATTTCATATACAGAGGAGTCTATGGGTTACAGTACTCTGCGGTATGTTAGAAAGCAAGCACATGCATTAGTTAGAAAACAGATGCTCACAACAGCCCAGCATTCCTTGATTTAATGTCATGACAGTGCTGATCTCTTACCTTCATAGCACCATTCACATCCTCCAGACCTTTGGTCTGTTTAGGGTTTCAGAGCATCATGAGTTAGATCTATGTCAGGTACTCAACAGGGACATACAGAATAGGGCACAGACTATTGGTCACGAACATTTCAGTGCTTTCTTTGAGATATTACATGAAGAAAATGCTACAGTCCTTTAACAAAACTACCCTTCAAATTGTTTTGGGGTGAAATTTAAGACAGTGGAATAGCCAATCTCCTGTTGATCTAGTCTGTTCAAAAGCTTTCAACCCTTTCAGCTATGTCCATCTCATTTTCTGCATCCTCCCTTTATTCCAAGCAGACTTTCTTTTCTAGCTTGATCACTTTTTCTCTTTGTTCTACTGTCTTCTACATAGTAGTAAGAGTACAAATGAGGGAGAAAACAAGACCTGTTTCATTATAATATTTTTTATTTGAAGACTGTTTTATATGTTTATGTGAATGAAAATGAAACATGAATAAAATTGAGTGTGTTTTATTTTAAAGAAGAATGAGTCCTGAAAATAACAGTCCTGAAAATAACTATTTTTCAGTCGACATAACAAGTCAGAACCACAGATCTCATGTTTTCAGATGCAAACCTTCACACATCTCAGAGAGAATGATTTTCCAAAAGCAGATTTAAATGCCTGTCTGCAAAATCAAAGGAACAACAGCAAGATAAGGTCTTTTGCTTTCCCTCAAGTTGAAATACTGCAGTAACTGGATTTTTTCAAAGTCTTAACACTGGTTTCTATTGCAGTTTTTAGATAACACTCTCCTCCAACATGCGTTCCAATGTGGCATATGAGAAGCAGGCAAAGACATAACATCTATATTGTAAAGATACAGTTGACGGGACTGTAAAGGCAGAGGTATTTTCATGTGATCTCAGGAGCAGTACCAGCATTGCTCACTGGAATATAAGCAGATAACTTCTGTAATAATAACAAAAGTTCAAGATGTTTCTATTCTAAAAAAAACCCAAATATGCAAGATGGAATTTCCTCATGTATGACATCTGGTAAAAATAACAACCAAACTCTTTTGTTGCCATGCAGCATGAACATGTCAAAAAGGTCCAAGAGTAGAGTCTCTTGCACAATCAGTTCCTGAAACTGTAGGATCAACACAAGAACTAATAGTCACATTGAGCTTCAAAAACATTTTTCCTGTTTAAAGCGACTGGTTGGTGAAGCACCATAACATCATCCTTACTGATGACTCAATTCACAAAATGATGAAGCATCCCAACAGCCCAGTACAATACCAGATAAAGAAGTTTGCAAGGGCACTTTGTCTAACAGAAAAAAAATATCTCCCCCCCCAACCCAGCCAAAGCACTTGGAAATTTCAAGGATCCTTCATAATGCAAATATTCCATAGACAGCACAATTTCAAATGCATTTTTAAAAAATAATACAACTCTGAATTTTTAGCAAAGAGGACTCTGGCAAGTAATTTACAGTTCCTGCACTGTCCTGTAGTCTGTGTTGTTCTTAAGTAATAGCAATATAATATGTTTGTTTTTTCCTGTGTATCTGTGTACTGAAAGTGAAGAAGTCTATAATATAGCAGCTATTAGAGATCTATATATTATATAAGTTATATTCTAGGAGGGTAGATTTTATCGCTATTGTAGTGCAATACTAAGTTGAATAAAACCAATTTTTTTATTATGAATCATGATATTGTTTCACAGCAGCAAGGATCAGTTTTATACTTTCAGCTGTGTGAAATTGCCTTTTTGTTTGTTGGTTTGCTGGGGTTTTTTGTTTGGTTGTTTGATTAAGACATTGGGAAGTCTCCAAAGCTCTAACAGAAATGAACAGAAGCTTACCTATTCAAGACCCATCACCTGATCTTCAAGACTGGAAACAGAAAAGCACCAACAGTTTGGGGTATCCATGTTAGACACAAAACATCCTGAAGATATAAGGTTGCAGCACTTTTCGTTTTAGTGAACAACTGGCAGTTAATAGTCAAAACAAAAGCTCTAACAGACATGTTCTTTCACATTACCTAAACTGAAGACAAATTATGACATTGACTTAGGACATGAGTAAGATTCTTTTTCTCCTAAAATGAAAATAAAAATAGTATTGCCAGCTTTACTTTCCAGAAGAGAATGAACAGTAACTGCTGAAATCCTTCCAAGTCTACACATGTGAAAGTAGGTCAGGAAGCAGTCAATGGTAAAGCCTTTCAGAAAAGGTACCAGTAAATGATATATGTGGGAAGTAAAGAAGTGGGCCTGTGATTTCTCATCTGTTCAGCCTTCCAAATATGTAGGATACTGTTTAAGATAGAACTGAGACAAACAGCTACTTGGAAATCGACTTCATAGCCATCTTCCTTTTGAAGACTAGTCCTGAGATCAAAACCAAGGATAAGAAAACTGGAATAGCTGCTCACAGAACCAAGAGTGTAACCTGCTTCAGCCTCTTGCCTCCTCCTTCAACCAGTGTGAAAGAGAGAGGGCATAAGCACAAGGGACCCACAGAAGTGACTATCACTTTGTGCTCCTTCCTAGGTACATCGAAGTGCATCAATTTAGATCATCATAGCTTCCTTCCTGCTAACTGATTTAATATGTTGGTTGCAACTAGCTGACTTGAATTGCATCCCACCACCATGCTACAACTTTCTTTCAGGTCAATAGAGCAAGAAAAGAGCCTGTAGCACTGCACTTCAGCTACAGATTTACAATCCAACAGGATCCTGTTAAACAGCACACTGTCCTGCTATGAAACATTTTGATCTCAGTACTCTGATAAAATTTTCCATTTGAGCTTGTGCATGCCTTGATTTCCATCAGCCTGGAGTAACCTCAGAGTTGTACTAGAGCCTGCTGAACCAGGAGCTTGCTGGTGACCAGGATGTCATGCTGGAGAGTGATTAGGTTTATCTATAGAAAAATAGTTCCGCAGCAGGGAGGAAACCCTCCCTTTGTTCATTCACATCACGTGGTGACTGAAGAAAGGAAAATTATGTTACTTGGCTTCTTACTTTCGCAGCCTACACAAGTGCAAGATTTCCCAGTCATTATCACATCCCAACCATGCAAAGAGTTTCATTTTTTATTTTCTACAGATGAAAAACACACATCTCCTACCCTGCACCATTCTAGACTAAAAAACAGTTTGGGGAAAGTTCTAGCATAATTTCTTGTCATCCACTCAGCCATGCAACACTTTCTTTTGGATTTAACTATCATTTGAGACCTGGCCTCTTCTTTTGTTTTTAAGGAAAAAAGGTGTTCAAAAAAACAAATAAAAATCCCAGAATCCTTTTAGATCGATATCGTTAAGGTTGGTCAAAGTATAATTAGGTAGAGAGAGCCATTTGCTGCCCTTCCTTGCATCCAGGAAATCCAGAGAAACTACACTAATACAACAAGATTTTCTCTGAAAATAAGCAAATGTCATTTTTTTACTGGGCCTCATTTTGTGTAGTGCTCATCTCTGTTACGCATGGTCCCTCCCAGGCCGCCCACTCCAGTTATCAGCAAGAGTAGTAAAATGCTTGGGTTTTCTATGTTCCCCAAACCTTACCAGCTCAGAAAAACTCTCACCACATAGGCAAATAAAAGCCAAATACAAAGAACACATCTATCAGCTCACAGGAAAAATCAGTTTCCTCTGTTGCTATTCTTTTGTCCTCTTTGGGTGGTAATTTCTAAATTAAGTAGCCACTACACCAAAATTGAAAGTAGTTCTAAGAGATCAGGAAAAAAATAGGCTTAAGTGATATTGCTTGTACAGTGAATGCTATGGTGCTAGTAACCCAGAATACCTAGGATCTCTCTTGCTTCTGTCTTCATAAACTCTGTGATCTTGGTCATTTCCCTGCACATTGTGGTGATAACTCTCCCACGCTATTTAGACTGTAAAACTTCTAACAAGGTCCCATCTCACGACAAATTTGCACATGGTCCAGTCTAGCAGAACTCCATCTCTGCAACATGCTGACAATCATCTCTGACTGAAAAATTTAAGCATCTGTTTTCAAAGTACCTAAGTCAGACTTCAACTTCCACGTTACTGGTGATGTCAGAGTGGAAGAACTAAGATATTCCTTAGTACTGGTATACAGGAGTGTAAGACTGTGCTGAAAGAAGGAAATGGCATCATAGCAGGTTCCTCACAGGAGGAATACTCCAAGTAAGCTACAGTACTTCCATGTCTCCAGCACAGTAGGCATGACAGGGCATGAAAGAAGGCATAAGAAGGAAGGAAAGAATGAATGGGGGTGAAAAAAGTTGAACAGTCTCTCACTGAATGTATGAGATTCATCAACTGTCAGTGCAGTCAGTAGGCTGCATGACACCAGATGCTGTCAAACCAGGGCTATTATTTTCACTAACTTAGGCTAGTATAACTTGATTGAATGTGTATCATTGTCCCTTTCCACAAGTTGAGGACCTTACCATACCTAATCAGATCAGAAAAAGAGCTGTGAGGATAATGTAACCCTCAAAGAATGAATTTACTCTGAGAACTTAAGTGCGTTACATAGGCACATCTATGCACACATGAACTCAGTAGACCAGATTCCTCACTTTCCCAAATTGTAAATGCTGTGGTTGCACTTATACAAATCAATTATAAGTGGAAACCAGAAGAACCAACCCTGCGATGTTCAATTTACAGTTACATTTCTTTTTGCTGATTTCCTTGAAAGCAAAGCAGTTCTGTCAGACTATGGTCTCGGGTCATAGAAGTTATATAAATAGGAGGCGAGCATGCTCCAATCAGTGGGCAGTCTGGGGTTGCCATCTGGTGGGTAAATGTAAAAAGTACAGGAAATTAAAGGAATATTTCCATCTCTCCATCCTGCTTTTTTAACAGCATTTTAAAAGAATGTGCATGTATTATCACAGTTTTTTTTATTTCAGAGTTGATAACACGTAGAAGATATTCCAAGATTCATTACTTATATGTGTAAATTCTCAGAAATTTGATTCCTCTCTTTTACCTTTTACTTCCAGAAGTCATCAATTATTGTGTTTTCTCTCACTCTCCCTCAATTTATGCCCTGCAGACTTGCTCTAAAAAGCTCTGAAAAGCAGTTTCATGTAGAAGAGCAAGAGATTCCCATGTGGTCCTTATAATTTGTATAGCAGAACACCAACCCTTCAGGCATTGCTTCCCCCACCACCCCTCTACCAGCACATCACCAGATCCTAAGGAATCTAGACAATATTGTCAGCAAATAACAGATGGTGTTGATTGCTTATGTCCAGGAGCCTGATACTGAGAAGGTCAAGAGCACCAGAAGAGGGACTGATGGTATGCACATTGTGAGGAAGGCTAATGACTGAGGTTTGATGCTAGTCGGTATGCAATTCTACAAAGTTTATGTAGGATAGATTGTTCACTTTTATTTTCCCATCAAAACCCTTGCAATTTAAGGTTGTTCCCTTCACTTTTTCAAAATACCATTTATTCTCTCCAACTTCCCTATTTCCGTGCTGTCTTTTCAAATTACTTTGGGTTGCTCCAAAAGGAGAACAAGTTGCTATTGGCAATATTTCATTTTTAACCCCTCCTTCTATAGGACTGTCTAAACAATTCACCCTGGTGTTCAGAATGTAGAACACAATTTCTCCAAGGACTCAATGAAATACTATATTAAGTCAGACTGCCTTTATTTAAACTCTTCAGGTGAGGGAGAAATGATTACACATTTTGGTAAAATACTCATGTAAAACCTTCAGTCAAACATGCATGGTTGAAGTGCTGTATTTCACAGGCATCCCTACATATGTGGAGCAACAGTCCCATCTGAGTCTGTAGGTGCCCCTCTAACACAAATTAATAATATAGCACATGAAATCTCACATATGTTCTACAGAAAACTAATGTAATTTTATTCAGACGATCACATTTATAGATCTGGATGCTCAATGCACCCAACCTTAGCAGTATCTTCAGAGCATCCAAGAGAGATCTAGTAAGTTCTTATCAGCTTGTGCGTTTTAGTATTCTTTTAGCAAAAAAACTCTAAAGTCTGCATCAAGTTCACTGACCATCAGCAGTTGCTGAAGGGCAAGAAGGTATATGTTTAATTCTGTAACACTAAAAACTTTGACAGTTATCCTATGTCACCAGTATGCTTCAAACAGGACATACTGAACTGATTCCCCCACGTACCTACTGCCATGTATCCTTTCAGTCTTCCACTATGGAGTTGCAGGGAATGTGCTTGGTTTGTACTTTTCACATGCATGAAGAAATCTTTCTTCATGATAATGATATTCAGCAATGAAAATGGATCAAGACATGAATGGGACCTGCCCTCTTGAGTCTGTCATTCACACACAAAGAAACGAAAAGGTAGACACGGCAGGTCTCCTCAGAGTCACTATTTTCATTTACCTCATACTTGAAGATTGAGAGGTAGATGTAGTTTTAGCTGAACCACCAAAACATTGGAATTATTAAGTTATCTCCTAACAAGAGAAGAAGAAAAGGCATTTATAGCTGAAGTAAGTAATCTTGTAGTAACTGAGGGAAGAAGTATACCTCACAGAACCAATTTCCTTCATCCTACAAGCTGCCAGACTCTCGTTTCAGTCAATTTAATTTAGTGTTTGCTTCAAGCTCCACTAGAATGATGCATTTTCAACATAAAAAGGCTCAGTGGAAGAAGAGTTTCCTTACATTGCTGTATAGGACAACCAACGTGACTGAATTCTTGAAGTGAATTTCTTTCTTCAAACAATATCAAATTCACTGACTGAACATGGAAAAACAGATGTTAGCACTTCCTTTTCACACAGAGTTTCGGAGAACTGATGATTTCTCTTCAGAGGTCAGGGCAATAGAAAGCATTTTTCCCCTTACACTGCAGGAGTTTCACAAGAGTTATTTTAAAGAGTTGTTTATTTCTTGTCTCGCCTTTCTTCAGCTTCTGTCTTTAATCTGAACTCTGTCCTTTGCTCACAATTTTTTACTACAGCTGTATATCCTTTTATTGCTCTTCCAATTGCTTTTTTTATCAGGAGGTTGAGTGCACTTCAATTTGTCCTCTGCATGGTGCTCACACAAAGTTCAGGAGTCTGATTTATTGGTGTATCATTCCGATTTCACGCCAGTGCGGTCTCTTTTTAAAGAGACTAGAGAGTAAGACTGTTGTGCTTCAGGCCAACACTAATGATTTGTATGCAGTACTGAAAATCAGCTAAGTATTTAGGTGTCTGTTTGGGGGACAGTTCCCAGGCCACTGGAATATTCTTCAAGGAAAGAAAATGCTTGAAATGTACAGAGGGGGGCGGGGAAATCCTCCTCAATTTTTACTGACAGTGGAAATTATGGTACAGTAAGTGGAACTTTCCCTGGCAGTCTTTAATTTTTCTACCTGCACACAGTGTGTAACTATCTTTGTCAAAACAACTTGCCTTTGCAGTAGCAGCAGTTGTAAATACTAAGAACTAGTTAACTCATCATCTGAAACATGAGTGTAGACTTAAGGAATACTACAGGCTGCCTCTGGAATACTGTCGTCCTGTGGCCAGGACATAGGGCTGAGAAGTCAGAGAACTTCCTGTCTACTAGAATGACCTCAGATAAGTCAGAAAGACTCTGCACTTCAGACTCTCTGAGGATTAAAAGAAGTACCATGCATAAAGTGTTTCAAACTATCCAGGAGAAATGCAGCTGTCCAAGGCCAAATTTTCCAAATTCTCTGTATAGTAAAAGAAATAAAAAGAAATAAAAGAACATGAAATCTTCAACCACAGAATTATCCTGAATAGGACAAAAATTGAAATAGACATTGTAAATTTCTTGAGCAAATACTTATATCTTATGTCTGACCACAAAAATCCCACTGGGAACTATTAGCCTCTCATTTCTGAGAAAATGAAATTCACAACAGGAAACTATTAAAAAAATAAGCTTCATATTTTACATTACCACGCAATCATACAACAAACACAAATGTCCATTACAGTGGTGCCTATTTTTAACTTGTTTGTACAAGTTAAATCCACTATGTTCACCAACAGAATTGAAATGGTTCCCTGCTTCTGACTACATATACTAAATCTCTTCCAGCTGCAACAGAAGATCTTAAAGAATAAGCAACTAGGAGCAGACAAATTGCCAAAACTCATACAACAGTGATAATTACAGCAATACCACTATTCTATAAAATTCCAAGAATATTTATTGGCTAACTGTGATTCACTGTAAATAAAGAGGGGTATTTAACAGCCAACACAATTTAAGTCTGCGCAAGTAAGCACAAAAAAAAACCTCTTATCCTTTGCTTCTCTAACATGCAACAGCTAAAATATTAGTAGCCTTCAGAGCACTCCAATGCAGGTTTGAGGAAAGCAAAAATGGTCAGGATGTTCATCTTAAGGTAGCTGCAACATGGCTAAACTGCAGTTTATTGCTTACTCAGGGAGGCACATATTTTGATATCAATTATGCTCTAACATTTGAGGTAATTTCCATATGTACTTCAGTACTTAAAGGAGCCTTATAGGAAAGATAAGGACAGACTTTTTAGTAGGGTCTATTCTGATAGGACAAGAGGTAAGGATTTGAAACTAGAGTTGATTCAGACTAGACATCAGGAAGAATTTTTTTACAATGAGGGCGGTAAATACAGGCACAGGTTACCCAGAGATGTTGTGGATGCCCCATCCCTGGAAACATTCGAGGCCAGGTTGGATAGGGCTCTGAGCAACCTGATCTAGTTGAAGATGTCCCTGCCCATGGCAGGGGGATAGGACTAACTGGCCTTTAAAGATCCCTTCCCACCCAAAATATTCTATAATGTGAGGGCAAATAAAAACAGTTTTTTTCAAATACATTAATGGCAATAGGCAGTATAGAAATGTCATTGGATGATGGTGGTCACCTCACAAACAGGGACAGAGACAAGGCAGAGGTGTTTAACACTGTCTTTGCCTCTGTCTTCAACACAGATGACTGGAGGACAATAACTGCAAGAATTATGAACTCCCAGTTAACCCTGAAATTGTGCAGGATCTGCTGCTCCAACTGGATCCCTGCAAGTCTATGGGACCTGATGGGATTCATCCTAGAATCCTCAAGAAGCTGGCTGATGTCATCGCACAATCTCTTTCAATGATTTTTGAGCAGTCTTGGGAATCTGGAGAGGCCGCAGTTGACTGGAGCTGGTGAACGTTGTCCCAGTTTTCAGGAAGAGCAAGAAGGAGAACCCCAGAAACTAGAGGCCTGTCAGTCTCACTTCAGTGCCTGGTAAAATTATGGAGATTATTCTGGGAAGTATGGAAAAACACCTGAAAGACAATGCAGTCATCAGTCACAGCCAGCACAGTTTCATGAGAGGAAAATCCTGCTTATCAAACCTGGTTTCCTTTTATGACAGAGTAACCTAACTAGTTAAGCAAGGGAAGCCAGCTGATGTAATATTTTTGGATTTCAGTAAAGCTTTCGATACTGTCTCTCACAGGATCCTCCTGGACAAAATGTCCAGCACACAGCTGGATAAACACATTGTGTGGGGGGTGAGCAGTTGGCTCACAGGTTAAGCACAGAGAGTGATAGTGAATGGTGTGATATCAGACTGGTTACCTGTCACTAGTGGGGTTCCACAGGGCTCCATCTTAGGCTCTGTGCTCTTCAACAGCTTCATAAGTGACTTGGACACAGGACTGGAAGGGATACTAAGCAAGTTTGCAGACAACACAAAACTGGACCTGTTGACTCCTTCAAAGGCAGGGAGGCCCTAAAGAGAGACTTTGACAAATTAGAGGACTGGGAAATCACCAACCATATAAAATTCAACAAGGCAAAGTGCAGGATTCTGCACCTGGGATGAGGCAACCCTGGATGTACATACAAACTGGGGAATGAGGTGCTGGAAAGCAGTGCCACAGAAAGGAACTTGGGGGTCCTGCTCGATGGCAAGTTGAATATGAGTCAACGGTGCCCTGGCAGCCAGGAGGGCCAACCATGTCCTGGGGGGCATCAGGCATAGCACTGCCAACTGGTTAAGGGAAGTGATTGTCCCACTCTGCTCTGCACTGGTGCAGCATCACCTTGAATATTGTGTGCAGTTTTGGTACACAAACATATGCAGTACCATAATGTAAGAAAGATATCAAGCTATTGAAGAGTGTCCAAAGAAGGGCAACAAAGATGGTGAAGGACCTTGAGGGGAAGCCATATGAAGAGTGGCTGAGGTCACTTGGTCTGTTCAGCCTGGGGGAGACTGAAGGGAGACCTCATTGCAGTCTACAATGTCTTCATGAGGGGAAGAGGCACTGATCTCTTCTCTGTGGTGAACAGTGACAGAATCTGAAGAAATGGGCTGAAGTTGTGTTAGGAGAGGTTTCGGTTGGATATTAGAAAGAGGTTTCTCACCCAGAGAGTGGTTGGGCACTGGAACAGGCTTCCCAGGGAAGTGGTCACAGCACCAAGCCTGCCAGAGTTCAAGAGGCATTTGGATGATACTCTCAGGCATATGGTGGGACTCTTGGGGATGGTCCTGTGCAGTGCCAGGAGCTGGACTCAATGATTCTTCTGCGCCCCTTTCAACTCAGAATATTCTGTGATTCTATGAACCCATGATTCTATTGTTGGTTAGTGCTTCAAGTAGGCACAGCGACAGCATTCTGACTTCTTCATACAGACATTTATGATGAGAAAAATATTAAGAAAACTCACGTTTTGTTTCTGGTACATAGCCCTATGTGGCACCTTGCAGAATAGGATGTTTCAGAAGCACTGTAGTGACTTGTGGAAATCAAAAGCATCATGGTTTCTAGGCACTGTAAAAGTTTTATCTATTTAATTTTTAATGCAGATACAATGTAAAGGGGAGAGGAAGACATGAGTTATAAACCTAGTTGTTATTTGCATGCCTTATATGAATAAAAACTGTGAAGTTGGTATTTTGAATTGTTTGAAAATATGAAGCTAGAGTAAAGTGTATGAAAAGTTTTCTAGGTGAAAAGTCTACTAGGTTTCATTTCATGCTCTTCTATTGACATTTTTCAACAATATACCTGATTTAATTTGCTCATGAAGTATATAAAAATAACTTCTATCCAAAACACCTAGAAATTCATTAGCGAGCATTTCTATAGCATAATAGATACTTGGCACTCATTAATTTCTTTACTTTTTTTAATAAATTATTTAATCCTACAGAAGAACACTTGGGAGCTAGGCAAGTCTTTTTATTTTACTATCTGTATCTCAAATTTTTAACAGAGAACCACAGACTTTAACATTTACAAAGCAGAGTACATACTAATCCACAAGCAGCTCTCTATTAAAATCACAAGATCATAGGAAAACATTGGAATGGACCCTGAGGTCAATTCAGACCAAATCCTGCTCCCAACAGATCTAACACCCAAGTTAGATTAGATTGCAGATGGCTTCGTTCGGGTGTTTGGAGAATTTTTATGCCACATCTTTCAGCAGCCTGTTCTAGCACTCCCATGCTGAAGGACCTGTAATTATGAAACAACTTCCAGTGGTTCAAAGAAGGTTTGATCCATTTTCTTATCTTGATGAAGCAGTCAGTAGCAGATGACCTCCATGCTGTCCCCTTGCCTACCTCCCCTTGAACACTGACACATAATTCCACAGCAGAACTCCACACATTTCTGCATCTCCCTTTCATCCACTCTCTCACAGTTAGAACCGTAACAAAGATTGGCAGCTGTATGAAAACACACCTTTATTTTACACATGATAAAATCTATCCTCAGACACTACAGTAGAGTTATCTCCATGCTAAATTGGCTGTTCCTCCAGTAGGTTTTAAGTGACATAACCAGTTCCACCTTCTTCACTTTATGCCCTAAACAAAAGAATCTGGGAGCTTCTGTCCCAATTATCTGTCAAACTAGCTTTGTGACTCAGGGGAATGAAAGGTTACTGCAAAAACCGTCACTGAGACAATTTTGCCTCATCTTTTTCCAAGTCCCAAACCTAAGTAAACTCACAGCATGCATTTAGTAGTTATAACAAGAAGCTTCCCCACAAATATTTTCAAGTCTTATTTTCAGTAAATTAATGTGACAATATTTTGACATGCTGAAGGGTTAGCAAAGAATAAAACAGTTATCCTGCAGGTATATAGAAAGAAAGTAGCAGAAAAGTTGAACTTATTGTATCTGTGTTTGAACAGTACCTTAATATACAAATAGGTTCCTCAACACTTTGCAAACACAGATCCTACCACTGATTGCAGTTGGACCAAAGGAAAACAGTGTAATGATAAATGATATATATACATGATAATTTTAACCAAAACATTTCCTAGAATTTGCATCACAAAACCCAGTAAGTTTGTTTCTTCAGGTGAATTAATTGAATTCTTTATCATACATTTCTTGCATCTCAGAGATAAGAAAAAATAATTTTTAGTACTTTGATTAGTAGAAGATTTTTCACTGAGACACAGAAACAGGAGAAGTATTAATTTTTTCTACTTTTGGTTTAGTGAAACAGTTTTACTTGCAAAGTTATTTACATGATTCTGTACAGGAACAAGCATAATATTTTATGCATTTATCATAACTGCAATTTGTTCTTATCTTTTCTATGCCCTTTGGCTGCTGCTATTGTACACTTAAGGTTCATAATGTGCTGCCCAAGCTGCAGGCACACTAGAAGATGTAAAAGCAGTAACTCAGAGCTTCTAAGTGGTGTGGGCAGGTCAATTAGTTTTAAAGTACTAAACAGCACCAAACTTTTGACGATATTCCCACCTCAATTTACTCACTGCTCCCTTCTTCTTCTACTTGAGTAACTGTGGTCACAAACCACTGGGATCTATTAAATCCCTCTGGAATATTATTTGAGGGATATATTTTTGCTCAGTGCCTAGTCCCATGGTGCTTCATTAACCTAATTTCCAAGTGCACCAAACAGAAATTAACTATTCCACAAGCTCTTCCAAGTTCCTCATGCCCAAAGGTGCCCTGGCCATATTAATCTTTTTAAGAATACCAGAAGACATGTCCATTCTTCATCCTACTTAACACTACCTTGTTTTCAGCATCCATCAGTGAGTAGTGGAGGAGAAGCAAACACAGGCACATTATGCACCTTTAGGTATGGGATAGGAAAGGAAAGCAGATGGTGGGGTAAGGATCATTATAAGCAGGGCTGTTGCACAATAAAACCAGACTGTGTAGAATAGTATAAAGTAGGAGACAGGACTAATAACACAAACACAGGCTTTTTTTCTTTACTTTCTCTTTGGTCATTTTTTTTCTCATAAATTTTCAAAGCACACTACTACTGTGTCATTAGTGTATTGCTCTTGGAAACCAACACTTCTTCTATCCACAGGGTCTATCTAGTGCTCTTGTACCAAGATTTCCTAGTGTAATAGGCTCTGCAAATGAGGCCAGATAAAGTTCAAGGTCTGTAATCCATTCTAGATTCAGTTTTTATCTGCGTCAGCACATAGTGTGGCTCAATAGGAGCAGTCCTATAGAGTGCACAATCCCTGCATCAGCTGTTGAGAACAGGTTGCCTGTACTATAAGCGGACATGAGCACAATATAACTACAGTTGGCACCTGAGCAAAGGTTCTGAGGATGAAAATTCATGCAGAACCTGTGAGGTCACCTCTGCCAGCAAAGTTCCTCTTTGTTCATGGCCCTAAAGGTACAGTCTTATCCCAAATGCGATAACTGAATTGAATGGGGATTTTTTCCAAAATCATACAGAAGAGATTTTAAGAGGTGGAAAAACAGTCAAGTATGTACAAAGTTTCAGGCTTGTCCTCAAACTGGCAACTGAGTGCACACACTCTCCTTGGGGCTGTGTTTCCATAAAATGGAAGGAAACACAGAGCATGAAGATGCACAATAATCAACCTATCTCCACAGGGGCACACATCTCTCTGAAGAGTCTTTATAGCCTGAAAGTGTGTTGAGTACTGGAGTAAAATATTTCTTAAAATATATCTGTTAAAATAATGGTTTTTACTTTTTTGCCCTCAGGTTTGCCCTGTTGGTGTTGCCTGGTGTGTTGTCCAGTGTGTGGCCTGTGGAGGATGGCATGGTACAGCACAGTGAGAAATCCATGGCAAACCAGGTGTGGAAGTCATCGCTCTATGTCCTTGCTGCACTTTGTAGCAAGTCAAAAGAACTGTGTGCCCAGGTGGCCAAGAAGGCCAATGGCATCCTGGCCTGTGTCAGAAACAGGGCCGCCAGCAGGACTAGGGAAATGATTCTTCCCTTGTACTCGGCACTGGTGAGGTCACGTCTCAAGTCCTGTGTCCAGTTCTGGGCCCCTCAACTCAGGAAGGACATTGAGGTGCTGGAGTGGGTCCAGAGAAGGACAACAAAACTGGTGAAGGGTCTGGAACGCAAGTACCATTAAAAGCAGCTGAAGGAGCTGGGGGTGTTTTGCCTGGAGAAGAGAAGACTCATGAGTGACTTTTATCACTCTAAAACTACCTGAAGGGAGGTTGTACCCAGGTGAGGGCTGGCCTCTTCTCCCAGGGAACTAGCGACAGGACAAGAGGACAGGGGAGATTCAGGTGGACATTAAGAAAAACGTCTTTCACGAAAACGGTGACTAGATATTGGAATGGGCTGCCCAGGTAGGAGGAGAAGTTTAAGGAAAGACTGGACTGGACATGGCACTTAGTGCCATGGTCTAGTTGGCAAGGTGGTGTTCGGTCATAGGTTGGACTTGATGATCTCAGAGGTCTTTTCCAACCTAACGGATTCTGTGAAATACGGGGTGGCAGGATATGTGAGGAGACTGGCAGAGATGGGCACGCCTGGACCGACCGGCAGACCTCAGCAAGCGCGCAGCCCAGCGCCCGATCCGCAACTCCGGCCGCCGGAGCCCGGGCAGGATGGCGGGAGGACCTTGTCCCCGGGCGGGGCGGGGAGAGTGGAGCCCTCCGGGGGTGTGTGCGGGGGCCGGGCGGAGGCGGGAGCGCGGAGGGCACTGCGGGCGGCGGCGGAGGCGCTGCAGAGTGGCGTGGACGGGCCGGGCCGGCAGCGATGGGGACATCGCTCGGCGCCGTCTCGGAGCCGGCCGGCCCCAGGGCAGCCAGCGGCCGCTTCTGGGTTGCCATCCTGGGCAGGCAGCGGGGCTCTTCTCCTCGGGTTCCTCATCGGTACAGTGCAGACTAACCCTCCCTAGCGTTGAGGGCTCTTCGGCGGCCGGCCCGTCCAGCCGGGGGAGGTGACTCGGAGGCGGGCCGAGGAAGGGCCGGGGGCGGGGAGGAGCGGGCGGGTTGCCAGGCCCGGGAATTTGTGCCAAGGGTGCCCGAGGTGAGTCCGTGCTCAGCCGGCCGACACCATCCGCCCTCTCTTCCTACTTCCCTGCCTCTCTCCGATCCTCTGGGAGACTGGCCAGGTGCAGTCACCGAACCCCTCTGGGATTTCCAGCTCTGCCCCAGGAGGGTCTTTGTCTCTTTCACTTTGGTTTTCTATTTACTTTTTATTAAAGTAGTCGTGCTGTGGCAAGAGAGGAGGCGCTGGGTTTGTGAGGAGAGCACAAAAGACAGACCCCTCGACCCCGCTGCCCTGAAACCGCAGCAGCCCCAGCTAGAACGGCAGGAAGATAAACACGGGGCTGGAGGTGCGCTGGCAGGAGGGGAGAAAGAGTCTTTAATTTGATGTCCCACCTCCTCCTCGTCCTAAACAGGCATGCCTGTGGGTTACTGCCGCAAGAGATTTCCCCTCCCTACCTTCCTTTTAGTTTCACAGATGAATCAGGATCAGCTTGAGGGAGGAAGGAAAACAAAAGAGCCACTTGTATTTTGCACTGCCATTTGGTATGTACTTGGGGTTGGTGCCTTTGGGAAGCTTGAATTGACTGAATTGCTCTTTCACGTAGAAAGAACCTTTCACTGTGCCAGTGACCAGTGCCTCACTGGTACCAGCTTGTTACCTGCTTGAACACATCAGCTCTCTCATTCACACTACCCATATAGCTGCTGCTGCATTTACACTGAACATGTCCAGTCTGACTTAAAAACAGATGTCAGAAACACTTATCTTCCTAGCCAGGTGTTCTTCTCATCACTTACTCTGCTAATGCCTGCACAGTAAGGGAAAGATTCCAAAATAAGAGCCAGACAGACCAGAGAGTGAGAAAGGAGTTACGAGACATCTGTTCCTTACAAAGAGTGTCTGTGCTTCTATGCATTTTTGTAAAGCTGCTGCCTTATTACTGGGGTAACTGGTATGACTGACAGCATGATGTTCTGGTACTCAAGGAAGATAGGTAAGTGTCCTTAGCACCTACAGGAAAATAGGTGTGATGAGTAAATATAGTATAGTATTTTATATCTCTCAATATCTACCCATGGAAATAAGTTCTCTTACCATTTGTGGGACTGACACGGCCATCACTGTGCAGCCTGCATTAGGTTGTGGCTGCTTGTATGTGCTGAAGTAAAAACAGTTGGAAAATGCACAGTAAAAAGCTTATGGGGAGACCAAAGAGAAATGGTGTGTGTCATGGGAATATTGCTCTCATGTTTTTACTCTTGTATTTTGCTGTGTTGTACAGGCTGGTTTGCAAAACCTATAGAAAAGAAGACATCTCTGAGTACTCATGAGGACATGAAGACAGCATTTATGGCTGAAATGAAAGCTGAAAACATCAAGCAATTTCTTCAGTAAGCAGTTTTAGACTAGTCAGTTCAGACAAGGAAAAAAATTCAAGCTGGAAACAGCCCAAGGGTCATAGAATCACAGATTGGGTTGTGCTGGAAGGGACCTTAAAGACCACCTAGTTCCAACCTCCCTACCATAGGCAGGGACACCTCCCACTAGAGCAGATTGCTCAAAGCCCCATCCAACCTGGCCTTGAACACTTCCAAGGATTGAGTCCACAATTTCTCTGGACAACCTCTGCCAGTGCCTCACCCCCTTCACAGTAGTGAATTTCTTCCTAACATCTAATCTAAATCTCCTCTCTTTCAGTCTAAAGCCATTCTCCCTTGTCTTATCACTGCATGCCCTTTTAAAATATCCCTCTCCAGCCTTCCTGTAAGCCCCCTTTAGGTACTGGAAGGTGCTTTAAGGTCTTCCCAGAGCCTCCTCTTCTCCAGGCTGAACAACCCTAAGTCTTTAAGCCCGTCTCCTTACGAGAGGTGCTACACCCCTCTGATCATCTTTGTGGCCTCCTCTGGACTTGCTCCAACAGATCCATGTCCTTATGTTGGGACCTCAGAGCTGAGCACAACACTTCAGGTGGGGGGTCTCGTGAGAGCGGAATGGAGGGACAGAATCTCCTCTCTCGACCTACTGGTCATGCTTCAAACAATTCAAAACAATGGAACATGACAATTTAGATACTTTAAAATCTATTAAAATTTAGTTACTGTAATTAATTTCTCAATTTCAGTGACTTGGAAGCTTTAACTGCAAGTAAGCTGATGTACTTTTAGAAATCTTGTAAATGGGTTATTTTTCTCTTAGGAGAGTGTAGTATTTGTTAAAAGCTTGTATTTATTCCAGTCAGTAATAGATCAGAAGTCATAGTTTCTTGATAGAAATTTACTTTCTGTGTAAAGAAAAAGCATCAATTATTGTATGAGTAATCAATACATTTGGATTTGCCTCAAATTCCCATCCTGATTACATAGCTTAAAGTTGTACAAAACTAAATTAATAAAATCCCATTTTTGATTGGTACGATTGTGGCAATCCCACTGATTTAATTTGAAGTGCATTTGTCATGAACTATTGCAAATAAATTAGCTGTAAAGTATGTTCTCTTTACTACATAACAGTCATGCCATGACTATAACATAAACATTTAAAATTGAAGACTTAGTAGTTTTAAGAGTCTTAATCTGTGTTTTGGCTCCTGCAAAATAGGTGTTGTTAAACAGTTCTGTGAAAGGACCTTTTTCTCCCCTCTAAACTCCCTGCCTCTATGCAAACAGAAAACATTGTGCCTCATTTACTGTCATGTGGCCAGTTCTGCAGTAATATATGGCAGATGTTTAGTCACTGCTCAGAACTACCAGTACAGGCATTTAACAACTTAGAAGAGGAAATGAAGGAAAACACAATATTCAGTTAAATGGGAGTGTAATACAGGAGGATATTTTCAAATTTTCATGAAAATGTGAGACTTAAGCATTTGTAACTCTTACAGAAAACCGCCATTGGCACTAAAAATAACACTTAACCATGCTCTTGGTTCAGTATGTCATCCAGAAAATGGTGCTGTCACTCTAACAGTAACTTTTAGGACAGTGTTAGTACTAGATGTTGACATTATCAGACGAACATGGTTTTATCTAGCAGCGTTTGGCTGCTGAGGACTTTGGGTTTGTCTAGTTTGGGGAAAAACAGGCTGAGTGGCAACCTCATTGCTCCTTACAGCTTCCTGAGGAGGGCAAGTGGAGAAAGAGGCACTGGTCTCTTTTCCCTGGTATCCAGTGATAGGACATAAAGGAATCATTCAAAACTGCACGAGAGGAGGTTGAGACTTGACATGAGGAAGATTTCTTTACTGAGAGGGTGGTCAAACCTTGAAAGAAGCTTCCTAGAGATGCTCCAAGCCTGTTGGACCTTGACACATGCATTAACTTGATCAACTCTGAATTGATCAGGCAATTGGACTTAAATAATTGTTGTAGATTCCTTACGACCAAACCTATTCTATTCTATTCTATTCTATGCTATGCTATGCTATGATATGCTATGCTATGCTATGCTATTCTATTGCTCTGTGTATTGTTCTTTCAAAGTGCTTTCTTTGATGGCTTTGTTCTCAGTGGAACTCAAGAATTTAAGGTTTTCCTAATCTCATACCCCAGCACCAGCTGGTGCCACACAAGCATCTATGGCGTGTTAATGGCATGATCATATGACAGAAGGAGGAAATCATGATGTCAGCCTCATTCAGCTGATGGTTTTTTCAGCTCACTTCACCACTGGGCTTTCTCAGTGGTCTGAACAATTTTTTTTTTTTCAGACAATGGGCTGTTCACTATTTATGTCTCTTTCACTGTTTGTTATTCATGCTGCCTGACTTTTAAGTCACAAACTGTTGAGTTTTTCTGTTCCTTGTTTATAGTTGTTTACAGTAATCAGAAGTCAGTCTCTCTTACTTGCCAACATGGCAAACTCAGAGTGAACTTTCAGACAAATCAGTATTTGTGCCAAAATTAATTAAAATAGTGGTATCCAAGGAGAATATCTAGTTAATTGCAGGTAAGGATCAGAGTAATTATGCACATTTCTAGGTTGAATACACAAAGATAATTATACTTATTTCTTTTATCACTTCACGATGAAAGTCTCAGTGTGTATAGGAGTGCACAGGCCTAATGTTACTCAGAAGACACGGAGTAAAGAAAGGACAAGACCCTGTATCTGGTGCCATCACACCATTCTTGCTAAACCATGCTGCAAGGAAGATACAAATACCTGTGCTAGCTTTGGACAACCTGAAACCCTTTACCTCAATTTATGTATTATAAAGGCAAAAGTGTAGATACAGAGAAGCCTTGGTCCTTATTTAGCCTGGGTATATCTGATCATATCTAGAGGGTTTATTTCCAGCTAGGCTAAGAGGAGTTCTGATTATAAGCTGCAATGCCTGACCTGATTGTTTCTTTCTTTTTCTCTAGCAATTTTACACAGCTTCCTCACCTAGCAGGAACAAAGGAGAATATGCATCTGGCACAGCAAGTCCAAGCTGAGTGGAAGACGTTTGGTTTGGATTCTGTTCAGTTAGTTCATTATGATGTCTTACTCTCTTACCCTGATGACACTAAGCCCAACTACATCTCAATAATTGATGAGCATGGAAATGAGGTACAGAAAACACCAGTTTTTCCAACCAGGGAACAAAATCACCGTCATACACCTGGGAAGACTGTGAGGGAAAGCTGTCCTCTGTTCAGTTAATATTGGGCCTGATACAAAGCACACAGAAACTGGGGGTTCCAGTTTGCTTTTATAGTTAACATCTTTGTTTCATAATGTATGTGCTAGGAATACTAATATTTACTCTTATTCATATAGCATACTGACATATATTGATTAAACGTGAATTATGAAAGAGAATTACTTCATGTGAGTCAATTGTTTTAAAATTTCTCTGTTATTTAGGAAAGAGGAGAGAAACCATGGTCAGCACCGTTCTTTGCGTTGATTCATTATACAGTATTGATGATTGTGCTAAATTCAGTTTCTGGAAGATTAGCATTTAGGCCTCAAAATGTACTATCACAAGAGACATGAGTTCATTACGGAATAGCTCTAGTGCATGTAGAAGCTCCAGGGATGAGCAGAATGCAAGCATTTTTACCACTATGATCTAGCTTGTTTTTATCTGCTGTACTGAAACAGCTTTAAGGGACCCTGTGTTCATTTACACAGGACTCTGTGTGAAGAATGCAGATGGGATTTGTAAGATCACACCTTGAACTTGCCTACTGAAAAGGCTGCCCAGTGCTTGCTAAAGTTTTGGCCACTCCTCATGTAGAGCTCTAAAATCAGAGTCCTTTAAACTGCAAGTACTCGTGAAATGCGTCTGAATTTTTCTTTTTTTCCATATCACCTGGTTTATGTTATTCCTTTTCTTCTTTCCCATTAGATTTTCAACACATCATTATCTGAACCTCCTCCTCCAGGATATGAAGCTGTTAGAGATGTGGTGCCACCCTACAGTGCGTTTTCAGCCCAAGGAATGCCTGAGGTAACAGTAGAAGAGTGAAAGAAACAAAAGTAGAAGCAGAAAGAGAAATAGAAGTAGGAAGAGAAGTAGAAAAAGAATCAGAGACAGAATTAGAAATAATAGAAATAGAAAAGAGTAGCATAGCACAGAATTGCAGATAGCAACACAGAATAGTGTGAAATTCCTTAGGCTTTAGTTAAAAATCTGACATATCACCAGTAGGAAATATGACCTAGCTCTGATATTTTTGGGATTATTGCAATGGAGCAATGTTCAAATTAGGCAGTCATACATATGTTTATTTTTTTTCTCTAGTTTGTATCAGAACTGGATTTTATTTTTCCTTTTCCTTAAAAATATGATAATAAATATTTAATATCAGCTGCTATAAGCTTCCCCAAGCATTTCTGTAACTATGCATTATTTTCCATCTCGGTAAACAAATAGACTGTTATATTTACACAGGCAATGAGCCAAACCTCACTTTCAAAATGCCGCTTGCCCAAGACTTACACTGACAGGTATAGCTGCACAGTGTTGAGAATGCTTGAGAAAGGCTTTTGCTAGCTTTTCTGGCTATAAAAGTGTTGCTGTGATCTGAATTTAAGGCTAATCCTATTTTCTTGTACCGGTGGTACCAGCTGATGGACTTTCTTTCATAAAACTGGCCTGTGTAATAGGAATTTTCTGGCCTATGATCATTAGGGTATTTCAATTAATATTTTGTAAGATTAGAATTTTTTGTTGTTGTTCTTAATATTTTTCCTGTCTGAAAATAGAATAATTCAGGTTGGCAGAGCTCTCTGAGGTCATCCGCTCCAGTTTCTGCTTTAAAGTTTGATCTGACTTGGAAACCTGCTAATGTTTCTACTCACGCAACCCAGTATATATCAGTCGTGTACTTTCTGAAGTTTGTTAATAAGCTGCCCAAGTTCAGAAAACAAAAAGTATCCTGTATTCATTTGCCTCAGATACTCAAAGGATGCTGGAGAACCAGGCAGATAATCTGTACCCTAGGATATAGGAGCAATGAGTGTTTCAAGAATTGCAATGGGAATTTCGGAACATAATGTAAGAAAAAATTCATAGGTTTTGACCTTTTATCATAACATATCCCTGAAGAAAGATAGAATAACCTCACTGCTTTATTTAGTTTGTGGAGAGCTAGTAAGTGATTAGATATGGGAAATGATAAAAAAAAATTTGGAAAGCTTCAGCTTCCTTCTTTAGAAAATGATTTTATTTGAATTAAATATATGAACTTTGTTTCTGATGAAAATAATACCTAAAGGCAGGTTGTCTTCTCAAAATATGATGCTTATGTTCACTTTATTGCGTACTAGTTTGACAAAGGTTCAGGTACTTAGCTAGCACTGTTAGGAATAGCATTCTCCAGTGAGCTGTTGTCTGCATCTGTACTGTGAACAGCACAGGAGTGAGCAGGTATATAGCTCAGCAGTGGGAACACTCAGTGGATCCATGACTCTTCTGACTTTTTCCAGGCTGGTTTCTCTATTTTATGTTAAAACCCATTCTACTAAAAACTAAAACTAATCTGTGAACTCTATTGCATAAAATAAAATTGATCTTTACTGTGGTGTCTGTGTCCAAAATACCTCCAGCTATCCAAGACTGACTCCAGTTTTAAACAGACTGTGAAGAGAAGTAAATGCCTCACTTTGAGCATTTAAGCAGAAGTCACATGTGAACATTCTCAGTTGTGCACAAAGTCTGCCAGCTTTGGATGGTAGAAGTCTATTAAAAGTCACTTGCCTACCTAGTTGCCTCACGATCAAAGAATTCATGCTAAAACCAGTCCTGGAGATCATTGTTCCAAATTTATAATCTTACAAGATCACATCCTCCTTTTGACATACTCTTTGACAGTATTATTTCAAATTCTGCCTTTTTCTTTCAGGGTGAGTTAGTGTACGTGAATTATGGCCGCACCGAGGACTTCTTTAAGTTAGAACATGTAATGGGAATTAACTGTACAGGAAAGATTGTTATTGCCAGATATGGGAAGATCTTCAGAGGAAATAAGGTAATTCCTGTATATAAAAATGTTACTTGTGCTGCCCTTCCCTTGTTTTCAAGAGACTGAAACACTTACCTAAAGAGTTCTGTAGATTTTAGTGTAACTGAGTTTTCATAGAGCTCTGTTCAAAGATGATGTTTTAGTAAAAGATAGCAAATATGTATTTCATATGTGTGTAAGACATTTCTAGGATAAAAGTAAATAAGTTGGAAAGTGTTTCATATTTTTATATGGCTTTGCATTCTATAAATTGTTCCAAAATATCACTAACATTGTTATACGTTTTATACACTGTAATATACTTGAATTCTGAACCAGGCTGTTCTTCCCTATTGGTTCAACTGTCCTCTAAAATGTCTATATTGTATTTCTTTATAATGGTTTCTGTACACTGGGCAGAGACTGTGACTATATGGAGGCTATTTTAAATTGTGTATTTGGTTATTCAATATCCCTGTCATAGAAATATTTTTAAACTACAGTTTTCTGCAGATTTCCATGACTTGATAGTAAAGGACATAATCCTTTGCATACTTCAGGCATACACTCAAGTTTTTTCCTCAACAGAGATGTAAGAAGAGAGTCTATTTTATGTGTATTTGTTTCTTGTACAACAATTAGTTTGACCCTAATTTGAGCAGGACTATAGTTTGTATTTGTCAGTTATCTAAGGATATCAAACACTGAATCTCCTCACTGGAATGCCACTTCTTATTATATGCTGTTGACTAATCTTGTGTGAAGCTTCTAAGTAGATAACTCACTGGTTTACGTACATACCATTTTCACCAGTGAAAAGTGACATATAACTCATATTCTGAGTCAGATAATATTTTCACTAAATTGTTTACCATGCCTAAAAGTAATATCTGAATGAAAAACACCTAAAAATTGAAGATATTACTATCTATGAATCTTTTCTTAAAATGAAACACAAATACCTCAGAGTTACTAATATCTAGAGGGGCAGTTTTCCTGTGGTTTGGAAATTATATGCCCTTGTTGACATAAACGGATATGTTCATTCTTACAGTAGTATTTCTTATGATTGCTTATATACTGGAGAATTTGATAGCCTGTATAAAATCTGGAGGACTATACTGTCATTTCTCAACTTCCTAATGGTGTGCAAGAATAAGATAGATGATGAAGGCAAGTACTGTATTTCCTTAAAATAAAAAAAAGGGGAAAAAAGAGAACTGTGGTGTTTCTGAATTAAATACCCAAATTTAAAACTGTTGAAGATTAGTTGTCACTCAGTCACTATCCATCACTGTCATATCTGGTAGCAAACCAGATTGGGATGTCAGAATGACATATATTATACAATACTAAAGTCACACGAGAACTCTTTTAAAACAGCATGCAGGTCAGTCCTTTTTCCATAATAAACTATGCACTCTGGAGTTAGTCTTGTTCACAGCCAAAGACAGTTTTAAGCTCTCCAGTAATAATCTTCCTCTATAGTCTGAAGCCTGAGATACATTCAGAAGATCATTTAGGTAAATAAGATAAATAGAAACCTAACTGAAAGATATGGTTATATAGATGTGATACAGTTTTTTCCATCCATGTTGTGTACATTTCAATAGTCAGTTGATTGTATTGGCCTGGATGACAGAATGCAAACTCAGGTTATGTAGCAATACTGTAAAGGATGTTTTCTATGTCACTGATGTTATCTCCTAACTAAAAGTCAAAGCAACAGCAAACCTCTTACTTTCATATGGAACCTGATATCTGCATATATATTTTTCAGGAAATTTTATGGCATGAGACTTTACTTAAGCCAAGCACTGTAAAAGACCCTGAGGAAAAATCACTGTAATTTATAATACTTTCTTTTACCCCTTGAACTCTGTGGGCAAGCTATAAAGGACTGGATAGGGACCAGAGATGTGCTTTGCAGGTGAAGAATGCTGAATTGGCAGGTGCCATGGGAATTATTCTGTACTCTGACCCGGCTGACTACTGTGCCCCAGGAGTAGACCCCTATCCAAATGGCTGGAATCTTCCAGGTGGAGGAGCCCAGCGTGGCAATGTATTAAACCTGAATGGGGCAGGGGATCCTCTGACACCAGGTTATCCTGCAAAAGGTGAGTGACTCTAGAGAAGGCATGCTCTGGGGGTCTGATATCAGGAAAGGGCAGGGGGTGGGGATGTTCTTTCCCTTGTAACAAAACACTCTTTTTCTTAGTCTTTGTTGCTTTGTTTGGGTTACATGTCAGTAGGCCATCTCTGTAAGTGGTGCAAGAGAGGAAGTGAGGGAATGTTAAGCAAAACCATGGAGTGCTCACCTATATTCATTACCTTCATCTTATGCCTCCTTAGCTGCTTGAGCTGTGCCTAAGTTTTTTCATTTATCACCTAAACCAGACCATTTTGACTAAAATTCATTAAGAGCCATTCATGCCAGCACTTGAGACAGCATATCTAAGAGAGGCAGTCACCTCAGGAAAAGGGGTCCTTAAATGATGGGCAATGTTGCCTCTAGCCAACAGAACTTGAGCTGGAAGGGGATACATGTTCACAAGAGCAGCACAGCAGAGCAGACCATGGGGAAGATTCCTCGTTCCTCATGCTAGAGGAATGTTTTCTTCCCTCAAAAAGGGTCCCTGTGAATGTTGTATTAAAGAGGAAACTATTCTTTTCCGTGTATGCTTTTGTCCACATTGTAAAAATTAAGTTTCTCTTTTGTAAAATACTATGATTTCTATTTGAGCTTTGTCAGAATAAAACCTGGATTTCATTTTGTTCACAAAACAGCAAACCAGAATATTCAGTAGTCCAGTGTATATGATTTTATCTGCATCTTGTTATCAACTGGCAAATTTGTTTTAGTTTCCAGCAGAATGTTCCAAGCATCAGACTAAGGACTCCCTCTTTGCTCTTACTCTTTATCTTTAGCTTAGTCTGAACTTCTGTGCAAAAGGGTTTCAACACAAAAAATTAACACTATGGGAAAACCTTCATTAGTATCTCTCTGAAAACATGCAATTAATGGCAGTCCTATATCCAGGAAAGTGAAAAGATTATCCCCGACTCCAGTGTTAGGATGGTGCTATGAACCGTACAGATTCCTTCTGAGAGTTGTAAATATGAAAATATTTGTCTTTTGCTTTCAGAATACACCTACCGATTAGACAAAATCAGTGGTGTAGGTCTCCCAAAAATTCCAGTTCATCCTATTGGCTATTACGATGCAGAGTCATTACTGCGGTAAGTGCATGGGTGACGTGAACAATTTTAAGAAGACTGTATTTTGAAAGTTATGGGAGTATTTGAAAAGAGAGGAAAGACTTTTGTACTGTGCTCCTCCTGTAGCTGTTGAAATATGTTTTGTTTCTTATTATGTTCTCTGTAGGAGGTAAATGTGTTATTTATTGCTACATATCGGATATATGCAGAGTGATCTGGAAAGGACCATTTGTAATATATTATGGTCAGTCAAGTATACTGGAGTTATAAAGTGCCTCTCAGTTTGAATAAAGGTAAAAATTTTCGAGGCTGACCTGTCATGTGAAAAAGATCAGAAATTAAGTAATTCATTTGTCCAGGGAAGTACTTGCCATGAATATTTGATGGGACAGTATCTGTACTGTCCTCTATTAAATGAAAGTGTATGCTTTCTCTCATCAGGTGTGTTATGTTGTTTAAATATGATGGTGGTGAACTAATATAAGCACACTGAGGAAACTCAGGAGTTTCATAGGGGATTTAATAGACATCTGCATGTAAGTTTTCTTACTAAGTGGGCAAGTGGCATGGAGACAGGCTACCAGCTTGCTGGTGGGCAGCATTGAAATCCATAATTATTTCAACAAACCAAGTAAGTTCAGTAAAAAACCCCTAAGATGTGAATGAGTTGGAAAGTGTATCATTCCCCTAGAAAATGTTGCAGTAATCATCTATGTCAACTGTAGAGTTGCAAAGCAGGAAATGTCAGGGTTGGCAACAGTATGACGGATAAGTGTTTAGGGCAATAAGTGAATATAATCTTGGGTATGTGTTTGCATAGGTGTTTTACATCACATGAGCAGTCATTCTGCTCAGTTTGATGCCTCTGTTTGAGTACCGAGTCAGAAAAAAAATATCTGTCTTGGTTCTCTATGCAGATTTCTCCTGACGTATTGAAGGTATTTATTTTTATAGGAGGCAGAATTTTACTGTCTTTGGTGGTTTTGGATACCTGATGTTCATTAATACTGTCCTAATGTTTTTCCTGTTTCCTTCCAAACTTCTAGGGACTAATATATCTCCAAATACTCTTTTCTTTAAAACATTCCTGTTATCACTGTTATTAAGATAACTGCTCATAATGAGAAAGGCATAGGTTAAAAAACTTCTTTTATCCACTGCCAACTAGTAGTGGTAGAGCAGATTAATATGTATAAATATGATGTAGCTAGATATTTCTCTTCAATAAATTGTAAATAATTCTGGAACTTGTTTTTAATAATTATGAATGAAATCTAAATCTTTTAAAAATACTTTTTTCACATTTGTCTTGAGACATCATAACTTCTTGTTATTTCTGCTATCATATTTTTATATAAAAAATTTACTGAGGACTTGAAGACATGCTGTAGTGTTCTATGGAATAAAGCTCAACTGAAGCATGCATTTACAGTAAAAGATATGCTTTCATTTACAATAAATATATTTTACTTTCTAAGAACAGAACATCCATCATACTTTTTAATATTTTCTTTGTTTCTCACAAGTTCATGTCAAAAATATAAGTCCTTTAGGTGAATAAGTCTGGGTGATTGCAATCCACTGAATTACTGCATTCCCAGTTGTGTTAACAGGGAAAACATTGCCTTTGACAATGGAACAAGATCACATTTCTTCGATGTTAACCATCTTTGACACACATCAACTCTGTCTATGCTACCGGATTAAGCAGTGTCCAGGGGTAGGCACTGGAAGACAACTGTCTATGCCGTTAAATTGTTAGAATGGCCCAAGTTGCTCTCTGCTAATTCAAATGCAAATGCAGTTCAAGATACTAGAATGTTCCAGGGACCAAAGACGCAGTTTGTATGCACTGTGGTTTTTGTGTGGATGGGACCTAACAAAGTGTGATTTCTGTTTCTTCATTTGTGTTTGGTGCTGTTGTAAGATTTCTGTAACTAATAATGATTTTTTTTTTTCCATAATAGTAATATGGGAGGACATGCACCACCTGATAGTAGCTGGAAAGGAAATTTGAATGTATCTTACAATGTTGGTCCTGGTTTCACAACAAGTTATTCTACAAGGTCAGTTTTGTTTCCTAAGCAAAGTATGCTTGGGATCAGAGAAAAGACAGGTAGAGCAATAGCATTTGACCAAAGATGGAGTATTGGGTTTATTTGCATCATTCCCTTGATTTTGACCATTTCTTTGGCTGAAATACTGTCAGTGCAAAACTTCAGTACGTTTACATCTTGATTGGATGGATATGACCTACTTGCTTTGGTTTCCAGCTAGTCTTGAACCAGTTTCCTATGAAAAGTATCTAGCCTTTGACAAACTATTTGTTAAGACTGATTTTTTTTTTTTGAGAACTTTTGTTGTCTTTTTTAAATTCACAAGTCTAGCTTCTGCTCTTACCTATTGACTTATATAAAACAGTATTAACCTACAAGTTAGGTTTTCCAGAAGAAGAGCTTAAATTGCAACATCATTTTTATTGCTTCAGATTGTTTTTAAACTGAATTAGTAATTACAGTTTAGGACTAAAGTCCGGGTGTTTCCATATTGTCTGAGTACAATGTACTGACTTGTTATAAAGTATTTGACTCCATACGAACTTCATATGACTATTGTTCATACTGAACTTCATATGAACTCTTTAGGCTGAGTTGTTGCACCTCCAGCTGTGTTACAGGTAAACAGCTCTTGATGTTGTAGATTAAGTCTCTTGATGCAACTCTGGTTGTCTGATTTTCTGCTGCCTGAGGTGCCACAGCAGTACTGACTGTGCTGAAGTGTGGTGGTTTTGACTGGGGTAGAGTTAATTTTCTTCACAGTGGTTGGTATGAGGCTGTGTTTTGGTTTTGTTATGAACACAAGGTTGATAATAGAGATGTTTTTGTCATTGCTGAGTAGTGCTTGCACAGAACCAAGACCTCTTCTGCTTTCTGTACTGCCACACCGTTGAGATTGGGGGTGCAGGGGAAATTGAGAGGAGCACAGCTGGAACAAGTGACCCAAACTGACCAAAGGGATATTCCACACCTGTGGCAGTTTGAGCCACATTAGAAATCCAGAATCCAATTTCCAGGCTTCCCCCCACCTCTTCCCACAATTTATCCCAACACTGAAGAGAAAACTTTTAGGCTAGAGGCTTTTATAGGGGAAGGGGAAGTATATACATTTATTTTACACACTACTATACAAACTAAAGGCAACTATATATATATATATTACACTTTTATCAGTCCCTTCGAAGCTTCTCCCTTTTACTCTAGTTCAGGAAAAGCCTTCCAAGGCTGATATGTAACGCAGTCTCTCTCTCGTGGGAGTGTTCGGGGCCCCTGAACACTCCCCCCCAACAAACCTTCAGCTGTTTGCTGAAGTCCCTTCTTCTTACAAAGTTCAAGAAGGTAGCTCTGAGTCCTTTCTCCTCTGTCCTGTGTCATTTCTGTTGTGTGATCTCTCTTTCTCAGTCTCATACCTCGGTTCGTAGGCTGCTGCAGTGTAGTTCAGCTTATCAAGCATCCTCCGAGTCAGTTTTCGGCTGCCCCCAGTCAAAACCTCAGCAGGGCAACTCCCAAGCTCTTTGGCCCATCTCCAATTCTTGCCTGAAGTTCTTCCAACATGTTACAACAAATCACAACTCTTTCTTCTGGCAATCAAGCCTCCTCCAGCCGTCTCTTGGCTCAGCTTCAATACTAAGCCTTGCATCCACTCCCACTTAAACAGTGAGAGAGAAAAACAGCCCCCTCCTGCAGCCTGACTGCAAAGGGGGGGAAGAAGAGGGCCTGGCCGCAAGGCCTGCTTCTCTCTCCTCACTTACCAGTTGTTTTGTGAGTCCCTCACAAACACTCACTCACTCCAATGCTGTCTCTAACTCTGGCCTAGGCAGAGTTGGGGGGCTGCAGGGCACCCTTGCCTCCCCTGGAGGGGGAAGAAGGAGCCCAGCCACCCCCTGGCCTTCTACACCTACATGCAGCAGTCACCAACAGAGAGATACTGCCAACAGCTTCCAGTGCTGTGTATATGTGATTCTTTTGCAGAAGCAAACGAGTGGTGATCGGCTCTCCAGGGAACACTGCCCTGGCACCCAGTCACCTCTGAGCCCCTGACTCCTGGGGGGGCCATCTCGAACCATGACAACACCGTATGACATCATGCTCAGTATATAAAGTGGGGGGAAGAAGGAGGAAGGGGGAGGGACATTTGGAGTGATGGCATTTGTCTTCCCAAGTAACTGCCACGCACGATGGGGCCCTGCTGTCATGGAGGTGGCTGAACACCTGCCTGCCTCTGGGAAGCAGTGAATTGATTTCTTGTTTTGCTTTGCTTGTGTGCATGGCTTTTGCTTTCCCTATTAAACTGTCTATCTCAACCCCCGAGTTTTCTGGCTTTTACCCTTCCAATTCTCTCCCTGATCCTGCTGGTAGCAACAAGCAGCTATGCGGGGCTTGGTTGCTGACTGGGGTTAAACCCAGCCATGGAGTCAGTCAGTTCTGATTTGCACCAGTCTCTAGAATACTGGAACTATTTACCTTTTCAACATTAGATGGTTTTCATTTTTCTTTCACTCTTCTAAATTTAAAAATTAACTACTAGCAAAAAATCTTTGAATTTGGAGTTCTGATCCTGCTTGTCTGTATAAATCTTATTGACATTAGAAATATTACATAGCTATCAAGGGCTGAATGCTCTTCTCATTTACACAGGTATAAATCCAGAAAAAAAACTCCACTGAAATATTTTCAGACCTACCTTAGTTTAATAGAGGTTAAAGTTGGTCAAAATGCTTTCCTTATCATTCATATTTATACTTTTGAAAGGTGTCAAGATGTTTTATTGTCTAATCTGGTGGATTTTTCTCTTTGTATTTTCTTCCCAATACACTAGAAAGGTGAAAATGCACATTCATAACAACAACGAAGTAAGAAGGATTTACAATGTGATTGGTACTATCAGAGGCACAGTGGAACCAGGTAAAATCATTTGTCTTCAACATAATGTGAATGAGAAGTGACCTCTAGATACATTTCACAGTTACAAGGGGGATGTGAAGAATATAGTGTTCTCTGAAATATTGCACTATATGGTCATTGGTGTTGAAATGTTTATTGCATTAGCTTTCATATGGTTCAAGGTATGTCAGCACTTTCACTGTGAATGCTGATTTTCAAGGGAGAGTCCAATATGGAAAATATTTGTCTTCAGGCAAATAACTTTGCAATTGGAAGAATATTCTTAAGTGGATATTCTTCCCTACTAAACACAGGGACGGATTTTGCATCTAAAGAGACTATATCCACCACTATTGACTTTTTGTCTGTCCTATAGTCTCTTGTAACCAGTGTGATTTTATACTCAAGAAAACCCCCAGATAGATGATATCCCTAGGATGATGATAGCAGCATTTATCTTGTAACTGCAGCACTCACTTTGTGCCTGAAACGCAACTGTTAACCATATTATAGTCGCACAGAGATCTATTCTGAGTTTGATCTTAATAATCACATCTCTGTCATGATTTGAACAACACTTTTTATGATTGATTATATAATTTCAGAGAAATACTGCATTCAGCACACCCTAATGTTGTGAATTTGTGTGCTGTACAGATATAATTAGTGGATCAGCTTCACCATGAAACATGCTACTGTAAAATGCGGAAAGATGCTTCTATCTTTAGAGAAAAGCTGCAGTATTTCTAATAATAGAAGAAATGCTATGAAATTTAAGAGGTTTTAGTCTTGTGGGATTCAGTTATTCTGCTTGACAAATTCTCTAGCATTGACTGAAAAATACAGAAAAATGTCTTTGGAGATTTAAAATGTGTTTTGCCTTTCTGTTATGTATATTACAAATTATTAATCTCTGTTGCCTGATACATATATGGAAAAGAATTACTTCAAATTAACAGCTCTATGGCAAGAAAAAAGTTTTCTTAAGTAAACCTCCAAAATAATTTCTCCAGACAGATATGTCATCCTGGGAGGCCACCGAGACTCATGGGTATTTGGTGGCATTGATCCTCAGAGTGGAGCAGCTGTGGTTCATGAGATTGTGAGGAGCTTTGGAAAACTGAAAAAGGAAGGTAATAAAGCTCATCAAAGTAACTGCTCTCAGCAGTGCCTATTGATTTCACGGAGATTTAAACATATGCTTAAAATTAAACACGTCTATCTCACCAATGTCTAGAATAAACTATGCTACTCTGTAGATGTTATCTAATTCCAGTTACAACTTTGTTATATGAGAGGTACTTCTGCTCAAGAGAAAGTACACCCAGAGGAAAACAAAACACAAAATGGGAAATGCTGAAATAAACATGATGTTCAGGTACAATTGATTACTGTGTATTTGGGGATGGTCAGACTGGATGTTTCAATGGTCTTATAAAACTGATACAATCATGGACTGATAAAGGCTTCATGAAGGCAACACTGAGAGCTTTCTCAGCACTTAACTGTGGCTTGCAGACAGACTTAAGAATAAAGGATGTCTGTCTAATACAGAGAATGAGCTGTGCAAATGTAGTAGGAGGTAATGGTTAAAAATACCTCATGCTCAGTTGCGTTAGAATAGGAACAAATGTCAACTGCACCAAGTTTCTGCTCCTGTCAGAGCAAATGCTGTCTCCTTATCTGACATTCCATGGAAAGAAACTCTGACAATGCAAATACCATGCTAGAGAAGTGTTCATTGCCTACACATTACTCTTAAAGCTTATTGACATTTAGTTTTCGTTCCATTTCTCCTGGTTATTGGATATCAGGGGAAGCTGTCTTTGGAATTCAAACTGGAAAAAAAATTAAAAATTAAAAAAGAAAGGAAATAAAATATGAAAAGTTTCCAGTAGCTTCAAAGAAAACTTCGGGCTGAGATACAGAGACGGGGCAATAGAGGCTGTTCTATTTGTTCTGAGTTTAAATCAGATGCAGAACTTCAAGTGAAAGATCTTTCTTTTGAAGGTGATCTTTCAAAGTTACAGGGAATTCCTTAGGTTTTAAAATCTGGCATTTGGAAGACAAGTCAAAGAAATTCAGTAATAGATATGAAAACATGCCACTTTTCTGTCAAAGTAGACACTGGTATACAACGTATACTAAACTGAACAGAGCAAAAAGAGTAGAAAATCTTTCTTTCAAGAATTTGTGCACAGCACATTATTTTTTCTTGGTCAGAGTTTTAAATTTTAGAAAATTTTCTTGAAATTAAACTGAGAGACAAGAAAGAATACATCATTTGACACAATATTGAAGTAGAGGTGAGATTGCTACAATAACGAATCATTATTATGTTAGGTTACTGAAGTTGGTGTTAAAATTCCTTAAACATGTCTCTTTCCCCACAGATCATGATACAATATGAGACCCCCCCCAAACTGGCATTTGTTTTCACATTACTTATCATGCAAAAAACAGCCTTTGTTTTGTTAATATAGTTTTCATGGTCTTTCATTGTGCAGGGTGGAGACCAAGGAGAACAGTGATATTTGCAAGCTGGGATGCAGAGGAATTTGGCTTGTTAGGATCAACAGAGTGGGCTGAGGTAAACCAGTAGTGTTCAAAAAGAAATGTCTCAAAAGAGCATGATGTCTGCTCTTTGAGAAATCTGTACTAGAAAGCAGCTCTTCTTTCCTCCTTCCCCCTCTTTTCCTTGCACACACATTCTCTCTTTCTTTCTTTCTTTAGTTTCCTTTTGAATGTATATGTACTGCTCCATGTAGTATATGATGTCTTTCTATGAAACAGCTGTTTGTTTTGTGAGTGGGAAAAGAGTTCTGGGGGAAAAAAGTTTTTTAGCATTTTCTTCCTTTTTTCTTTCTCATAGGAAAATGCCAAAGTATTGCAAGCACGAGGAGTGGCTTATATCAATGCAGATTCTTCAGTTGAAGGTACATGGTTTAGACTTGTGTTTTACAGAAATAGTGATGGTATGACTGGGAGGGATTTTGCCTGGAGATTCATTAGACCTTCAATGTGATCATTTTGTTGCATTAATTCAGAAGTGGATATGGGGAGAAACTGTCACCTGGGATCATAAAGTATCCTTCAAATATTCCTGTTTTTTCGCTTATAGTAGCTACACTATTTGGGAAGTCATAGGGAGGGACAAAAAGTGTTGTGGCCCTGAGTTCTATGGCAACTCTTCAGAGTCAGCTTCTCCTCTTATAACATGCATAATAATCACAGGGACATAAAAAAAGCTCTGAAGAATTTCTTCAAAAGCTGGGCTGAAATTCATCATAACCAATACAAATGCACTGACAAGATCACAGGAAGACTCTTCTCCCAGGCAACCAGCAGTAGGACAAGAGGGCATGGTCTTAAGCTGGGCCAGGGGAGGTTTAGATTGAATATTAGGAAAAAAATTTTTACAGAGAGAGTAATCAGACATTGGAATGGGCTACCCAGGGAAGTGGTGGATTCACCATCCCTGGAGGTTTTTAAGATGTGACTGCATGTGGCACTTAATGCCATGGTCTAATAACCATGGTGGTGTTGGATCAAGGGTTGGACTTGATGATCTCGGAGGTCTTTTCCAACCTAGCTGATTCTATGATTCTATGATTCTCAGCTTGCTCCTCATTAATAGTGTAGATCTCCAGTCCGTTACTTATTAACAAATAATGGCATGAGGTTTCAACTGAGTTCCTTCTTCAAATAAATAGTTTTTCCTGTTTTTCAGGAAACTACACACTGCGAGTGGATTGCACACCACTGATGTACAGTCTGGTGTACAGTCTGACTAAAGAGGTAATATCACTTGGAATTTTTAGCCAGTATGCTCACTCAGTTGATGGAGCTCTGTCTATAAAATGTGGTGTCAGATATTTCTTTTCTGGTTGCAGTATCCCTTTTAGGTCAATAGCTAAGTAATTGGAGCTTTTTCCCAGAAGGGCCAAGGGGATTTCAAGCTTATATCTTTAAATTATTAGCTGTTTGGGATTAAGGGATTTTACCACTTCTGTGAAAGCATTCCTTCTATGAACAAAAGAATGAAAGAATGCTGTGAACCAGAGGACAGAAATAAGCACAAACCTGGCTGCCCAGATCAACTGCTAGAGTGCTCATGGTAATGGGAGACTGACTCCCTTTAGGCAGGGGAAGAAATTAGTCCTACTACTGTATTGTTTTTGATATGACATGCCAGGTTTGGTCAGTGTGCTCAGCTTCAGTGCACCCTGTTAGTTATTCATTGGCACTGACCATGATGTTCTCACACATATTTGTGTGGCATATAAAATTAAGAGGTAGGGACCTTTCTCTTAATAGGTAGGGACCTTTCTCTCTAGGAAATAGCCTCACCATCTTACATGTAAGATGTTCCTTGCTTTGGGAGTGGGTCTTAGAGGCTGTCATTTTGTTTCTGGGGTGTATTTCCTGTTCAACTCTATTAAACAATGAACATTTAATTGGTCTGTTTGTGTGTTTAAATGCATATATAATATACATTCATCTACTATATATATTCTATAAATCTACTTTATCTGTCTTCGTCTGCTGTATATATTTAGTCATCTGGCTTTTCTAGCGTTGATAATTTATTGTCTCTTGAAACTAGCATTAGACTGGTACAAAAGTAAATAAAAGGTAGTAAATCATTATAATAATTTTCTGGCAATTAAAGTACAACAACTAAAATGTAACTGTAAAAATCAAGTGCCCAGATAAAGGTATTTCTGTCATAAACTGCAGAAGAGCTGATCACCTGCAGTTCCCATGGTAACCTGTGCTAAATGCAAGTCTTCAGAACTGTCAGAAAATCTGGTCAGTAGGGTCTCAGTTTGGACAGCAAGAGCCATCATTAGAATGTTGACCTAAATACCAGTGAAAATGGTTGCATTGCATAACCCTTCCTCAAGCTGGGAAGCAAGAAGAGAGGCTGATGAATGCATATAACCACAGCTTGTTGGTAGCTGATGTCTGAAGAGAATGCTGATCAGGAAGCATGTCCCATGTGATCCCATCCAAAGTTAATCTGGTAAAAAGTCTTATAACTGTTGTACAAACAATTAGCTTAATGGACACAACTCCAAATATATTAGTTTTAATTTGGTTCCTATTCCTAGGTAGTTATATATCAATTAATAGTAGAAGAGATATTAATAATCTTTAATAGATTCAAGATAATAAAACCTCAGCATTCCACTGATATAAAGGAAAGATGATGCTCAGTTACCTTCAGAGTAATCAGAGTGATAGGAATGAGCTTTAGGATAATTGTGATTTATATACCTCTCTAGCAGCTATGATGACATAAACACCAGGTACTGTGCACTTTGACCTTCTAAGGTTGCTTCTGCATTCATAAACATAACTTTTGTGAACTAAAACGAGGTAGAAACAGTTTTGAATTAAAGTAAGACAAAATTGAAATTTCTTTCCCAAGTAAAGCCAGAAGTTTTGTTCTGTGAGGGATTGTTTTGTTGAATATTTAAATTAAATAGCTGAAAATCTCATAAAGAAACATCAAAATGTAAATATTGACCTGAAATGTTTTCCTTTCCTTGTGTTTTCTTTCATGTAAAATTACTTATGTTTTAGAAAATAAATTATTCCTCTGGAAAATGCTATGTGTCTGAAGTGTTAAAATGGAAATGAAAAAAGGTTGAGGGACTTAAGACTGTGACTTAGTCATTGCCCAAAGTCTTTTGTGTGAGGACAGGTTGTTGATTTGTTGCTTGGTAACATTTAAAATTGTACCCTTTGTCTTCTTCTAGATACCAAGTCCTGATGAGGGTTTTGAAGGAAAATCTCTTTATGAGAGCTGGTATAAAAAAAATCCATCAAGAGAATATAAAGAGGTCCCCAGGTCAGTGACAAAAGAACATAAATTATATACCAAACGTTATTATAACTTGTATAATGTGGGTTTTAAAGAAATACCCATTTGAAAAGCTGAGTGCTTAAAAGAAATGGTGTGTTTCTGAGCTGGTATGAATTTCAGAGTTCTATTGATTGCTATTGCTAGGTATGCTATTGTACAATAGTGTTGCGAACCTGCCTTTGTTGATGAACAGAAGGTTTTATATATGAAAAGTGTTCTTGTAGTTTATAGAGATTTAGACAAATAAGAGCAGTATGCACAAGCCAGTGGCAGGCACACAAGATGCTAACTCAGCAGCTTTCCCTTGCATTTGCTTCCAGTCTCCTGGAAGGCCTCTGAATCTGGGAGGCTGGGGGGCACGTCAGGCAGGATTTTACAACACCGTCCTTCAAATTTACCAGGGGGTGTCTATAGAATCTCAATGATTGATTTTATTCTGTGAAGCCATTCTGATACTTCTGTGATTTCTCTCTGTTGAGAGCTTGGGATAGTGGAAGTTCAGCAGGAGGAAGGTCATTGATTCTTGTCAGTGATAAAAGACAGTGAGTGAAATTCTCCTCCTGAGAGCTGGATATTTCTGACCCTGAGAATGATTACTTTGCTATTCCAAGAATGCAACTGATGTGATGCATGTAATGTGGGGATCAGAGGCAATTCATGTGTAGTGACAAAAGGAGCATACTAGGAAAAGACTGTGTAGTGTATAGTGACCAACTGCTGAATAAATAATTGACACAGTACTTGGAAGCAAATGAAAATTATACTTTAAGCATTGTCACTCAAGGTATTTTCCTCTTTCTTGTTAAAAGAATAAATAAACTGGGTTCTGGCAATGACTTTGAAGTCTTTTTTCAACGTCTTGGCATCGCTTCAGGCAGAGCACGTTACAGTAAAAATTGGGTAAGTCTGTGTCTTTGTAATTTAGTCTCCCCAGTAACTGCCTCAATAACATCACCTGTAGTGGAACCATTTAAACTGCAACCTTGTGGGCTAGTTCAGTTTAGTGTGTCAGAATGGTATCTAATTACTAGAACTCTATGTGCTACCTCAATACAAATATGTAATAAATAAGAATGTTCAACTTGGTATCAGTCAGACAAACTTGACTTTAAGAATTTAACTTTACTGTGCCTTGAATCCCACAGCAAATGTTTACAAGCCACACTGAAGTATCCATAGCTGAATAATAGTTTTGTTTTGTTTTGGTATTTTTGTTTCAGAACATAGAAAAATATAGCAGCTATCCAGTTTACCACAGTGTCTATGAAACCTATGAAATTGTGGAGCAGTTCTATGATCCCACTTTCAAAAATCATCTGACAGTAGCTCAGGTACGGGGAGGGCTGGTGTTTGAATTGGCCAACTCTGTTGTACTTCCTTTTGACTGCAGAGATTATGCGTCAGCTGTGAGCAACTATGCTCACATCATCTACAATTTGTCAAGGAATCATGAAGATGAACTGGCAACATACAACGTATCCTTTGGTACGTACAGTCTTTCATCACGCTCCTCCTCCATTAATGCTAGTATAGTAGTGTACGTCTTAGTCATGGCCTGGTATTTACTTTGTGCTGTATGAACAGTAAATAAAACAAGAGCCACACCCTCCAAGAATTTGAAATGTGAATATTTTGTCACTAGTATGCCTGTGTAGAGAATATGCCACTGCCCAATAGAGCTGACACTTGCAGTTGCATGTGCTTTGACCTGTGTATGATCCACCAATGTTGACAACAATGTATCGTCTTGATTCCTTAATAATCATACTGCTTTGCAGCTTCTAGTGCTGGATAATTCTCTACCTCAGAAGCCTCTGTTTTATTGACAACATTATATTGTATTCAGTTTAGGATTTAGCTGCTAATGACCAATATCAGCTACGTGCATGCACATGCACACACCCCCACACATATACTCTGTCTGTATGGAGGGACATAACAGTAAAACACAGGTTGTTGGGGTTTATAAAATCTCAGTCTTATGAACAGTCTGGTTCTGGCAGTCCACAATCCAGTTTTTGATATTTCTTTATATTCTTCAAGTAGCAAATAATAAACAATAGTCACAACAGTGCTAATTTCTACTGTCTCTAGGGCAGGTTTTGACACAGAATTACACATTTTTTAATGTAGGAATATGGGGTCATCTGATTTTCCTTCACCAACACTTAATAGATCATGATTACAGTGAAAGATAAAGCTTTAATTTGTAGAATGTTATTTGTTAAATTATGTCTTCAGAATATGAAGGTAATTGCTTCCTTCCTGCTCCCTCCAGATGCTCTCTTTTCAGCTGTGAAGAATTTTACAGAAGTTGCTGCTAGCTTTCATTATAGACTGCAACAAATAGATATCAATAAGTAAGTTTAACTCCTTTTTTTTTCCAGTCAAATGCTGCATGTAGTCCTCTGAGCTCAGAGGCACAGTCACTTGGTACCACTTAATGGAAAAAAGATAAAAAAGAAGCTGTATTTGGGGCAAGCTTTTCGATGAGCTATCAAGAAGTTTTATGTACCACCTATGCCAAAAGGCTTAATTTGCATTTGACTTAATTTGTAATTTATTCCTTGTAGGCCATGCCCAGAATGACAAACCAAGCTTCGTTTTGTATATACATATGTGTATGTTACAATTCTTGGGAAGAATCTAATCTAGCCATATGCTTACCCTTATGGAACACTAACTGAGAATAAAAGCCATCTTTTTAATGGCAGCACCTTTCAAGATGAGTTAACAATAATTTCTTATGTAAAAGATGACATTTATGACATGTGACATGTATGTGACATTTTCAAAATGGTTTTATTGGTGGATGACCTAAATCTAAGTTTTAATTCAACTAACCAGTTTTAGTTTCTGTTTGCACCACTGTAAACTTGAAAAAAATTTATTGATGGTAGTAGAGTTACTCCAGGCTTATGGTGGTATAAATTTTACCGTTTTTTATTGATGAATACCTTCAAAGCTCTACAATAAGTTTGATGTAAACTACCGAGCCCACATATTTTTGGTATAATCTTCTTCATGATTCTTTTATTTGTTAAGCATCAGTAGTATGCTCAGAGCTATTCAAAGTACACACACACAGATGGTCTCTGCTCTAGGGAATTTAAAATCTACCATCAAAAAACCACAATTCTTGGATGACTCAAGAGTTGGTTCTAGCATCACAAGGTTACTTTTTTTCAGATGTTTTGATTTTACAACAAATGAGATTTTATTGAAGTAATTTGTGGCTGGCTGGCTTTGTGGGAAATAGGGTCTTTGGAAAACTTTTGTACAAAAGAAGAGAACAGTCCACTTAAGTATCCTCATGGAAAGGAGATAAAGGAGTAAGATGCAACATGAGAGAAAATACCTGAAATTGTCTTCTTTGACATTATTACTTGGCCTTTAAAAACAACTTTAAGAGACTTTCAGGTTGTGAACCAAACTGTCTCACAATAGATCAGCATAATTCTTCTTTGCAGGTTAGCTGACGTGGGCTTTTTTGGGCTACTCTTTAAGTTCAACATCGTGGATCTGCTGCCTAAAATCTAAGACATAATTCTCTGGACAGTGTTAGTGTAGAAACACTGTTAGTATAGAACACTGCCCTTCATAAATCCAGAGATGTGAATGCTGGGGCACAGGACTAAGAGCAAGTCAAACAGTCTGTAGCTAACATATTCCTTTTTTCTTTTTAGCCTACTTGCTGTCAGATCACTAAATGATCAGCTCATGTTTCTGGAAAGGGCTTTTATCGATCCCCTTGGATTACCTGGAAGGCCATTTTATAGGTGAGAAATGGTTATTTTTCACTTTCCTCCTGGAATACCCTATAAGAATTCTGTTAAGATTCACAGGTCTCTAAATAGAGTTATAATTATTTTATTCAACACAGTAAAAGTAGATTAAACAGAACAAATAAGGTTAAAAAGGGAAAACAATACTGGGGAAAACTTCAGTGAGATACATTATACAGAATGAGGAAGAGTCTTGTTGGAAACCTATTCAGATCATTTCTATTGATTTCACTGGCTTCTAAACAGATCTAAAGTTAAGCCCTGGACTCATTTCAAGTAATTTTAGTGGTAAAGAGTCTATAGGAAGTTGTTATTATTTGAAAGTGAAATACTGTATAATTCAAGTACTGCAATTTGATCAATTATAAAAGAACAGTCATGCTAGCAAATGCAGTGTGGAGGGCAGCACTACAACAGCAGTGAAGGGAATTCAGTGGTCCTCTCATCCAGTTCAAGAAGTAAATCTTATCTGAGAGGCAGTCAAATCAAGTCTAGGTTTTTGATCCTTTTACCAGTCTGCATAATTCAGAACAGTAATCTTTCCACTAAAAAATTGCACTAAAAACTAATTGCAGAAGGAGAAATTAAGATCTACAATACTTGTACCTCTTATAGCTTATGATTAAAAAATATGTTGAGAACAGTCAAAGCATTGGCTTTCCTATCTCAAAGCATACCTGTATCTGTTGGCGACTGTGTATATCTTTGAGAAAATCAGCTGGCTTTCTTAATCTTTTAATTTCATCTAAAAGGAGGGAAAGGAAAATATTTGACTCAATTTTATCTCAAGTAGCTATAAATTTCTGGAATTCACATGGCATAATGTAGCTTATGTTAGTTTCTTGCTTCATAGACTATAGCTACTATTGCTGCAATAATCTTATTTATTTACATCCTAAGTGTCAAGAGTTTAACAGATGGTATAGAAACAGACTAGTTTTATCCAGAAAATTGTATGTTTTATTTTTCTAATGCAGAATATTGCTATTTTTCCCGTCATCTTCCCTGCAGACATGTTATCTTTGCTCCAAGCAGCCATAACAAGTATGCAGGAGAATCTTTCCCAGGAATCTATGATGCCATGTTTGATATCGAAAACAAAGCTGATCAACATGAAGCCTGGGAAGAAGTGAAGAGGCAAATTTCCATTGCAGCCTTCACTGTACAGGCAGCAGCAGAAACACTGAAAGAAGTAGCTTAAATATCAACAACATAATCATCAGTGAAGACAAAATACAGAATTTTGCAAGAAGTTTTAGAAATGGATCATTGAAAAACACTAGGAGGATTATTACAAAGAACACAAAATAAAAAAAATCTTGTTCTTTGCAAATAATATACCCAAGTGGAATGCATTTAGCAATGTTAACAAGGTAACGTACTCCATCCCGAGAGCTCAGGATTTAGACATCTTCTGGAGTGAGAGTGAAAAAGTTTCAGGTTTTCTCTGAGCTTTGTATTTTAAGAATTGCTAACCGCTGGATTTATTTTCAGAGCTTTGAATTTTGCTAGCTTGATTATTATAGCAGTCTTCATAGTGCATCAGGAAAACAGAATTAATTTCATGTTTCTATCAGTTTATAATTTTGTTGTTGACTTTTTATTATTTACCTTGGGATTGTATCATTCTACTCCAAGACAGACATTTCAGCCCTCCTTTTACACAAAGACTCATGTATGAAAATGGGAAAACTGTGACATACCATTTGCGGGATGTATAACGATCATAACAAGTTTTGGGCAGCCAGCCCAGAATACTCACCCATGACATTCTTCTTCTCACATGCTGAACCTTGAAGCTGTTTGCAAATAAATTTAAGCAAGAAGCTTTCTAGTCACTGGAGTAAAAACAAGGCAGACATATAGTCATCTTACAAAATGTCTTTTGAGACGACGACCTTCTTTTATCCAAAATCTACCTTTGCTGTGCCTTGTCCATGTAAAGTTGTTTTTAATATGAAGACAATTAGAAGCAAAAAAAAATTCATCATGTCCTTAGTTTGAAAGGATACAAAATTATTACCATTTTGTAAAGTCTCTATTTCTGATTTTGGTGTGCTATTTCTGATTTTGCTGCTCTTATGATGGACTACTTGAAAGATCACAGTGAAGCAACTGAGATCAGACAGAGAAGACTCAGAAAATCAAATCCCTTCATCCGACATTCTGCCCTGGAGGATTATTAACCTCTTGCACAGCTAATATTTTGTGTGATAAAAACTCCCTAAATAATTTCTTACTGTCAGTCTTCTATGGAGTCTAGATATAGCCCCTGGAGCTCCATTTGTCAAAGGCTATTCAAGGCAAAAATAGCTGGTGTCATAACTGGACAGCAAATGCCAAAGCCTATGTAGCTAATTACTGAAGCTACCCGATTTTTAGTCAGCTATGCAAGCCATATGTCAAAATATATGCATGGATGCATATGCAGCTGTCCTTTTCCTATGTATGTCACTAGGATTATGACTTCTAAGCAGAAAGCATAAAATGAAAGAGTAGTTGCATATGCACTGAGAAATGTAATTTCACATGACTCAGTTACTAGGATAATACAAAGAAGTAAGGGTCATATTTCACATTTATGAACAAAATCAGACCAACTGACATTTGTCGACAAATAGAGACATCTAGTTCCTGCCAGACAAGTGGAGGACAATGGTTAAATAAATAATATGCATCCAAAGCAGACAAGTGGAGAATAATGGTTAAATAATAAGTAATATGCATTAAAAGCAGTGTTAATAAGTTCTTGCAAACTTTTTAGCTGCACTTTGATTCTTGGAGCTCAAAAAAACCATCTGAACCATCCATGCCACATGAACATGGAAGTGTATGCTTTGAAGGAGTTTAGTAAGGACAGGCCAGATACAGGAATAGCTCCTTTTTAAGCCAATGTATTTTTTGTTAGATCTGCCAAGATATCTCAGGGGCATAACTGTTACCTAACTCAATCCCTGAGTGTGAGATCAATTAAATTAAAGAATCTGGAAGAAGTGAAGTGAAAAAGGAGCAGTGTTTTTTTTTAAGAAAGTATTGCTATCATATGATCACAAATTGGATACTGTTCAGATTTTCCAAATAACTCCATACAATGATCATCCTGTGCACTAAGTATGTAAATCAAATGAAATTAAAACATACTCATGTGTGGAAAAGGGAGAAATTATACCTGTATTAAAATGAATCCTTGCTTTCATGAAACCAGCAATGTCAATGTTACTTTGGCTTGAAAGTCTGTTGACCTCACTGAATGATTTCTGAATTCCTCTTGTAGAAGAAAGAGTCAAAGTTGCAATCTGGACTTGTCAGCTGCCAGCAATGTAAATTTTATTTTAGCTGGAATCTGATAATGGACTCATGAAGTTCAAGATAACAAAGACTCTGACTCAAAGCATCAACATCTACTACCATTTTAAACTGATAGGAAGACTGCAGAGGCCGTGAGAGAGTTCAGGGGTCTGTGCAACTGGCAGAGTCAGAAGGAAACTACTGATTTGAAATAGCAGTTGAGCATTCCCCTGTTGCCATTTTTCCTGCCAGGGCTGCCTTTCCCACAAACCAGGGCCCTTTGAATTCTCAAGCCACAAGTTCAACTGTTAGTCAAACAATAGGTCAGGCAACGCAATCAAGTAGCACATCTTTCTTGCTGCAAATGTTAAGCTTTAGGGTGCAGTTGCTGAGCAGCTACGACCTACAATTTACAAGCCCTGGCATTTTTCCTGTGTGTTATGTGTTTTTATGCACAATTACTGGCTTTACTAATTGGCTGCATAGCATAATTATGTATGCAACACACATGCATGGTAGTTTTGCATCTGGCATGTGTATCCTTGCCATTCTTTGAGCTTTTCTATTTTACTAGGGATTTATATATTTTGACTAAGTAGCACACGTGTAGCTACCTGCAAGTTCTGATAGCTTCAGCTGAACATGAGGCTTGTTTTCACTCTCAGTGCAAGCAAAAAGTTAGGGAAGACTCCATTGTAACTGCTGGGATCAGTCGATGTGCGAACCTATTTTCTCTGCCATAGGGACACCTATTGGGTAAGAACCACACTCTATGTGCACTGAATACTTTTATTTGGGATTAAGCCTTGTCTGTGTATTGCTTTGAATACATTCTTGCACTCAGGTAATATCACCATCAGTCTTCGAACCATAACCTGTCACAATTTTGTATTAATAAAGAGTGTAATTCCGTAACCCATCAGCATGAGTCCTTCACGGGCTCTGGCAGCTGCCAGCAGTGGGTAACACACTTGAATAAGGTGGGAAGACCTGCTGAGGGGTCTCCCTTATGCTGTTGGTGTATTTCCCTGAATAAGTCAGTCAAACTGCCCTCCAATCCAGCAGGACTGTTCAGTGAAGGGTCCCCATGATGGGACTCTGACAGACTAGTTGAGCACAAGCATCTCAGCTTTCCTGGGGAACTGACAGATGAATAAAACACTGAGAGTCAAGGAAAACTCCCCACAGCAAGGGACAAGGAAATCTCCCCTTTTCACATGACAGTCATATATGGCAACTCTGGCATAGAGGAGTTGGGAGTGAAGGTTAAGCTAAAAAAATGGATGCAGTGGGGGAGAGAATGTTGTTTTAATTTTTGTCTTTGTTTCTCACTATCCAAGTCTATTTTAATTTGTAGTAAATGAAATTATTTATCCCTAAATGGAATCTGGTTTGCTTATAATGGTAATTGACAAGCAATGTCCTTGTCTTTATTTCAACCCATGACCTTTGTCATCTTATTTCGTATCCCTGTCCTTTGTGGAGGGTATGTGGTTGAAGACAGATTTACACAGTATGTTATATTGCATTTAATCGTAACATAATATACTCCACCTGCGGCCAATCCATGGCATGTAAGAACATATCACAACTAATAACTAATATTAGGACTGTATTTTAAGTGGTAGAAGCCACCTTGTTGCTGCTGTTATTCAACCTCAGCATTGCTAGGGCCCTTGTCACTTTAAAAAGATGTAGGCATAGAAATAAATACATTTCAAACATTCTCACTGTTGCTATTCTTACCTTCTTCCTCTACTGATGTTATCATGTGAGGTCTAAGTTTTTTATCAATTTCCAAAAACCCTTGTCATTTTACTGTCTATTATGTGCCAGTCCTACACCTGTGGTGCTATATAAATGCTAATAATACAACAATATGCTCATTCTTAATGAGTTCTGTAGGTGGAATTCCATCTGGTTTGTATATGCCAACTGAGATGCTGGTGTGAAATGTCATTGCTGTTCAGAATTTTTGATGGCTTATGAGCAGTTGGGAAATGACAGGGAAAAAAATCACAAAACTGGACGTGCCTATAATTTGAACAAAGACATCCAGCCTGTGCTTGAAATGGTGGCTATCACTGGTGCAGAATACCCAAGTCCTTATTTTCTGGAAAGCTGTAGTGAAGCAATTAGGATATTAACTACCCTTTTCAGCTTTTTCTGAATATTTTCAGCTCAACCTTATGTGTTTAAGAGAGTTTTGATACTCAGAGTACCGATATTTCTTTCACAAAATGTACCTACTTTGGGAGTGAGTAGTAGGAACTTGAAGCATTCCAGGCTCCCAGAAAAGCTTTCCTACCTTCAGCCATATAACTGGACTCAAATGGGCAAGTCCTCAGTTCCAGAAAGATCAGTCTTGGCTTCCATATAGCCATGCAGGAGCTCACCAGCAGGTAGTGTTGTGCAGGATCAGAGTAAGTTTGTGCAAAAATATAATGAGTCTATGAACATATTTTTTTGACTATTCCCTGGGCTGAAGTTGTGACCTTTCCCATGAGATACTGGTGGATTTGACTGAGTTAGACTAAGAAAACTTGATCTTAAGGACCCTGAAGTCTTCAGTGTAAAAAACTAGAGAATATAGAGAATAATTTTGCAACTTTTCACAGTTCCAAATTGGATGATGCCTGGAAGTATCCTCACTGGCTAATCTAAATTGTTTTCTTAGCTGCTCTAAGTGTTCATCACTTGCCAAGGATTAATGTTACTATGGATTACTAAAGGAAGCAATTCAGTGCTTCATTGGTAAAGAAGAAACAAGTTTTCCCTTATTTTCATCTCTTGGCCACTTCCACTGGAACAGATTGTGATCAAGCCTAAACCAAGAACTTTCAAAACCAGGAAGTTCTGATAATTAATAGAAATTAGCCTTTTAAATAGTACTTGTAAACTGCTTGGTGCACAGCCTAGATACATATCTGTCACAGAAATAGACTGGAGCTGTTTAGTGGGGTGAGACTCAGAAATGGAAGTGTTTTATTGCTCTCAGAAAATCATATCATCATCATCCTGGGTTAAGGTTGATTAGGCAGCATGAGAGCTGAGAAACACAGAAGCCAGGGACAGCCCTGGGGCTGCAGACGGAAAGAGGAGGAGGGGACAAAGGAGGAGGAAGGCAGCTGCTTGCCTGCCCTCCTCACAGCCTGCCAAGCTGCCGGCCAGTGATGCCCCTATGGCCAGGAGCAGGAGCAAGACCCCCCTCTGCACATGGCTCCTCTGCCCCGGGCTGCTTGGCTGTTTCTTGCTGGGCTTTCTTACGGGTGAGTAAGGAGAACCAGGGGCTTTTGCCCCAGCTTTTGAACCAGCTTTTGCACCAGCTTTTGCCCCCTGCAAATACTTAAGTGCAACCCCTGTTGTGATTAACTCATCATCAGGGAGATTATACTGCTTTTTAGGTACATTATAAAGTACTCATCCCACTGCTTTTCTAAGAAGTTGCTCGCTCTAGCAGTTTTGGTCTTTAGGGAGTGAGGAATAGAATGGCTGCGTGCTTCAGCTCACAGCGAGCCCTGCTGAACTGACAGCTTACTAAATGGGCAGCCAGGCATTGAAAGAGGAAAGATTAATAGAAGAGTTCGAGACTTCAGTGATTGTCAGATCTCCATTTCTTTTTAATTGTATTTCCTGATTTTTTACTGAAGATCTATTTAAATGCTCTGATTCAGTTGCTATTTTAGAAACTAAGGGTAGAATGTAGAGGAGGAGGAGTTTGACTGACAGCCAAGAATGGAGTTACTGAAGTTTTTCATTGTGCACAGTGAACTTTACTAGAACATGAGATTTTTTTCTGAAGTCACTTTCAGCATTTGATTTTAAATATAAAATTGCATGTCCTTTTTAAACTTGTATTGTAGCACACACTTAAGGCTGAAGCATGAAGGAAAAATCCATGAGGGCTATTAAATATACAAAACATTAGTTTGATTTAGGAGATCCCTGAGCTGCAAATTTCTGGTGCTTCTGCTACTCTTCTACATTTCCCTGAACATAATATTTTGACCATGCTCCAAAACAGGATACTGGGCAAGATGGACCTTTGGTTTAATCCAGTATCACTGTTATGTTCAGAGTGTTACTTCAATTGCATTTAAGTCTAAGGGGTCACATATATTGTGCATGTGACATCACATGTATTTATCTTTCTTATGAAAATTTTCCCATTTTTGGATTGTCTACCTATAATAATAAAAGGATTTTGTTTTGTTTCGTTGTTTGTTTTGTTGTTTTCTTCTTAAGACAAATTAATACAGTTTATATACCTTCTCCTACAACCATTTATGGCTACTGAATAAATATTTAACATTCTTAAACTGACTGGATCACAGTTAACTTTATTCCTTTAGTTAATAAATAGTCTGACCCCAAGACTGTAACTATTATAATGCTAGCAGTGTGTCTGTTGAGTCCTAGATCTTCACTTTAAATGTGCCTACACATGTATTTTAAGATATGTGAATAAATTAAATAAGAGAATTTCATTATGAGTATCAGGAGTTCAAACCTCACACTGCAAACAGTTAATTGAGAATTTAAACTATGGTTAAAATTAATGAGAGATGAGTCTGTCTTAAAAAGGCAAGTAAAGGGGATTTACCAGTGATTTAGACTGTAGTCTTTTGTAATGTTTTAGGCAATTCAAAAAATGAAATATATTTTACTTTTCTGCTTTACTTCTCTGAGCTGGCAGACACTGACAGAGGGTACTCTAAGCCCTGTTCATCCATGTGGTTTTAACAGTTCAATACTTCGTGTTGCTCAAAGGCTCATACATGTGAGGACTGGTGTTCTTCCTAAGTAGGAAGCTTTTCAAATGTGTTTCAGGATGGTTGACAAAACTGTGTGGAAAAACTCTCAACTCTTCGATTGTTTACCAAAATGTGAGACAGAAACTTGCAGCTGAAATGAAAGCAGAGAATATCAAGCACTTCCTTCGGTAAGCTGTGTGTATCTTGTTTTTTGAACAATTTTATCAGTCACAAAAAAGTGATAACGTAAGCTCCAAGGAAGGGCCAATGAAAGCAGAGCTGTTAAAATCCTTTGGAAATATTTAGTTTATACAGAATGTCTGAGGGAAGGAGAAGGGAGAGGCTCACAACTCTGCTGTTTCTCTTCTCCCCGTTTTTGAAGTTAAGTTTTTTGGAGGGCTTGTACTGTCAAGTCTACTTTCACCCAAGCTGTGTTACTGCCAGTGCTTACCAGTCTTTTTTATTATGATTTTTTGTCTTCTTTATTTAATGGAGTGTGTCTGTTTTTTCCTTGCAAGTGACTGAAGCTTTTACATCAGATAACTTTGCTTTCTCTCAGAGCGAGACGATTTTACTCTATTTGGGACATGTTGATTACTATGAATTACATTTGATTGATCATCTGTTCAGTGTCTCCTAAAACTTTCACTTTGAGCAGCTAGTCTAAGTAGAAAATTAATATATTAAAAGTTAATGGTACAAATTTGCATGGCACTGAGTTGCATGTATACTTACAACTGATAATTCCTTTTGTGTGGCCATATTAGATAACATGCTCTTAGCTGGGTGCTTGGACACCCCATTATCCCCTATCTTCTATCCACGGTCAGTGTGTGTGTGTATGGTTGGTTAAGTCTTGTATGATGTAATTGTTAGTAAATATACTTTTTTTGCATCCCAGTGCATCCTTGCAGTTCTTTCAAAGCATCTCAAATGCTAAGGATATAAAACTATCCTTTTGTTTTGCTGTGCATTCCATTGGAAATTTTAAAACAATTATTATTGTGTATATTTATATCTTCTACAGAGGAACAAATATATTCACATGAAAAGTAAATAACTCTGGTTAATAAAATGTTGGTATTCAGCATGTAGGTCAGCAGCTGCATCATGAACATGAAAGGATTACTGACAAGTTTGATCCTAAACCCAAAAGGTTTAATTTCTAACATCAATTAGCTTTTTAAGTCTATAGGCCTCATCTTATTTTGTATTCATTGCTTTCAGTAGACTGGAGAGTTCCTGAAAATTATGTTTGAGTGAGAGTCTAGGCAACATAGAGACTGATGACAGCATGAAATAGCTCTGCAATTATACTGAAGTCTCTTGGCCACAGGATATTTATGATATCTCATGTGTCTGCTTGCTTTGATGATGGGCCAAGTGTTTCATACTGGTTGGGCTGGGGTTTTTTGCCTAAATTCAAATAAAAATAAGGAACTGCAGAAAAACTGCATTAATGCACTATCCAAAAATTTTGCCAAAAATATTAAAAAAAAAGTAAACTTGGGAATTTCAATCCATATTCTTAGTTTTTCAGACTACTAAATCTGTTTTTATAAAGTGGGGAAAATAAACTGTGAATCTCATAAAATGTACACTTTAGTCTTAGCATTGTATCATGGCTCTGAAAAGGATTAAACTGTTTAGAAAAATTGAAACAAAAGCATCATGTGTTGTTCAGTATATTTTCCATGACACCATATATAGTATTTAGACTACTTATGGGATTAAATGGTGCTTAAAATACTTGAGAGAATTAAAGTGCAAGAAGAAAACAGGCAACAAGTTTTGTCAAAGGTTGCTTCCAAACCTTGGTGCATACACATCCAATTTAAAGAGAGGGAAAGACAACATCAGAGAGCTGTGGTCTACTTAGAGAATCTAGATGTATTCAAATCTAGGGGCCAGGTGGAATTCATTTGAAAGACCTTGATGTTATATTGCTGTAGGTGAGAAGTTCTGATGATTGAAAGAGGTCCCAGGTGGCTGAAAATGGCTGATGTTGTGCCCATCTTTAAGTGAGGACAACATGGAGAGACTGTGGGCTGGTTAGCTTCAATCCCTGGAAGGGTGACTGAACATCCTTCTGGAATTTCCAAACACATGGGGGACAGAAAGATGGTTAGGAACAGTCAGCATTTATTTACCTTTTGTATGTATCATCAGCATGATTGCCTTCTGTAAGGAAGGTTTTGAACATCATCTCCCACAGCATTCTCCTTTGGAAGCTGAGGAAGTACACGCCGAAGAACACGCTCCTACATGGGTTGAAAACAGTCTGAAATGACAAGTTGAAGTGATACTAATCATGGTATTTGCTACCATGAGTTAATGGTAATTGATGGTATCTGACATCTGTGGGGCAGCCATTGACAAGTAGTGTGTTGGGAATTGGAAGCTCGTGCTGAGTACCTGGCTGACTGATGAGCTTTCATCACAACTTACTTGGACAGTGGACCAAACAAATTACAGACAGATTTCTGTAGGGTAGCCCAGAGGGGCTGGATACTATTTCTGACTATTTATCACTGTTATGAATTATATCTGATATGAAAGTAAGTGTTATTAAGAAGGATTTTATTATTCAGGCTTTTGACTAAAAAAAAAAAAGCAAAACTGTGCAGATAATTTGATATAATGATTTTCAAGTTAAACTTATTAGGACATCAGGACACATTATGCCAATAATGTACAAATAGATCATCAGATACCAAAATTATCTGGAAGGCTCCTTTCTGAATGTATAGTTTTGCTATATTTATTTCTGCTCCTTGTATACTGCTCATATTCTTTTGCTGAATGTCTTCGATACTGATTTTTGTTGTTTGTGCGTAAATGTGGCTAATTCTGCTATGCAAAGAGAAGTTCAACTGACTTAACTTAAGGCCTCAGGAGAGATCCTCTGCTCTGACTACATTTTATACTTGTCCTGATGCAAACTCTGAAAAACAGTCATGTTTTTAGCTCTAATCTTAAGACCTTACAGTCCAATGTGGCTTGAGGATTAGCTTTATATGCACTGATCCTAGTTCACTATTGTGTCTCTCTGAATTTCCTGCTTACTAGCAGTTTTCTGTTTTGTTCTAGCTCATTTACTAGGTTGCCTCATCTCGCAGGAACTGAACAGAATCTTATTCTTGCCGAACAAATTCAAGGCCAGTGGAAGGAATTTGGATTGGATTCAGCTGAACTTGTTCATTATGACGTGCTTCTTTCATACCCAAATGAAAAGCAACCAAACTACATCTCAGTAATTGATGATCAAGGGAATGAGGTGATCTTTTTAATGACAAAACTGTATTTATGTAAGACTCCTTTAAAAAACAGTTCTTTCTCTCTTTGCCCACCCATTCAGCTCAGCTTGTGCTTTATATTACAATAAAAAGTCCAGTGCAAAGGCTACTCATATTTAGAAATGGTTTTCCAGGCTCTGCAGTAACACGGCAGAGTGGCTGTAATCTCAGTGCCTCGTACAGAGGAGAGAGGACCTGTGGAGAGGCTGCAATTAACACCAGTAGACCATAAGGTGTTAGAAGGGTTCAGCTTGAGGATACATCTAGGCCAATATCCTGTTTCCATAAACAGGCTTAAGTGGATGCATGAAGCTGCTTAAAACAAAGAAATGTATTTCAGGCATGCAGTTCTTCCAGTGTCTAGATGTTTTCAGCTCAGGCGTTCTCTGAATGTGCTGTAATTAGTCTCCTAAAGAATCCTCTTTAGGCCTCTTTTCCAAGTATTTATCCAGTCAGTGACCCTTGTTAGATCTCTTTTCCAAGTACCTGTCCAAACCCTGCACAGTTTTTGCTTCCACAACATGCTGAGGTAAGGAATTAGAGATACTATTGATTGTATGAAGTGCTACCTAGTTTTCCTTGCTCTGAACCTGATCCCACTGTCTCCCTACGGTGTCTTCTAAGTTAGTGTTAGAAGAAGTACTAATGAACTAGTCAGTCTGTAGACATCTCCCTTTTGAACAGCCAGAGAAATAAAGAAGCAGATGTAAAATCTGACAAGGAGCCTGAGTAAGGAGAGGAGATGGGACTGCTAGAGAAGCATCATAGCACAAAGGTGGGGATGAAGAGACATGGTGGAAACTAAGGAATACTTGCTCAGGATGACATGAGCTTAGAGGTGAAAGAATGAAGAAATTTTTCAAGAAACTCTGTAACAGTATCTCATTTATAATCTCATAAGATGACAAAAAGTGGACATGAACCTTAACACGAGTGTTACAATAGATAGTGATAAAAAGCAGCACATTTAACTGGAGCATAACTAGCAAAGAGCTGAAGAGAATAATAATAATAAAGGTGGAAGTAATCACAAAAAATACCTGGGATGGCATGGATGAACTGGGTGCCTTTTTGCTGTCACAACCTCTTGGCAGTTTCCAGCTACTTCTTTGCTTAGGTTCAGGCAGTGACTGATGGGCATCTTCTGACAAGTGATCTGTCTCTTTGCTATTCATATCTGCATTCTGTTATAAAAGTTCAGCTCTGGATCTCTAGCTGTGTTTTTGTTTGAACGTATGCATGCTAGTTAGAATTGTATTTTTTGCTAGTGATTTATGGAAACCAGTGTATAGTTTACACACTTAGCATTTGCTTAGTGGGCAAATTTTTGCCTGGAGTATTTGACCAAAGACTTCTGTTATTTATTGGTAGGTTTTCAATACGTCATTGTTTGAACCACCTGCTCAGGGGTATGAAAATGTTACTGGTATACTACCACCATATAATGCTTTTTCAGCACAAGGAATGCCAGAGGTAAGAAAAAATTATGTAAGAGTGCTATTAGCTGAAGTCATATTTTGTGAATATCCTTATCCCTGCCTTACTGGGACAAATTGCTCCAATTTCTCAAAATATTTGTTGTAGTAGTTTTAATTAATCATTTGTGTTAATTAGGGAGCACTTAAGCATGGCTAGGCCACATATTGTGCAAAGGTTAGAAGTCTTTTATAACCAAAAAAACAAAACTTTCTCAAATTGCTCAACTTTAAATCAGATAATGAAAGTTTTTATCTTGATGAAAAATTTTGGATATATCTCAGATTGCTCCACATTATTCAATCATATGGAGAGAACCTGCTTAAGGCACAAGTAGAATTGGCAATATATAAATCAAGTTGGAAGACACTTTGGATTAAATGAACACCTTTAAAGGCCACAAAAGCCCCTCACTTAATCTGCTAATACATTATGGAACAGTCAGGGACAACATTGCATTGCATAAATGAATGAAATTATGTAATTGTGTGTGTTTATGTATGCAAGATATACCAGTATTTGTCATGGCCAGAGAAGTTTGTCAATTTAACAAAGTATGTTGGTTTATTTTCCAGCCCCAGATTTTAAGACTGTTGTTAAGGGCAGGATAATATACAAAAGTCAGCCATTTAAGCCAAAGTTTCCTATAGAATATTATAGATATCTTTTGCTATTGTTTTTATGGGCACTGGATCTAATTTGCAGAAATGCAAAAAAATCCCCAACACTATATCATACATAGTGAACGAAACAGTGTATTTCTGGTAGTGGGTAGTTTGTCTGTTGATTGACCAGTTGCCATGACACTGCTTTTCTTTTCTGTGCAGGCAGATCTGGTCTATGTGAATTATGGCCGTACGGAAGATTTTTTTAAGCTGGAGCGTGAAATGGGAATTAACTGTACAGGAAAGATTGTCATTGCCAGATATGGGAAGATCTTCAGAGGAAACAAAGTAAGTGTTGTGTTTTAATTTTTCCTCTGTGGGTCAGACGCTGTTCATGACAGAGCTGGAGGGAGTTAGTGAGGGCTCTTAGTTGGAATATATGAGCAGAAGGAAACCTGCAATGCACCCATTGTGACTGCAGTCTTACTTCCAAAACAATAAAGCCATGTGAATGTATTAAACTCCTGAGACTGAGATGACTGCAAACTGCCTAAGCAGTTCTTGCAAAAGATTAGTTTAAGGAACTGAGTAGTTTGTAGAGCCAAGACTTTTGATACTTTTCACCCGTAGAATTGTAGTATTTTGAAATAGCAATTATTTGACAAGGAGTCTGATGCACAGAGACTGAATAATTATATCTTCTGACTTTAGACAACAACTCTGACAAAACGGGTGACAGTGGGGCAGTAAGGATAGTGGTCAGTTTTTGTGCCTCAGTTTTACATCCTGTACTTTATTTCATAGCCTTGAGCTATGACTAAATGTATAACACAAATAATGAACAGTGTGTTTCACTGTGGTTTGTCCTTCTGCTGAATCTAGGATCATTTTCACTCTACTACACACACAACTTCTAAAACTACATCTGCATGGAAGCAAATTGCAACATTCAGATTTATCACTGCATTGACCAAAAAGAAAAAAAAATAAAGGAGACATTTCTTAAAAGTAAATAATTTCACAGGTTAAAAATGCCATATTAGCAGGAGCCCAAGGGATCATACTTTATTCAGACCCTGCTGACTACTGTGCCCCAGGAATAGATGCTTATCCAGGTGGCTGGAACCTTCCAGGTGGGGGAGTCCAGCGTGGGAATGTATTAAACCTGAATGGAGCTGGGGACCCTCTAACGCCAGGTTATCCTGCCAAAGGTGAGTGAAACTTCTGTAACCTGGGCCATCAAGTACTTTATAAACTGGTGTCGAAAGTATGGCACTAGAAATTCATTTATTTTTAGTAGAGATGAAGAGAAAAAAGCTGCTAGAAATTATTTTTAACAGTAGTTAATTTTCCTATTGCAGACTAAATTCTGCCTGTGTGCCATTCTAATTCATTGCTTTTGACCTAGGTGGGGAAGGAAAGTTTTTAGGAAAATACTTCAAGAAAATCTCTTTGTTTATCCCAGGGTTATAATTATCTTAGAAAGGCAGGATGTGCAGGTTTACAGACTGCAGCAGGAAACGACTGAGAATTTCTAGGCATTTTTAAATATCTATGTTTCTCAGGATGACCAGTTTAAACTGGATTATACTCTACCATCAAAGAGGACTAATAGCTTTGCTTGGAGGTATGTTTTCTTGCTGATCATAAATTCCAAGCAGAAAAGCAGTTTAAAATCCTCCTTACAGGGAGTAAAATTCTAATAGTAAAAGTAACAGTCGCCTGGAGTCTTTCAAATATTGGCACCATATGCTTGTCTTGTCCTTGTTGTCATCCCAAAACTTCTTCTGAACTGAGATACCTACCAGTGCGGTCTGCTGATGGGATGGGTATACAGGGGGGCTTCTGGAAAGCTTGTATGAACACTGTTGGGTGCATAAGACAACCTGCTGAAAAAACAGGATAGACTGTGTGTGCCTCTCCCACCAGACTCAGAGAGACATTGCCTGTCTTCACCATAGGCAAGTGTATCTGGGGATGTCTTCTGCTGCTTGCCAAACAGTTGCACAAGTGCCATCTTCACCTCACACACCAGCTTGGTTTTCCCTTAGCCACCTTTGAGGAGATGTAATAATATGGATGGACAACAAATCTAAATGTGGAGATTTTTTTGCACAATTGTGCAGATGCATCACTGGGTTTGTGGTTCTGTCCTTGCAGTTTGGTTTCCTAGAAGTAATGTCTGAGAAATTATGTAAGAATTGAAAAGAATGATGAATGCTCATGGCTGCTGTGTGGCTGCACTGTTCAAAAGTGTTTACAGTTTGGTTAAAGTTGCTAAGAACACTATAAACTTGACATTTTGTTCTCATTTCTCAGAGTACACTTTCAGGTATAAAGTTAATGAAGGTGTAGGGATTCCCAGAATCCCGGTTCACCCCATTGGATATCATGATGCAGAACTATTATTGAGGTGAGTGTACATCAGTTCTCCTCACTCTGGTAAAATCTCTGCTGTTATTTGCATTCATACCACTTTTTTTAGTAAATGTGTTTTTCAGGAAATGTGGAAAATTCAAAGCAACCTGTTTCTGCAATAATGCTTTTCAGAATTTTGTAAACCCACCTTGGGTTTACTGCAATAATTATTAAGGGAATTTAAGATTTTACCATACTGTTCAACTGCATTTGTCTTGGTTTTCACTTTACAGTGCAATGGGAGGACCTGCAGCTCCAGACAGCAGCTGGAAGGGAAGTCTCAATGTGTCTTATAACATAGGGCCAGGATTCACGGGCAACTCTTCTACAAGGTCTATTTGAACACTTACCTGTTTATACAATATTGAAAAAAAATCCCTACAAGAGAAAAACTGTGAAACAATACATCTAGAGATATTCTGGAGAAATTTACTTCCTTCAGAGTGGGCTACACTTGATGATAATTTTTAGAATTTGGAAAAAATTAGATAATAAATGATGATAAGTTAGCAGACCAAGACACATGACAGTGGCATTTGGCAATAATTTGTAATAAAGTAAAAGATCACTTTTCTATACTTTTCCACACAAAAAAATAATTTCAGTTTACATGAGGTATCATTCTATTAGAATTGGTAGTGGATCACACTGAACAGTCATTATCACTACCAAATCTCCTGAAAAACAAGAGTATGTCTGAATATCCAATTTTGTAGACTCCATTTACCATTATTCTTTCCTGCTCTGCTTTAATACTAGTTGAAAATGAATAAAATAGGAATAAATAAATAAGAAAGCATATTTGGCATAATTATGTGCTCTTTGGAATATCTTGAAGAGCAACAATGAGAAAACAATCTGATTCATCCGCAAAACTCATACACGCGAAATATTTTTGAATGCACTTCTTAACATCGTCCTACTTGTGAGGGTCACATTTTTAGTAAATATGGTCTAATCCTACATAGTCCTTTCTCAGAGTAGCTCCATATCAAAATGAACCTTTTGAGTCTGGGAAAAGTCACTTGCACATGGAAAGTGTGCAAGTATATGCATGTTCAAAGCACTAGTGTCATTTATTTCCTGGGCAAAGATCCAGTGGCTGTCCTGAAGTACGTTTTGATTTTGACAGCTATGCAGATTTGCTGCTGAAAAGATAACTTCAAATGTGAAACTGGAGGTTTTGCCAGACCCCAAAAAAGCATTGTTTGGTGCTTTGTTTCTTCTATGGATTAAGAGGGCTGAATACTACGTTATTTTTATCTCTTCTAAAACATAGATTTTCTTTGCTTTTATAAAATTTCACAAGTGGAATTTACTGGGGAGGAGGGGGCAGAGATGAAGAGTTTTTAGTGGGGGGGCAGGGAAAAAGTAAACTGTACTTCTAGTAGGTTCCTTGTCTCTAATTGGAAGGTTCTCTGTCCACAGCTAGGAGGCTGGAACTAGATGATCTTTAAGGTCCCTGCAAACCCAAACGATTCTACAATTCTACAATTGACAAATCTTGATCACTTAGATCTACTGTCCTAAACAGAGATTTCAATTTATTCCTGGATGAATATTCCTAATGACCTTTTCTCCACATTCTATCTTATTAATGGAATTGTGCTAGAAAACCAAAGTGTATTCTTTATAAAAATATGTGTATCCACAACTATAATTTTGATCAAAATATAAAATAAATGTATTTTTAATTACTGTGCCTGTTTTTCAGTTTACTCCTCTAGTACCGAATTGTCTAATTGATTCCCACAAATAAAAATTCAATAAATTCTGTAAATATTTGCAAATTTATAGATTGACCCACTTCATAGGGTTGTTTCTGCTGTCAGCACAGCAGGTTAAGCTGAAATAAAAAATGGCACACTGAGACAAATGAACACACATCAGACTAGTGCTGAATACACAAAGCAGAACAGAAGCACAAACTCTTTGGCTTATATGTTATTAGCATTGAATTTTTATTGGCTTCTCAGTCAGAAATGGTTACTCCATACTGCCTTTCATTTCAGAAAAGTCAGAATGCATGTTCATACAAGCAATAAAATAACACGAATTTACAATGTCATTGGCATCCTCAGAGGAGCCATGGAACCAGGTGAGCATTTGGTGCTTCATGATTTTAATTCTTTCTTTATTTTGTGTTTGATGAAATTGTTCTCATGTTGTAAGAAACTTTTTGTTGTAAGAAAGTTTTTTAGATAGCTAGATAATATGGAATCTAAGTAATCCTTCATAGTTGCTCTCTCCCTCCCATTACACTGTTTATCATTGGCATTTCCAAGAATATATTTGAATGGGAGTACCAGAAAGATAGATGTCAGAGAATTTTTTTATATTGCCTGTCATTTTACAGTAGGCTCCTCCTTACATCATTCATACATTTTGCCTTTGCAAAAATAAACACAATGCAAAGTACAGAAAACTAGTGATGATTTGGGACCTTAAGATTCTACTATATATCATATGTCATATACATGAAAGACCTTTAGGTGGAAAATATCTATTAAATATTTCTTGTCTTCAGTTGTATATTTCAGTAGAGTAAGTGACTGCAGATTACCTAAGAAATAAAATTGTAACACTGTTATTGAACTTCATATTTTGTTTGATACAAGTAGGGATGCAATCAAAGGAAACACCAGAGATAACCCAAGTGCATTTTTAATTGTGAATTGATATTATATGCTTGTTTCCAGACAGATATATTATTTTAGGTGGTCACAGAGACTCTTGGGTATTTGGTGGTATTGATCCAACCACGGGTGCAGCTGTTCTGCAAGAAATTGTACGAAGTTTTGGTAAAATGAAGATGGAAGGTAACAATTATTACAGACATAAAATGATGGATATAGAAAACAGAAGCTTTGAGGAACACTGTTCCTGTAAATTGTTGTAGTTATTTAACTTTTCACTTCTACAGAAAGTTTTATTTCTAATTATGAAATATGGAAATTTGTTGAAGAGGTGCATATGTAGCATTGCATCTTAGTTGGCTGAATTTATTTCCTCATCAATGTAATAGTCCCCTCTTAGTTGTGTAGAATAAAAATATTGCATTAAGAAGAAATGCCTCTGCGATAATATGTTCCTCTAAGGAACTGAGAGAGGATTTTTTTTACATCAGTTAAGTGATATTTTTAAAAGGAATTTCAATTAACTGTGGTGATCTTTTACTAGACTTTCAAATTTTAACTTGAATTTTCAAGTTTAACTATGTGATTGCAGGTTGGAGACCTAAGCGAACTATTATTTTTGCAAGCTGGGATGCAGAAGAATTTGGATTATTGGGTTCCACAGAGTGGGCTGAGGTAAATAAAAAATAGTGTAAAGTAAAGTAAAACTTGAAAGGGTATTGCAGGCAGCTGCAGTACCCAGCATCTATTCCTAGACTGCAGTCAAGTGCTTCATGGTAAAATTGGAGCACAGCAGGCTTCTTTGGGTGTTGTAAGGCACTCATGTACTTATATCAATTACTTACTTACCTTCTTACAACGTATGTGTACTAACTCTTCTAAGACTTAAAAATCTACTTTGATTCAAAGTTAATGTCCCTCAGTGGTCTCTATGTGGAAATCTATCCCTTCATTTAACAGAATTTTATATAACCCAAATTGGTCTGTTCTCTAACTCTCTATTTGAGAAATTCCTTAGTTTTTATAAAATTAAGTCCAGATCATGAACTTGTGATCCATAAGCACCCCAAGCCCTTTGTATGGAAATCAGTCTTCCTGGGCAAATGAAAGGATAGGTAATCTATAAGGGAATATTTCAAAATTCCTGTCAATTCCAGCACTGTAGAGTCTCAGGGGCAGAACAGTTTATTAATTCCGTGGGTGGATCCCTGGCTATATTCCTGCCTCATAGAAGGATGTTGGGAAATTCAGAAGTGAGGTTCTGACTATTTTTCTCTTCTTTTTCCTGTTGGACATGTTAAATTCTTAACCTTGTAAGTGGATTTGTTAAAACCCAATAAGAAATACAGGTCTTACAAGAGTTGTCATTGCTTTGTCTGTAAAATCCAAGTTGGAAATAGAGCAGGCAGAAAATTGCTTAATAAAACACATTTCTGCTGAACTATTTCCATTTATTAGTACTGAACAGTTTAAGAGAAATGTGTTTTTTTTCTTCTATTAGAAATTTATTTACAAGGTAATAATTGTATATATGGATAGAGCTTTCAAAATCTATAAAATAAAACATTTTAATCTTTTTAGTTTAGTTTATTGTCATGTATTTCAGTAAACCACAAAATTATACAACCAAATGGCATGCATCAGAGGAGGGAACAAACCCAGAAATATGCTCTCAAACAGCAAAGGGATTCCATCATACTGTGAGCAAAGCTAAGTTTTCTATTCCTATGAATTTGAACTAATTCTCCCATAAACTGTTTGATTTCCAGCTGTAACAGTCTCTGCATCTTACTGTGGGTTTATGGGACATTCGATGAAGAAAGAATAATTTCAGCTATTTTAAATCATTTACTGAGAGATTTTAAAGAGTTGGCATTGAAGTATTATCCCACCTGTATATGAAACTGTATTTATTATTTCTTTGTCTACATATCTATGTGCATATTTAGATGTTGTCAAGAAAAAAACCCACACAATTGTTTTAACTCTGAGAAATATGAAAAAATGGTACTTAAAAGATCAATTTCTCTTGAGTAAGTAATGAATAAATTAGGAGTTATGTTCAATTAGTTAAATATTGCTACTACTGTTCTGTAATTTTTTTACTTAACAATTTGGTGTCTAGTAATGTATCACTCATTATTTCATGAAACAACAGCTGTACAAGGTTAGAAAACCATAAGCACAGTTCATATTTGAACCTCAGTGTTTTGATATTATTGTTTCCTTGCTTTATCTTGGTGATGTGCATTACTAGTTTTTTACAACTAAATTAGATTCAGTTTCTCTAGAGACATTCCTCACAGCTTACATTCTAATTTTCTGCAGCTGCCAGATCTGTCATGTATTAAATCTTGAGGAAAATTAACCCATGGTATTCACTGCCTTCTGTGTAAGAGAAAAATTGCAACTGTGGCAACATCCTTTTGTTATACAGACAATCTCCACTGCTCATAAATGAAGGAATTTCTTTATGCTGCTAATATGACTTTGCAAGACCTCATGTATGCATGTACAGGTTCACTCCATCCCTTCATATTCTTTTGTGGGATCTCCTCTATATTTTTTTAAAGATATTAATTTCATTATCTATTTATAAATTACCAATTCAATTTTTACTTCACGTGACTTACAAATGATTATTTGGGTTACAAATTGAATGAATCGAGTAATAATTACTAACCTAATTAAAATATCTGTCACAAAGCCAAGACTTAATAAAATACTGCTTACTGATTAGAATATCAATTCAAACATAATTACCAGTTTGCAAAAAATTAAACAAGATGTGTGTATATATTTAGTATGAAAGCAATTCTTCGTGGACTCAAAATAGTCAACTTCATTTTAATAGGGTATTTTAGTGCTTTGACTCATCCCTTTTTGAAATGGAATAGTGTAGAAATGACAGCAGTGCTCAGTTCATCAGTGTTAAAATTGCATTTAGTACTGGGAGCACACATGAATAACTAGGAATTAAAAGCATGGAAGAATTCTGGCTGATCTCGCAGTGACATGTTACATGTTCAAAAAGTCCCGAAGTGCAGAGTTAAAAAGCATGTACAGCCTTATTTTATCGTGTTACAATTCTGTTCAATAATTTTCTTGTTCCATCTTGCTCCTGTGTGATGCAGCAGGCAGAACCTTCATTTTGTGGATATTTTCCACAACAAATTAAGTCACAGAAAGCACGAGTGAATTTCATATGCCAAGATCATTTACCCATCTTCAAACAATATAATTAGTAAGGTACATAGAAGTATTTATCCTGACTGAGTTCTAAAGGCAATGCTTTAAGAAATAGTGCACTTAACATGCTCTTCACTAAATACCACTAATCGAAAGTAACGATTACACATTTACAACCCCAGGAAAATGCCAAAGTCCTTCAGGAACGGGCAGTTGCTTATATCAACACAGATTCTTCTATAGAAGGTGGGTCTTTTATTTTTAAATTTACCTTACTTCCAAAGCATAATTTTTATTAGTTTTCTCTGTATTATTTATTGCATTCAGAGCTGGAAAACATAAGATAGGTATAGCGATGTTCAGAGTAAGTGTAGTAAATAGAGAATTTAGTGGAGAGAAGAGAGAACAATTTAAATTGTCGTGTTGCTTTCTTTTGCAAATAGTACCATCCTTGAGCTGCAGCCCATGTGTCTGGAGTCCAGAATGTCTCCTCTGGCGGAGTGTTGTGTTCTGTGCTAACTGAGTGTTCTGGATATTAAACTCTCTCTGAACTGCATTAGTTTTAATTTACAATCATGGTTTTGATATATGACAGTCTGCTCCTTGTTCTGGTCACAGCTCCAACTCCTTTCCCTGTGGAATCATAATATTTTCAGACACTAATTTATTATGTTTATAAGACAATTTGTATCGAGACCTTAGGTTTACGCTTGATGGAGGTGGGAGATGATTTAGTGCTTCGGGCCAGTGTGGTTATCTTTGTTCATTGCTGTGATCAGGGAGTTATATATATGTTACAGCGGAGCTCTTCTTCAAAAATAGGCACTGAAGAGTGTTTCACAAAAAACCTTATCCACCATTATCCCATTTACTATGATCTTCAGACTGCAAGAATCTGTCATTCAGGAATGCTACTTACAAACTGGCCTTTTTGGGGAGCTCTACACTACAACCTAAATGACAAAATCCTTCTTAAAATATACTGGGCTTTATTACCGAAGGACCTCTTTTACTGTTGTCTGTGCTGAAAGAATAGTTAGAAGAGTCCTGTGAAGCTGCTCTGCATCATAACATCAAGTTATTCAAGGCATTAATGTTCTCATGTCAAACCCAACTTATTCGGGCTTCCTGTGTGTGACTAAAATGGTTATCAACAGGCATATTTAAGAACTCTTTTTATTTCTGTCAGCTGAAAATTTTGTCCATCACAAAAGGATTGGAAAGAAAGAAAAGCTAAACCCAGTTTCTAAAGGCTCAGTTGGAGCTGAGGAATAAGGAGGCTTAGAGCTGTTCCTTCATTTATGCAGCCTACAGGCTGTGTAAAAAGTAGAGCAGAATTTCACGCCTAGAAGATCTCACAAATGAAATAATAGCTTTACAACTGCTTCAGATTCTCAGCATGGATTGTAACACATATTTTTTTAGTTGGTTTGCAGCCAACATACTGCTGCCTTAACAATTTTCTTCTAAATCTTGATTATTCAAACATGTCTCTTGCTTTATGCATTAAAGAAAATATGAAAGTAAAACAACTGGAAAAGAAATATGTAATAAGGAAAAGAACACCATGTTAAGTACACTGGTTTAAGTAGCTTGGATAACTTTCACCTGGCCGAGCAGTAAAATCTACTGTAAAGTCATAGCATTCATGTACTCTGATGATTATTTTATTTATCATCAAATGTTTTCCACAGCACTTATACCACATTTTGGACAGCAAATTATTTCTCTTTATTGTCTTATAGCAATGAAAAGAAGGAGAGTGGTTCATCATTTTGAACAGTTTCATGACTTGAATTTACAGCTCTCAAATACAGACTCCTTTTGGAAACATCATTAACACTATCTTGTATTTTTTCTATCATCATGGACTATTTTGTAATTGTCAGTCTGGTCCTAGAATATGATATGTAAGTACACACTATGCAAAGTGTGACCCAAGATCTAAAGCCATATCAAAACCTAATTACTGACAACTAATTACTAACAATAACAATAACTTAATAACTGTTGTCTGAGAGCTTGTGGTTTTTTTTATGTTGCAGCCTTTTCATCCCTGTTCCCTTCTTTGTTGTCTGTATTTGAGGGCAGAGGTGTTTATTCACTACTCTTGGGTGGCTGCAGTCTATAGAGAAGACTGCTTTAGACTTCTGCCTATCCCAAAAATGACCATAGTTCCTTTTGATGGGACTGTTGCTGCTGTAGCTGAGAACTTTGCTATGCGATACTTACCAAGCTCAATACAATTTGGCAGCAGCATGGAAACCTGATGGGGGTAAAGGGTAGATGCCACCACGTGATGGTAAAAGGGGAGGTTTAGGAGACAGAAGAAAACGTTGCTCTGCATCTTTTCTGCCTACTATTTGGGCTAGACTTAGTTCTGAAATATAAAATGCCAGATATCTTGCAACTCTCTTAGAAGATGACCTGTCTTGTAGATAGAGTCTGCAAAAGCATTGGAAAAAGTACTGTCTGTGGTAAGAAAAGTAGCTGAATTGAAAGATTTCTTAAAACATCTTGTAGCAAATGTCTTTCCTCTTGCACACTTCCTGAAAGCACTAGCTTTATTTCTAACATCTTATTTTTTGCCTTCTGTTTAACACAAGCTTCAGGAAGCATATGAGTGACAAGGGTTTGTAGCTAATGAGGGAGAGTTAGGCGTATTTTAGAACTATGGGAAGGCTTAATTATGTTCCTGTGTATGTACTATAACCAATCCATCATTGCTGTGCAGTGGCAGGAGCTCATATGGTGTGACCAAGTAATCTATTTCTGTATATATTCTGAGGCAAGATCTAAATTCTTGCCTTGGAATCCAGAAGTTTATCTAAGAAAGGACTGCAGGGTTTAATCAATTAAGAAGATAATACCACTGGTACCTGAAGGGAAAACTTCCATGTCTTTGTTTTATTTTCAGGGAACTACACATTAAGAGTTGACTGCACCCCTCTTCTCTACAAACTGGTGTATAATCTGACAAAAGAGGTACAGAATCAGTGTCTACTATTTCTGACTTTCTAAGAATGTAAAACTGTAAGTTTATTGGATAAAATAGAATTATCGAATAATATTGGATTTATTTTATTGCTGTGCCGGAAGAATCTTGATCCCACCAAAATCAATAGCAAAACATCCCATCAGCAGTACACAGTCCATGCTCACAGTTCCTCAGTATTCTTAAAGGCTGAAATGTGTCACTGACATAAGTGGAATCTTAATTTCAATATATAGTAAAAACAATCATAATAAAAACAAGATGATAAAACATTGGACAAGATCAGTTCTCTGAAGTGATAAGCATTGAAGGAAATAATTTTCATATTGGCTAGCTACCATTTTCTCTCTGTGTCTGTTCCCCCAAATCTCCTTCATATCTCACTGAGCCTTTGAAATATGTAATAAAAATTGAAGGATTGAGAAGGTTTTGTAACAGGCCAGACGTGTATATTTGCATGATTACAAGTGGTCTAACCATGTCTTCTTTCCTTTCAGCTCTCAGAATAAATTCTCATCAGGCTGAAAGGTTGTGATCCTTTAAAGTATGGAACTTCCTTGTCTGTATGAGGAGTTAACCAGATTAGGCACCTAGCATGAGTCATTGCCACTATCCTCAGATCTACATTCATCTCAGTTAACAGAACACATCTCTGACTGACTTAAGCAACATAGGCTCCCTTTAAAGGCACAGGGTAGAAATAAGTGCCTTTAGGATGAGATTCATTTGACCAAATGTGGTTTTCCACCTTTGGATGTACAGAACTCAAACTATTTTTTTCCCCTGATATGAAGGGAACTCAGGGGGCTTGGTCCAGTATAAAAATCTGCACTGTGATTGCACTTGGTAGGATGATCCCAGCTACCAGTCTCCCATCCCACTAGATGCATTCATCCTGAGTTATTTGCAAAAGTGTTACTCTTTTAAAACCTGAAATGGCATGGTTTGGATCAGGGGAGGTTTATCTATGCCATTCTATGATTTTCTTTTCTTTTCTACATTTTATTTTCTTATAAATTCTTTCTATCTTAACCTTTTCTTTCATCCTTGCAGGGGAAGAAGCTATGTTTATTCAGATGTTAGCTCTAACACTTTGCACACTGAAGGGCATTCTCTTTTGTATATAAAAATTTTCATGTCCTTAGTGCTGCAGGCCCTGGATAAAATAATTTACTTTCTGTCTGCAGCAAGCCACTTACCCAGGAAGACATTTTCCTGCAAAAGATAAACAAAGTTAAAAAAGGTACTCTGGACTAAAAATAGTACCTCATTCTTGATCTTAAGTCAAGCTATTCAACTATTGCTGGTTTGAGTAGAAAATTTCCATTAAAGTACCATGCAAAGTACTTAAGGCTGACTTAAAAAAAATTCCTATTCTGTGTTATGTTAACTTTTAACTGTAGAAGCATGATGTAAACAATACAAAACCTGACAACCTGACATCTGATTATGCATGTCCAAAGGAAGGTTATTTCTGTTCATATTAAACAGTCCAAAATCCAAAGATCTCTTTGATCTTCTTATTTTTTAGTGAGCCAATTCTCACCAAAAAGAAATGTAGTGTACACATGAAGTGTTCTCTCTCAAGGAGTTCTGCATTTAACTATGGTCCTCTGCATACAGATAGTACATTTAGCCATTGACTGTCTTTTTTGGCCTTGCTCCACTGCTAGGGTTTAGACATTTGGTCATCACCAGACAGTGTCTGCAATAGCTCAATTTCAATTCCCCTGTTCTGATCATCACTGTTTCAGTTATACTTGAAGAACTCTGCATCTTCCTTGAGGTAGCAGGAAGCTTATGCTGATTCTAGATTTGGATCTAAGTCAGGGCAAATAGTATGTTTTACTATGCTCTCAGTGTTGTATGAAGAAGCTGGGCAAAGGTTTTTACATGACCAGATGTGTCAGAATAATATCTTTGACAGAGCATGGTGTGCTTTTGCTCCCATATGTCAGAGTTCAGCTTGCACTTATTAATGTGCTGTTTTCATTTTAGCCCTAGGACTTAACCAAAGTGCCCTGAAAATGATGGCAGCCAAGCAGTTATTTCACAAAGTTGTTATTTTTCTGCTAGCTGCTGACAACATCTCAGAGGTCAGAACTGTTTGGATTTTCAAGTTGGAGTCTGTATGTTTTTCAATGCAGAATTTCAGTCTCAATAATATGGTGGGGCCATGTATCTAGCCATGAACATTTATGCTTTGGATTTTGGAAAAAAAATCCCAATCCTCTATACATCATAAGCAACCTTATATTTAAAGGACCATGTCTATTAAAGGTTGTTTAAGTGTAGCTGGAGACCAAGGCTGGAGTCTTGATTTATTTTTACCTCTGCCACAGATTTTCTAGGAGCTTTGGTCAACTAATTTTACACACTTTCATAGTTTTCCTGGCAGCATGATGACTGCACTAATATTTACCTTTTCCATCCTGGTTACAGAGCTTTTTGGTTTTTTGAAGGTAAGGGTGAGACCTGCATTTGTACATACAATGTTTTACACAATGATTCTCCAGTCTTGGTTGAGTCCCCTTGGCACTGCTGTAATATGACTGGTTTGGACCCTTCCTTCTAGTACAATTCTTTTGTAACTTTCCTATAGAAAAATCAATCAAATTTTAGGTTTAGCCTTGTTGAGAGAATATTGCTGCTGTGCAGGGCAAACTTCCACGGGGTTACATCTGTCATCTCCCCTTGCCTGCAGAAAGGAGAGCAGCTGGGGCATCCTGGCTGCTGGAAGAGTCTCATAGTGTTACATATGCTGTTGTGTGTGTACATACACAGTGCTGTAAGGTGGTAAGAAGTCCTAGAATCCACTACTTCCAGTAGCAGATAAGCTCTAGCTAGTATCCTTTAACCTGCTTTTCCCTACTGTCTGTGGTTGGTTCCAAGTGCCTCTGAGATGCTTTTTGTTGTTGGGATCCATAAATATGTGTCACAAATGTAAACAGTGTACGTGTACTTCCTTGCATGCAGTAATACAGTTGGTAAAGAATGATGCAGGTGGCTGTAAAGGGCTCCTTTGACAATGAATTGAGTTAGAGGTACTTCCAGTGAGACTACAATATTTTCCTCTCCAGATTTTAAGCCCTGATGAGGGTTATGCAAATAAGTCTCTTTATGAGAGTTGGCTTGAGAAAGACCCTGGAACTGAAAATAATAGCTATCCAAGGTAAGATTTTAATTTGTTGGGTTTTTTTTCTCCCAATATTTTATCATATCATAGCATGTCTACTCTTCAGAATTTTTTGAGATGTGCTATTTATGACAGCAGTACAAAACCTTTTAGCGTAAGGTGACTTTTTAGCAATATCTTTTATAGTAAAATAATTTTTTTTAAAAAATTATGATAATATTATTAAATCTCATACTTTTAATTAGTAGAAAAGCAATTTGGAAAGCAATCAAAAAAAGCAGGGTGGGGAAAGAGTTCAAAAATAGTTTAGTCACCAACTAGATGAGATAAAATTGTTAGGATAAGCAAATGCTCAGTTGAAAGAAGCTGCCTAGAGCAGTAATTAAAAAGCGGCCATTAAAAAACTTGTGATAATTATTCTTTGTTTACACAAGGGATATAAATGTATTAAATTACAAATCTATATATGAGGGTATTAAGACTTCATATTTGAAAGTACTAAAAGTCCTCATCAGTCTTTCAGCCTGTGACTCAGAGGGCTAAATCTTTTTCACAGTGCAGCATTACTCGCATGAGGTAAACAGAATTGCCCTCTGTGTGATTTGACCAAAATGTTCTGCATGTTTCTGGCCCTGCTAAGATGAGTTTCTGGATTCATGAGACTCATTGATATTTCTTCCTTTTGAAAAAGCTACCAGATCTGATCTTTCTCAGTTGATACAGTTAGTTCCTTGTAGAAATTTATACTAACAGAAGAACTCCATCTGGAGCAGAAGAAACTTCTTTTTTTTAGCTGAGAAACACAAATTATTCACCAGGCTAGACATATAAACCTAAAACTTATTATCAAACGTAAATATGTGAAGATACTTGGAATATTAGGCGTCTTTACTGCCATTTTCTGTCCCTGTCATGCCACATCTCCCCACCAGATGGCAGTAGTGACCCGTAGGTACCAATGCCGATCACTTTCTGCAGTGGAAATTATTTATCAGTCTTGGATTCTGCTGCGGAATGTGCCAAGTACATAAACACATCTGTCTTTACATATATTTCTGCCCAATTCATATTAGTTTGGAAATAGTTGAGTTGATTAAGATGGCAGAGACATGTCTGATACAATTTTCTGTCTCCCGTGCATAATGTGTGGGGGGTTTTTTTGTTTGTTTGTTTGTTTGTTTGTTTGTTTTTTGAAATGTGGTCAGTGTCATAATCAGGATTGCTACCTTCAAAAGATCTTCCTAGCAGTATTGAATACTGAATCAGCATGTTGGAATAAAATCAGTTAAGTAATTAAGCTTGCCACTCATCTAGTCTCTGATCTTACCAGTGTCCCTGATGTGCCCTCCAGAAGAACAGACCTCAATTTCTCTGAAAAATCTGCATTTTGCATAAATTACTACTACTGTTCAGTAAATGCTTTCACTAAGATGTTGTCTTTTTTACATGTAGAATAAATAAGCTGGGGTCAGGCAGTGATTTTGAAGCTTACTTTCAGCGACTGGGAATTGCATCAGGCAGAGCTCGTTACACCAAGAATAGGGTAAGTCTGCCAGATTGCTTGAAAAATTTTGATAGTGCTGAGCAGTCATCCTGTAACAAGCATTTATTCAGAATTAATAAACAAGCTTCAAAGCATCTTTGACTGGATTGTATATCAGTGCCATTTCTTAATTTAGCAAGAAACCTAAATGTCTGTAGAAGAAAACATGTTACAGTGATGTTGTATATTCTATAGGATGTCAAGTTCACAGAAAGGTATTTATAGAATTTGATTGAAGGTATACAGTTCATTTCACCATGCTATTAGTAAGCTTTTTAATATACAAGTCTTCCATGATTGTGTTCAGAAATAGTTATGCAAGATAAAAAGGGGCTGTGATTGAGGACTTTTGCTATCCAAAACCCAAAACTGTTTTCACTCTTGGTGAAGGCAATCTTTGTGCAACGGAACTGAAGACAGGTAGAGAGAAGGAAGCCATTTCACTTAATCCTGTGCAACAGTCCATGGATTCAGACTGGTTTAGTTTCTTAAGATGACCAAATAAAAATGAAGAATAGAAAATTGTATTGTGTAGCAAATAGGGTTTTTGTTTTGGAAACTGTATGAAACATCATTAAGTGATCAATACATCTCTTAACTGCAGTCAGAATACAGAGCACTGACAAATTTCCTTGATCTTTTCCAGAAAGCAGACAAATTCAGCAATTATCCTGTTTATCACACTGGGTATGAGACATTTGAACTAGTGGAAAAATTTTACGACCCCACTTTCAAGAAACAGCTAACAATTGCCCAGCTACGAGGAAAACTGGTTTATGAACTGGCAGATTCCCAGGTCATTCCATTCGACTGTAGAGATTATGGAGAAGCCTTAAAAGGATATAGCAATAGAATTTATAAATTGGCCAAGAAGCATGAAGAAAAGCTGAAACTTTACAAAGTGTCATTTGGTGAGTAATAGCCACAAGACTGTCTCTTATGTATGTTAATTAGGATCATGCAGGGGCATGTCATATCTGTTACAGCTCTGCAACTGAATTCCTTATTTTCCTGTTTGAATTTTGCTATCATAAGAAAGAGCCTCTAATTTCATGCATGTTATTAAATAGAGGTATTATTAAGGTACTCATGGGCAGTCAGGGACCTCAGATGCAGAATAGAGAGATATCTCAGCCTGCTTTTCACTTTCTTCCTTAAAAAAGAAGACAAATTAAATGCTTATGGCGATTTCTTGGAAGTTGAGAGACACAGGCTCCTGCTCCTCCTGCGTCAAAGACTTCATCTGACCTCCAGGGAACTTGTTTACCACCTGCCTCAGTGCATGGCTACCAGTTTTAGGCCACAGAAGTATTTTGCTAGCTCTCCTGCATTAATACATCCATTTGCTAAGCACTTGAACACATTTCTCTGCAGCATATAAAACAGGTCTGAAGCAGCAGACTGCTCTGGGTCCCAGGCTATGATGGCTTCCACAGTAATTTTCTGTCTCTCTCTCTCTTTCTTCTTTTCTCCTTCTTGCCTTGTTAACTTCTTGTGTTTCTGTACTAAGGAGATTTTTCAGTCAGTCCTAATTTACTTGCCATCTGATGGACCAATAATTTAGAGACATAAATTAGCTTTTTGGAGATGCAGTCCTCTTTTGGACTATGCATTAGAAGTAACTCAAATTGAATCCACCTCTGGGGATAATTAAAAATGACATTTAAAACTTGATGTAATGGTTTAGGTGAAAAATTCTTGACTGTTTTTAAAAGACACCCCTTTTTGTAAAAAGGCCTCTGGATACAGAGAAAGCCTTGTGTGATGGATCATCTAGTCTGAGATTTTGCATAACACAGGGATTTATTTCAATATTGTCTAGTGTTCACTGCAGCATATTTCAACATATCTGAAATTTTTTTTTGTAGTAATAGAACATCTACTAAAATTTATGTGAAATAATTTATTTTCATTGTTTTTTTCTCTATTTCATATTAGAAGTTGACCAAACTACCTTCTAACCAATGCATCTATTCTTGTTCCTAGAATGTAGAGGCAATATTTTTTTAGCTTTTTTCCTTTTTCTTTTTTTTTACACAAATACCACTAAACATCTCCTTAACATCTTTATCAATGTGTAATTTTGACCATTTCTTTGCAAGGCATGTTTTTCAGTCTTTTCATTATTTTCATGTCTCTTCTCTCATGCTTGTTGAGTTTTAATTTATTTCTTGAATGAAACTATAATTTCTAATTTTTTGTTTGTTCTATTGCATCAGAGTGCATTAAAATGCATAGGTAGCTTTTACAGTACTGTGAAAATTAAAATTCATTTCACTCAACATTTTCATAGAATTGCTTATTGACAACACTGAATGTCAGAAAATTGTTAATTAAACCAGATAAATCACATAATTGTCCTTTAAAATAATAGATTAAGGGCTTTATTTGCCTTTGGATTCACATTTCAGTGGTTCCTCTGCAACAATGAAGGCTAGAAACTTTTCTCATAAAATATGTGCTTGTAGTAATATGCTATCAGGACATAAAGTTTGGGGAAAAAAGAAATGTGATATTTTCTAAAATAACCAATACTGACAACACTGAATAGCTAGCGAACATGAACACAAAGTTTCTTACATATTTTCAGATGACCTTTCTTTTTTTTTTTCCCCTCTTAAATCCCCTCCTACTGCTTCTGAAATACAATCTGTTGCTGTGATACAACCATGATGTCAGCAGGGCAGAACTCTGTCCTCTGGCAGACTTACAGCTATTGCCACAGTTGTGGACAAGTGTGAATTCTCACCCTCTCAAGGTGACATGGGTCGCTCCATACTGCAGTCCACAAACAAATTGCATACATAAAATCTGTGTCTCTAATTGCATAAACTAAACAACAATATTAATACAAGAAGAAGAAAGTGTAGGCTCATGATGAATAAATAAGTTTGCTAGAAACAGAAGAGCAAATGAGACTGAAGAAAAGCTTTCAATAGGAGTCCTGGGAACAGAAAGCATGTCACATGAAATTGGGTGATGAATTTATAAACGGTGAAGGGATAATAGTTGCCAACAGAGGACTGAATTTAGGAGATGATCTAATCTTATGTCCTATTTTCCTGTACAATCAAAGAGAGGATGCTCTGGTTTATCTAATTTTCTAAAACTTGTGGGCAAAATGTACAAGGTATAAAATTTCCTTCTTTGTGATTGAGTTTTGGTGGGGCCAGAAGTTCTCCTCATAACATCCCCCTGTTACTTATTCTACAAAAATTACTTGTATAAATTGATAATTTTCACAGGTCTGTATTAAGCAGAGCCTACCACAAGAAAATCATCACAGCTGCTACTGCCATTAACAGGAAGACCTCTGCTTCTTTGGCTAAGTTACTCCACATGGCTTGGACGTACTGCCAGGGACAGGGCAGGAAAAAACAACTGCCATAGCTGCAGCTATGACTGCACATAGCCAGGCACAGCAAGTAAAATCCCGCGGCAGCACTGCAGGACAGCATGTGGGGTTGTGGCAGAGACACCTCCTACACTGTAATTCCAGCATGGAACAACCACAGGACTCGGCTACTTTAATCTACTGTGTGTATCACTGTCTTCCAAGACAGCTGTGTCTTTTGTGCCTCACCTAATGCTGTTCAATACACATACCACACTCTTCTGTTATGCTATGAATAGGACATCATGCTCCTAGAGTGAAATCCTGCTGTTCTTCACAGCCTTCTGGAACAGCTGATATTTTTCATGAAAGTCAGGCATTTTATACCTAAACACTACAGTGCATCCTTTTGTTAAAAAGGAGACTGCAGATCTCCCAGTTTGCAATGCCAGCCAGTTTTTCCTTGCCAGGTAGAGGGAATATGTGAAAACTTGTGAAAACTTTACCATGCATTCTGCTTTACTGTTGGTCTCATTGCACAAGGTATTTGTCTATTACTGCTAGTAGTGCAGCTCTTTAAAGTCTGCACTAGGGAAACTAATCATTTATGGAAAGACAAAAAAATTAATGCTATTATATCAGCAAGACAAATTACCCAGTTTATCCCACTGGGCAACTCAAAGGTAGATTGGGCTCAGTAAATATTCTAAAGTTGTTCACAAAGTCCTTCCTTTTCTAGATCCTCTTTTTTCTTCTGTGGTGAACTTCTCAAAGGCTGCTGATGAATTTCACAGGAGACTTGAACAAGTGGACAAGAAAGAGTAAGTATGAAAAAAAGTTTTATATATATATGTGTGTGTGTTTGTGTGTGTATGCATATATGTACATCTGTCTTAGGTACCAAGGGTGGCTGTTCTTTCTTTCAAGTGACAACACAAGGAGTCTCTCTACAGAGCCCTTGAACTCTGAGACAGGCTGAGATAAATTAGCAGTGATGAATAGTATCAGCTGTAGAGCTTATTACAGGTGTCAGATTGACATCAAAATTGTTGTAATACATGGAAAGGCAGATAGTCCAACTTTAACTTTCACTGCTGAGCTCTGCATTTAGACACCTACACTTGAGTGTTGTAGGTGATGCCAGAATTTGTACATTCAGCACACCTCAAGGAGAGAGGATGATGCTTCAGAGATATCTGTAGGATGCTTGCAAACCTAAGGGCCCTACGGGACTCCTGTGCTTTCTGAGAGTGAAGGCCAGGTGCTCCTAGGCACCTAGTATGATACCAGTTAGTTGTGTTTAGGCAACTGAATCCCACCCTTACTATGTTACTAGGAGTATGGACACTTGACTTATGGGTGGGCATCAAAATCTAGCTATCTTCACCTTGACCTAAATCTCAGCCTTCCTCTGCTCTCTGTTGAGATCTTTCTCATGCCATTTAACACTAAGCAAGTATCTTTCCCATTTTATTTTGTGTAGTGTGAAATCTTGTTGTTTTCTAACATAGAAATTTCAATGCATTAATAAAACATGTATTGAATATCTCCATTTGCAAAACCTCATCTTTTTTTTAAAACTGTAGACCATATTTGTCTTTTTTATTTCTGTCCAAAAAAAGAAGAAAAGTGTTTAAACAAAACTGGGAAGTCATGTTTCCCCACTGTGTGAAATGTCTCTGTCTCCATCTTCCACAGTCCAGTCGCAGTGAGAATCATGAATGATCAGCTGATGTTGATAGAAAGAGCTTTCATTGATCCTTTGGGCTTGCCAGGAAGGAGGTTTTACAGGTGAGGCAAGTAATTTCTCAACCCACTGTCTAAGGCACTGTATTTTTGCAGGTGAACCCCCCACCAGTTAAATTTCTCTATAGGTCTCATATAGGAATTACAGCTCAACACATTGCTTTAGGTACAATCCAGTGAGCAGTAGATTTTGCTTATAATCCCCAAGGAGAATTCCTTGGCTACACCAGTCTTGTGGTGCCAAATTCTTCTCCTTGGGTCTGGCCCTCTGCTTTTATTAGCTGTGGTGAAACCACACCACCATCATACTCTGTGACTTCTACTAGCAGGTGTGAAGTACTACTGCTGTTACCACTTGCTCTTTTGAACCTGCACAAAATGAGGATTGAGTGGAGAATCAAAAAAAAAGGAGAAATGAGGGTAGAGTAAAAGGGAGATAAGGGTGAGAACAGATGAGTAGTGAGGGTCAGTTGAAGAGAGAAGCAGAGAAGAGAGAGCTTGAAGAGGGAGGGACCTTTCAGCACAGGATGGATAAAGGCCCATGAGCTGTGCTGCAGAGTCCCTTCTGTCCCAGGTTTAGCTGCTTCTGTAGGTGGAATAGCTTAAATCATTAACTACTATATTCTTTCTAGAAACTCAGTGCTTTTATTAGTAATACCTGACAAGAAGCCAGCTTCCAATGTCAGGTGTGTGACTACCTCACTTTGCTCTCAGTATCCCCCTTTTCCTAATGACAGGATATATCTGACTCACTGATTGATGTCTTTCATGTCAAGCCAGAAGTCCCTCAGGCAGGTAGAATTGAGAATCACACTTCCATCCTCCTAGGATAAACTGTCATTCACACTTTGGGAAGAATCAAATTGCTGCTTTCTACAGTTCTTGTTGAGTGTTAGGTATCATTTAGAGCTGTCTGGATTTTTTTTTTTTACTTTTTTAATTTCTTGCCTTTATTAATATAGTTTTAATGTTTATTTTGATTTGGGAGGACTCCTTCACATGCTGCAAATGTGCTTTGATATTTCGTATTTAAAATCAAACCAATCTAAGAGAAGATACGCAGTTATCCATTATTTAGGAAAAAAATCCTGCATGAACAAATAAAATTAATACTTTTTGTGCAGTTCTGATCCAATATGGTCACTTCTGATCTCTGAAGATTCCTAATTCACCCATAGGGTTTTTTACCCTTGTTTTACATTCCTTTCCCAGATCTGCTGACCATCATGCAGCTACTTAGTTATTTTTGAGGTTTCTGTTCCATTTCTTATGATACGCCTATAACTAGTTTTATTCCCTTTTTCAGACTGCCAAATTAGTTCAACAGGTTTGCTGAGCTCCCATTTTCAAAAAGTGTAACATGGTTTTGTTTCTAATTAGACAAATGCGTCATTTCTTCCCAAGAAGGCTACCTGACCTAAATCTGTGCCCTTTCACATAGATGTTGCCCTTGGGGCTGGCTCCTGTCCTTTTAAAGATATGTCCAGCTAGCTTTCTTGTGTATTTAGTAAGCTCGGATCTTCCTGGGATTCACAGATGTTCCCTACAATGAACCCCCTCCCCATTAATAGTCAGTCTTATTAAGTATACTTATATTTTTCTTCTTTCCCCACAGACATGTCATTTTTGCTCCAAGCAGTCACAACAAGTATGCAGGAGAATCCTTCCCAGGGATCTATGATGCCATGTTTGATATTCAAAGCAAAGCTGATCAACATGAAGCCTGGGAAGAAGTGAAGAGGCAAATTTCCATTGCAGCCTTCACTGTACAGGCAGCAGCAGAAACACTGAAGGAAGTAGCATAGGATGATGGCTTTGAAAACTCACACATAAAAGTCTGACATGCAGAGTAGTCAGGCTACCTCAGTGACCCAGTCTCCTCTGAATGCCTGCCATATCTGAGTTTTCAACCTTCCAAATGCATGCAAATGTGCTGGCAGGGTAAGCAGGAGCTTTGTGTGTCAAAAAACTCCTGAGCTAGAAATTACTGCATCTCTGACACTGACAGAACTGCAGCTTTATGAACAGCCCCAGATGGAAGCGAATTTGGATGTGGGGAGAGTGGGGAGGGTGGGGAGCAGGAACAAACAGTTCCCAATTAGAGTTTTATGAAAGATCTGCCAATTTTGAGAACCTGTTGTTTTGGAAGTATAATTACACAACCAGTTATTTGCTAAGCTACCTGTAACTTTTGTCCGTAGCACTGATCAACAGCACACATTTTGAGAGAAAAAATATAACACTTTTCAGCCTGTGTATCTTTCCTGTTCTGATAATTATTTTTATAATATAAGACATTGAAGGCATTCCTGTGTTTTAGAATATATTGTGCAGGACTGGTGGATGCTCCTTGCACTGTTTTGCTCTCTCTTTTCCTGAAAAAAATAAAATAGTGGCCTTCCCTCTGATGAAATCCAAAGCATGTTCTCAGGGGCATAAATGCCCATCCCTCTGAAAGCCACTATGTATCTTCCTCCTTTATTTGCACTCTGGAAAATAAAGACTTTGGGGGATAACCAAAAGCTGTCATCCCTGCTCTTTTTGGCACTTTCACTAGTCCCAAACCCATGGCAGCTTTTGTTCCTACTTTTTCCCAGGAGATTTTTTTCATGCAGATATCTCTGTCCAGCTGAAAGAAATTGTCACTATTGGCACGGGGTTTGAGATTATTCTGTGTTCAAATAAGACTAGAAGATTTACATTCAAAGATAAACTGAAATGCATAAAGACGGTAATTGTACAAAACTGTTAAATTTGTAAAAAAAAAAAGGATTCTTGCTTCATTTGCCCTTTGATATAATTCTCATCTACATGCTTTACAACTAATAAAAATGCTACAATTTTATTTGATCACATTCCAGTTTGTGGGAGCTGACACTAACCAATTTCTTCTTTAATGTAAAATATACTACAGTTTTTCTCACGGCCATAAATTGCACCGGGTTGTGGGAATAAAATCCTTTTTGTTTTATGGAGAATAGAACAGATGTGGTACTAAAAGGGACAGAATTAGAGAAACAGGACAGAGAAGTTGTTCTCATGTCAGATGCCTTGAATTCAAACAAGGGAACCAGAAATTACTATACTTCAGTCCTTTGGGAAGTTGTTTTGCAGGATATATGCCATCAAGAAGAGAGGCTTTCACTGGCATCACTTCCAGTAAGCCTCTCTAAAAGACATGGGATTGTGTACTTTGGATGTTGTTCTCATAATATACTGTTCAACTGCTTTTCACAAATCAAGCCTCAGGCACATGAGGAGGAAATTACACTTCCACAGTCCATGCTTTACCTCTTCTGTTCAAAAACAGAGTGCTTAACTGACCTTGTCAGCACACACCTAAGAGAATGAGTAGTCGATGCTGGGGACACCAGAACAAGGAGACGATTCTCCCCCTCTTCTCTACTCTGGTGAGGCCTCACCTGGAGAACTGCATTCAGCTCTGGGGTCTCCAACATAATAGGGATGTCAGCCTGTTGGAGCAAGTCCAGGGGAGGCCACAAAGATGATCAGAGGGCTGGAGCACCTCTCCTATGAGGAAAGGCTGAGAGAGCTGGGGTTGCTCAGCTTGGGGAAGGAAAGGCTCTCGAGAGACCTTATTACGGCCTTACAGTATATACAGTATATATATACGGTATATAAAGGGTCTACAAGAAAGCTGGAGAGGGACTGTTTACAGGGGTGTGTAGTGATAGGACAAGGAGGAATGGCTTCAAACTGGAACAGGGTAGGTTTAGAGTAGAAGAAATTATTGTGAGTGTAGTGAGTCATTGGAACAGGTTACCCAGAGAAGTTGGAAATGTTCAAGGCCAGATTGGATGGGGCTTTCAGCAACCTGGTCTAGGTGTCCTTGCCTATGACAGTGGGGTTGGAACTAGATGATTTTTAAAGTCCCTTTCAACCCAAACTATTCTATGATTCTATGAACAGTGACTACAGTTTTGTTGTTCTCTTTATTTCTACCTAACTGGGGATACTCATAGTTACTAAGTTCATCTCCACATCTGTAGCTGAAGTTATTGCTTAAGGATGTGGTATCTTGCAAATGGTGACTGGTAATAATTGCACTGGGTTTTTTTCCCCTTTTTTCAAATCATGCACTCTTCCTGCTCCATCATAACTTTACCTTAACTGCAATGGGCAGTAATAGAATGTGTTCCCAAGAGAGGGTTAGAATATCTAGATAGTTGAAAAAAGCCTTTAGTGCCCCTTCCTTGTGAGCAGCAGGCAACTTTGGAACTGTCAGTGCTTGCTGCTTTAGGATCATCAGACGATAAGGCAAACAAGGAATTTCCACACAAAAAGGAAATATCTGACAAAGTGTGTCTCCTCCTTCATTTATGGAAATACCTTTAACAGTATAAACTAGTGAACAAATGTTTCACCAGTAAATGTACTCTTTCAGTGGCAGCTAGCCTTCGAAGTTCTGTACCGTTACCTTGCTGCTGCAAAAGAATATATAATCTCCTCTTGTTTCCCTGTGCAGTTGGAAGCTGTAAGAATAAATTACAGCTCATGACAGGCTGAATGCACAGCTGGCATCGATCGCTTTGTTCCTCTTGTCAACTTAACTGATAACTCTGTACGAACGTACAATTCATCCCAACCTGCTACATCCTAAGTATACAAATCAGTTTAAATCTATTTCCATTAGTGTCTATAAAGTTCTACTGAAGGAGAGTGATATCCAAACCCTCATAAATAAGGAAACCAAAGCCCTTATAAATGGCTTATACCCATATTCTTAATCCCATATTCTCAGTATCAAAAGGATCAGTTTCTCAGAACTGCGACTGCCTTTCCTTCCTCAGTGAGCAGAATCTTCTGTTCTACAGATGAGCAAAAAAGCAACTGCTGATGTTCCTCAGCCCAAAGGCTGCTGTATTCATGTAGCTTTGCCTGCACATAATTTCAAAGTGTGGGAAGGGGATTTTTTAGATTCTCCTTAAAAATGGATAACACTGGATCACCTACTCTGTCCTTTCCTAATTCCATTTACACAGTTCCTTCACTCAGCCTTGCTGAGTGAAGCAATCAGTCGATCCTACAGTTGGGAGAAACAGATCCTTCAGCCTGCACAGGGACTGAGGCTGTAAAACAATTTGGCAAAATTAAACTTGGATGAACCAAATATCACTTGGGTATTTGGGCTGTCAGTCGTCTCTTTAGAAAATCAGTTTCAAAAGGACAGTGCCAGGAAGCTTATTTCATCTTGGAGACAAACTTTTCAGCAGGACATGTTGTGATAGTAAAGGAGGTAATGGTTTTAAACTGGAGGAGGGTCAATTTAGATTAGATGTAAATAAGAATATTTTTACCACGCAGGTAGAGAAACACTAGAACAAGTTGCCCAGACTGATGGTAGATGCCTCATCTCTAGAAAGATTCAGGGTGAGGTTGGACAGGGTTCTGAGGAATCTGATCTAGCTGAAGATGTCCCTACCCATGGCAGTGGGGTTGGACTAGATAGCCTTTAAAGGTCCCTTCCAACCCAAACCTTTCTTTGATCCAGTGATTCAGATTCTCTTATGGTTGAAATGCCTTTGGTTTACCTTTGGAAAGAAATCCATAACACTTGGTGCTGGAATCTCCAGGTGACACTGTGTCAAACAGAGCTGGAAATCTCTCTGCAGCTGGTAGGAATAGGATATACTCAGCATGACCTGTTTTTTTTTCTTCTAAATTCCTCTATTTTCATTCATGAGATTTTAGTGTACAGTTAAGAGTGCTATTAAAAAAGCTGAATGATGGTGAATGTCATGGACTTCCCTACGGCAGAGCAGAGAAGACAACACTAATTAAATGAAATACATAATTCTTGTTTCTGCTACACTATTCTGAGCCAGAGTGTTGTATTCCTCACTGAGCAACACCTGCTACACAGAAAGTGCCCCTAGAGAAATCAGTAGGAGCTGAATTCAGGAAGCAGTCTTTTTTAAGGTAAAAGATTGTTCCCATTACACCACTGAGACTAAAAGTAGCTTGTGCCAGTTAGAATCTGTGAAGTCAAGGAAGCTCCTGTCATTGTCAACACTTCTCCGAATGGATCCTACACCTTTAAACATCTTCTTCAGCTTGGGAAGCTCAAAGAATCAAGGAGGAGGAAGAGGAGGAGGAGGAAGAGTGCTTTGTTAGGCACCTCATGGAGGAGGGGCTGAACCTAGTTCAAATAAACTGCAAACACGTTACAACCTGCTATTAAGGGAAAGAACAGGAGAGGCAATAATAGAAAAACATTTCACAGGAGAGTATTGGATAAGAACAGACTTGCTATGTTTACATGGCACCCTCCCCAGATGTGCTTTGCTAGCTTGCTGAGAGTGCAGCTGACGTATTCCTGATGCTGCCATCCACATTACTTCCAAACTTGGCTGTATTTTTAGAAGGATACCCAAGTCACAGCTGCTGGACACAGTGACTGTTGTGACACCACACTCTTATGTGACCCATAAGAAGCAGGACTTCAGGCTGAGAAAACACTGCCAGCTACGAACACTGAGCACTGGAGGATTTAGCTCTCTCTGAGATCACTCATCCCTTCAGATATTCACGGAACTAACACCCTCCCCCCTCACCTACTAAAGCACTGCTTTTGTTTCCTCAGCTCTGTCTCCAAAGCCATGTTTCCATACTCTTTCCACCTGAGCCTGCATGCCCAGACACCTGCACTAAAGCTACCGTCAGCCTGCAACACATACCAAATTATCCTGGCACCTCTAGTTGCAGGAGTGTGAGCACTGATAGCAGTGATAGCATCACCCACTGCCACGGCAGAGGAATCAAACACAAGCATTCTGCAGGTCATCTTATGGGCAGAATGAAACACACTTCATAAGTAAAGCCAGGTTCATTGTTAGTATGCTTGAAATCTTAACAGTGATCAAAGAATGATTAGTCTCTATTATTAATAAAAGAACAAAGTAACAAAGTAGTTCAGTAACAAAGCAGTTAGAATATTTATGGGTTGTTTTTCTTCTCAGGATCTCCAGTATCATGTGCCCCTTCTCTAGACATCTCATGTCTCTGGTCCTCTACACCACATCCCATTCCTGTTTTCAAGGCCCTGCTTGTATCAGACTGGTATTCATCTGCTATATGGTGCTAAAATCATAAATATGTTGCTCTACACAGAAAACCTGCTTGTTATAGGATCTATAGTATCTATGTACACCATGCAGCTATAGATTGAGAAACAAAGTAAACCAAGTCAGGCAATAGCCACCTGGTCATGAGAAAACTTTTAACAGCCAAACAAGCCACAACAAAGCTCTGGGCAGGTGAAGAGAAGTTCAGACAGAGCAAGCCTGGCATTCCTGAGACAGACCCTGCAGAGCTGGAACAAAACTCGTGCTCTGACACCAGCCATGGGAATCCTGTATTCACTGAACTGTCAGCAGAGATTAGTATTCAGGGACTACTTAGAAGGGAATCCCAAGTTTTTGAAAGAACAATCATTAAGGAAAGCTACTTATCCATAGTCATATTTACACTTGGTGTCTAGTCCTGGCAAATCTGAGAAATGGATGAAATGGATCCAGCTTTTCTTTCTACATTTTCAAACCACCCCTGCTCACCTAATTCAGCCTGTCTGCATTTTATTTCAACAACCACGTTGCAAATTCAAAGGGAAGTTCTCTCCCATAATAAAAGAAGTCAGAAAAACACCCCAAATGCAACCAGCATGTAATAAGAATTTTATTGAATACATTCAGAAAAAAATAGAGCATGAAGACATGAGATTAATTTCTGCATATAATTTCTATTAATGTGCAGAATCAGCCATGCAAAAAGCCATCTCCCTCCCTTCAACCGTAATTCAAGATTCTTATAATGGTAAAATTATTACCACATTAAAAGAGTGTTCCAGACATATAACTCATTACTTTAAAAAGGATCTCCTTCCTGAACAGAGATAAAAAAATTTAGTAGCAAATTGGGAAAGATCAATGATTAAGGGGTACAGTATTTAATCAGTACTCATGCCATGTTTAAAGAATGCAAGCCAAAAATGCATCATTATGTAGAATACATAGATTTTTTTTTTTTCCAAGGCAAAATTCCTAGTAAAACTAATTCCTAAACTACTGAAATGGTGACTTGATAACGTACATGATCCAGAATACCATCCAATTGAAGATTTTTTGGTCAAGTTACATCAGTGCCACGTATGACCTAAGAGTCAGAGTAGCTGAACAGCCCAGTGCTTAACAGTATATTAACATTAAACATAAATTCCAGTTCTTGCAAGAAATATTGTTACAGATACAAGATCACAGAATCATAGAATTGTTAAGGTTGGAAAAACCTCTAGATCACCAACTGTCAAGGTAGCACCACCAGCATGTTCACCACTAAAATCACGTCCTTAAATGCCATATCCACGTTTTTTGAACAGCTGTAGGGATGGTGACAACATTGCTTCCCTGGGCAGCCTGTTGCAATGCTTGACAACCCTTTCCATGAAAAGTGTTTTTCCTAATATCTAATCTAAACCTCCCCTGATGCAACTTGAGGCCGTTTCCTCTCATCCCATCAGTTGTTACCTGGGATGTAACGTTAGGTAGGAAATGTGTAATGTTAGGTAGGAAAATGGGCTTATACATGAGGGATATAATTAAGATTCCTGTCACAAACTTGTACATCTATGCAATTTTTCATATTAAAAAGGGATTGTGAAGGTAAAGTTTTATATGCACCTGGACAGTCAGTTCTGACACATGTAACGTGCTGTGTAAATGTGTAACATGTAAACCCATACTGAAACACAGCTTTCAAAGACTTGTTAATTATAAAAATACAGCAAGACTGTATCAAGTTAATCAACTTGATAAATACAGCACAACCGAAAACGTAAAAAAAGGACAAATTTAACACCAAGTATTCCTGTTGATACTTGTTTGCCATTTAGTTTCATTATTATTAGGTGAAAGCCTACAATCAAAAATCACTTTGCTTACTTTGCAAATCTTGCTTCTGAGAAAGTATCATGACTAGTTTAGTACACCACATTTGGCCTCACCTTCTTTCCGCATTTTTTAATAAAATTTACAGGCAAGACAATATTCCATCTAAGTGTCAGCTACCACTATTCATGTCAAGATGTCATTGCACGAAATACCAAGATCAGCCACTGGTATGTTCAAGCCTATTGTGAGCAACTGTTCAAAACATCCAAATTCAGTGAAAACAGCTCTTGCAGCTTGATGATGGATGCAGACATATGGTTCTAAAAAACTGCTAAGAATTACTGCAGTTAAACAGACTTATGGCAGTCTAGACCATCTGAAAGTTTATCTTCTTATTCTGAAAAGCATCACAGGCCACAGAAAGCTAAGTAATTATTGTAAAACCTATACCTTCTTGCCCGATCAAAGTTGCTGTGGGTTTTACAGGTTATTTGTTTTCTTACTTTTTTAAACAGGTAAATTTTAAAAGTGGTTTTACTGCCACTGATGGGAAAAGTCGTTATAAAACTTTTGAAGTATCTTGAGTTTTGCACTGAACGTACGAACAAAAGGAGAAGAGTAGAAGAAATGAATAAAAAGCAAAAGCAAAATTGAGGAACCATGTTTACAACAGGAGCTTTCTCCTACTTATGGAAAAGGTGACTCATCTATCAGCACAATGTAGTTTGAAAGGGTGTAACAGTTACTGGGTCCCAAAGCCTGCAGTATTAACAGCTGATAGTCCATTCATCCACATTTCTCTCCATTTAGGTTTTAGTATACTAGGGTAGAATATGACTTATTTAAAAACAGAAATTCTGTTTTCCCAAGGAATTCCATTTCCCTTGTAGTTTTTTAAAAACTACATGTAAACCTACTGCATGTAAGGATGAAAATAAAGTGAAAATAAGTCTTCCACATTTTTTCAACATATTTAGGGTATTTATATACCCATATGGATAGACACGTTTGAACTTGCTTCTTAAATAAGAACTTTATCCTGGCATTTAAACACTACTTATTTTGTTTTCCAAGTTCAGAGTTCTGCACGTACAAACACATATGGCATGCTAGTAGCTGCAGCTAACTAGAATTTTTCATCCACTCAAGTGATTGTTCTCAGTATTATATCAGTAAGTGCTTCAATTGTTGGTTCAGAACACCTCAGGGAATATCTGCTTAATCTTCAGAGGATCACTTGGCAGGCACACATTTTTGTAAGCTTGTACCCTATCACTTCATGGTACCTGACATTTTAAAAGTTATTAAAAGAAAACAAAAAGACAGGGGGAAAAAAAACTATTATCAGAGGTTAACAGAATCTATTCAGCAGAACTTAGAGTTGGAATTTTTAATAGGGGTCCAAGAGAGTATGTAACCACACTCCCTTCAAGTAAATGAGGAAAAAGTATCTTGAAATGAAGGTAAAGAAGCACCAAAACAAATTTCATATATACATCACTGGTGTTAGTTTCTTGGTGTTTGGGGATGGTTTCTTTGGTAATGTATTTCCTACTACTTTAATCATGAAGTAGGACTTCAAGTATTGTTAGAGACAGAACTCTGAGCTCAAGTCAAATTGTTCCCGTTGCAAAACAACAAGATTCTTAGAAATCCATATTTCACTTCAGAATGCCTTTACTATGTTCTGTGTTTCTCTTGGCATTATGCCAAGCCTGCCAAGGCTGGTAGATGAGCATCCATGCATTTTAACAGTCCACAGGACTGCTTGTTTACATATATATATAAGATTTGGCACAGTAAATAATGATCTGTATTTGGTATGACTTACATAGGAAAACGTTATTTTTATTTCAGCTGCAAGCCGAAATTAAGAAAATATTCCAAGCAGAAAGAGAAAGCAATATTACTGTGTGTGTTGCTGTTTGGATAAAAATCTCATCTTTACAACTATCCTGTTTTCAGCGACATATCTTTATTGATGAAGAACTGAAAACAAAAATAAGGTCTTGATTTGTAGTTACAGTCTGTTCAAGGAAATAATATTTTTAAAAAATATTTAAATTCATAGGTACAATTAAAATTTGAGACAGACATTTTAAAGCTTGTTGTTTCTCCTAAGATATATCCTATAGATAAATGAAATTCTTAGATTACCATACTCAAAGTTAAAATCTATCTATATGGAAATAATTTTCTCAAGAAACCTACAGTGTGTCCTGGCTTTTCATACTACACATACCCACCTACTCTGAAGAAAGTCTTGAGATTTTGAAAATTGTAGAATAGGACAGAATAGACATTCTAAAGATCGTCAAACATATACAGCACTTTGGTAATTTTACAATAGTCTGTTGTTTGTGTACTCTTCACAGCTGAAATGCTAATTTATCCAGCCATTTCACTGTCCATTCGCTTTTATATTTAACCCTTCAAATAACAAAGGAGTAAAAAAAAAAAAAATCCCTTCTGACCAACTTTTTTTTTTTCATTTTAACCTGATCTCCTGCTTTTATACATCAAAGACAGCAAGAGTCAGTAAGTACTGAAATCCTTAGCAAATATCATTTATTCCATCCCTCCACAGCCAACAGGGATTGAAACAAATGTTCGTTTCAGAAGACAAAAGCGCAAGTCTGTAAGTGTTATTTCATATTATGTTTCTGTAACCTTTTATTCTAGATGTAGAACTGCATGCTATCCAAACTCAGATTTCTGTATCTGCCTTACTGTATGCTTCAGAATGAACAGTGTTGAAGTTAACATGGGCTACCGAGTACATCAAGTCTAAACCGATCAGCTGAAAAACTAACACACACACTGTGAACTGAGAACTGGGATAGTCAGTGGGATATCTACTGGGAGAGTCAGTGCATGGTAGGTAAGGTTGCAAGCAAAGGGCAATAGCTCTTTTACTCTAAATTCCCATGGAGACACTTCATCTAGCATAAATATACTCACGGGAGCAAGAGGAGAAATAGCTATTACGCTTCAAGTTTACACCCCCATTTACTGTGCGTCAAAGTTCTTTGTAGAAGGGAACATATGATCTAGCATTTAAAAAAAAAAATCTATATAAAAGTTAAATATTTGATTACAGTAGCAAGTCACCACTTCATAATGGGAAATAACTTGTCTCTTGGAATCGTTATTGATCCGAACTCTCTTGTTTTGGTTGTGTGTCAGATACTGGTAATTCAAGACTTGCCCATAACAGGGGCTCTGCTTTTCTCATAGTGAGCTCAATCTTTGTAGCTGTCATGTTCACATAACTCCTCTTCACATCAATTACCTAGAACAGAAAATATATTTCACTCTTCAATTTAAGAAACAGACTGCTAGATATCTGGGAATTAAGTTAGGGAGTACCTCATCACTAAATTTCAGTAGCACTTAGGTAGATGGAGATCCCTCTGGTATCTTGAAAAGTCAGGTCTTCCCCAATCCCAAGCTATGGAATGTTAATGGCACAATCACTTGCCCCTGCATATCTAACACTGGCTAACATACATGTAAGCACACAACTATACAGTGTCAAAGGTTTTCTGCAATGGTGTTGCAATCAGAAAGAACCTCGGAAGGTCACCTTCTGTGCCAGCATCAATTATGATGCCACACCTGGGGCATTACGTTCAGATTTAAATGTAATTACTGAATGACATGCAACTGAATTTCTTTCAATAAACAGAGTAATAAGGAAAGCCAAATCATTTTGATAGAGAAGAAGCTAAAGGCTTGTCTTTTGTTTTTTTCTGTTTTGTTTGTTTGTGTGTGTGTGCTTTATTGTTTGTTTTTTTAATAGATAAATTATTCCTATACTTACTCCCCATAACTTCACACTGCGATGAAATTCCTTCTCTCCTTCGAATACAATATGCATATTTACCTTAACAGGAAAAACAACAGAAAATTAGAAAATTTTATCAGGTTAATAAAACATTTGACAACTCAAGCATGTTGAATCAAAATATACCATGTCAAGACTTGGATCCCACAATGACCAAAGTGATCAAACTGTCCCTCAGAAACTGAAGTAAGTATTTTAAAAGATTCTGATACATTAACATAGTCAATAGTGGCCACTGGTAGCTGTATAATTTTCTCCCAGTGCATGATTTACAAATCAGAGCATTTTAACACTTGTTTAATATGACTAGCTGTGAAACAGGATACAATGAAGAATGATATTAAATTACGTTAAGTCAAATACAATTAAACTACTAATCCATAATTATTTACACATACAGTGATGCAAATCCATCATGTATGGGTTTTAACTGCAGAAGTAAAATTAAAGAGTTTTTTCATTTTTGGCATACTTGCAGCTTTTAAAAAGCCATATATTAAAATGCAAATGTCCAAACAGAAGAGGAAAAAAAAGCAAGCTATACATATTTGAACAAACAAAAATGCCAAGAAGAAGTCGTTACTCAAAAAAGACTCTTGTGCTACCTCTGCCTTGAAAATAAAGTCTGAGCAGATTTTCCTATCCTAAAGTTGCTGATCTTAAGGTAGATCCTCACCATTGTGCTATTTGCTTCTACGTAGCTCAGATCAGGAACAGAGTTTTTAGCATACACAGAAATAGTCACTTCTCCTCCAGTCTGGTGCCAATCATGCCTGCATGGAACTACCTTCTTACCCTATATAAGGAAAAAGGTAGAGAAAAAAAGACTTACCATTATATTCAGGAATATTTTTTAAAATATTAATCAGGAAAAAAGCCCAGTCAGTACTTTTCTAGTAGCCAATAAATATATCTTTTTAACCTTTGAATGGAAATATTTTTCATCTTGTAATTCTTCAGTTTGCTCCCAACATTGCAATGAAATACCTACAAACTAAACAGATGTTCTCTCTGTATTTGTTATACCAGTAGCCAAATCAAGACACTTAATTAGAAGAAGACCAGAAAAATCTTCGGATATGTAAACAGAATCCAAATTAGATGGAAAGAGACGCTTCCATCCATGCCCCTTACCCATGGAACCTCACTGACCTTATCTGCCCTGCCATCCCTACCTAAACAAAAACTCGACCCCTGAATGGAACTGGAAGTACAATTATTTTACTCACATCTTAAGTGAAAGAGGAAAGACATCTTAACAATCTTAAAAATAATACATATGGAATGTATTCTATGTAGAATACTACAGACTTACTTAACTAACAGAATGGAAAAGACTGCTCTTTTTTTCTGAGGTTGCCAAAAACTTTTACCATGAAATAGTAATACCACACATCACTAAAAAGAAAGGTAGCTATTACAAATATACCTGTCCCACAGATTACTTTCTACTCCATTTCTCAGTTATACTGCTGTCCACAATATTTCAGAGGTAATAATTTGTAATAGCTCAACTACAGTAATAACTCAAGCAAGCTACACACTACGTTTCAGTATTCAAAATTCAGAAGTCAGCTACAGAGAGCAATCTCAGTGCTTCTTACCGCATCCTTTTTAGTCCATACGTGTGCTCCTCTTGCACAGCCTTCTTGAGCTAAAAATGTATTGAAGTCAGAAGTTTTTCTTTTACAACAGCTCCAATACTTCATCCTTGAGAGTTTGCAAAGTAATTAATAAACAATATTTAGGACGTTATTTACCACGAATACTTAAGACCTTTCCTTTGCACGATATTACTGTTAATTTAGTATACTCTCTTCAGGCACGGCCATTTTTGACTGAACAGGCAATACAAAATAAATCAAGGCAACATCTACAAAGAAAGCATGAAGACATAAAGCACTAGTTAAAAAAACTGAAGTTAACTGAATACTAACCCTTCATGGAATATAGGTACACCAGAATGGTATATACATACTTCTTCTGTGCTGTGTGGTCCTTCGTATGTCTAGTAAAACAAGTAAGTTAAAGTGTGTTACTGTTACAGGATTTGGACCAAAGGAAAAAAAACAAACCAACATACAAAAGAAACACTGAACAAAGCACTACAAAGCTTTTCGGTAAATAATCTAAATCTAATTGCCTGTCCTAGATTTTCAAAGTAGCCATTTGACTTTCATTCACAGAAGGTTCCCTGGCACTGCTAGGAAGCTGTACTTTGTATTAGTGCAATTGCATTGACATCAATGGTGACACCATTTATGCTCATAAAGGTCACTTTAGATCTTCAGAGATACCCAGGTTAAAAATACTCTGAATATTCAGAGCAAACAAGAACTTAACTGGTAAATAAATTTATCATTACACACGGATTCTCAAAATGAAGTAAAATAAACAACATACAACTTTGCCACTGAGTATCAGATCAGTTCTTCCTAACCCAAAGACTGCTGTAAGTTCTCCTCCCACCAGATCTTCAGTAGATAATCAAAGATCTGTCAGGTGATCAATGAAATACCTATTTAAACCCTACTGTCCCGTTTTGTACAACAAAAGGGTGTCAAGTGTAAAAAACTTCCACTTCAAATGACTATGTAATATAACAACTAATAGTGGCGCTAAAGTGTTAAAATGCTGACTTTTTGATTCTTCTGGCAGGAAGCATTAACTGATAAGATCTGTAGATGTTTCTACAGATCCTCACAGACCCTCAAGCGTTATCAGTATGTTACCTCTCACTAATATCATATTTAAGTTGAAAGACATTAGTACCACGGATTTGGCAAGTTTACTAATTAAAAGTTTGGGACAGGTTTAAAAAATATTACCTTTGACTTAACACACTTCAGTATGGACAAATGTGTGTTGTTTGGATTATCAATGTTCACTTTTTAAACCCAATGGACCTTGTGCCTTTTCCAAATCAACTTGTAGAACACAAAAAAATAAAACTGGTTGTTTAATAGTTTAGTAGCTTGGTTTAAGAGTAGAACTGAATCACTTACTTTTGAACAGCCTGCATTTTTACATGCCGTCCCAATCTTGATTTCATCACTATCTTCCTCTGTAAACAGAATAATACAGAAAATAGCAACTGAATTGTATAATCTACTAAACACTTTGCTTTTATTAAGAACTAAAATGAGCCAAGGAGCATATCAGAAAAAAAACTCCCTCTCAAGCTATTTTCTGCCTGGTCCTGAAGTCTGCCAGAGAGGTATAAAGAAACAGAAGTTATGCAAACATTCCAAAAGCACTATTACCTATGCATATAATTCTAGGTTCTATACCTTTACACATTTTAAGTGGGGCAAAAAAAAAATGATGAAGAGGATTATTACAATCACAGGGGAAGAAAACAATCATTCATCTTGTTCAGTTTTGTAAAATGAAGAACCTAAAAGTCTTCCACTACTGTCTATAAATACACACCAGGAAATAACTGGGATACCATGGAGAAAAAAGAGCTATATTAGCTTGGCACAAGAACAAAAGAGCATAAAATAACCATTAACGTAGGTTGAAATTAGAAAGCTTTTCTTAAGCAGCAGTGTAGTTCTGGAACCAAATTCCAAACAAACTGTGGGCAGAGAAAGGAGGAAAAAGAGACAAAGGAGAACCAACTAGTCTTCAGATGAATTTCACCAGTTTATGAAAGACTTTATATGACACCGTGTTTGCAATAGTAGGAGTAAAGTTCACTTTTTGGAAACTCTGGCAGTCATCTATTCAGAAATGGATGTTCCCAGTATGTCTATTTTAACCAGGAAATCTCAGAAAACACACAGTTTAAATAACGTTAAGGACAACATACTGCTCCTGACATCTCACTCTCACATCATTCATATTTAAATTTTGATCATCATTTCCTGGACTGGAAGCTATTTTCCACATTATTAAGAACTAGAATATAATTACATGAAACTATCACTTCAGAAACAACATAAAACAGCATTTCCTTTATTTGTGTGACAATTAGCATCATATACCTCCTTAACCTCCCTCTATCCTTACCTTTTTTCCCTTCATTTTCTGATGATAGTTTCAGTTTATCAAGAGCTTGCTTCAAGGAAGCTGACACTTTCAGCTGTAAATTTGTCATTGGTTCATCTGGGCTAAAAAAAAAAGGCCATATATTTATGTCAGCTTCATGAAAAAAGAATTTACAAGAGACAAAGTAGTAACTTTTAATCTCACTACAAGGCTCTTCCTTTCATACCTCCCTTACAACAACAAATATAATTTGTAAATACTAATCCTTACTGTTTATGGAAAAACAGACTAGAAATTTAGAAGGCAGTCTTGGTTTTCATCAGGAAATCCTAAATACTCTACAATAATAGAAATAAATCCGAGATATTAAGGAATCTAAATACAAGCACCCTAAAATTATTTTTATGACTGTTTAAAACACTGAACACAACTACCAATGACTTTCTAAGCTATGAGGTTATAGACTTCAATTTTTGATTCCTGTAGAGATAAGCACTGAGAGATCCTTGTCATAACCAGAATTCTTTTATCTCATTTTGAAGTCTGAGATAACATCATCACTGCTACCACACAAGTTCTTTTAAGGTTAATTTGGGGATTTTTACACTACACGAAACGTGCAACACTCTATAACCAAGCGAGCTTTAACTTGTCCAACTAACCACAAATTTGAAAAACTTAGTTTCATACACTGTACCTTGGCCTTTTAATTGTTTCCAATGGTTTTGGTGCCTGAATTATGTGTTCTTGAAATCTGGGTTTCAGTTCAGATAGCTCCTTCCGTTCAGAGGTAGTTTTGACTTCTGGTTTAACAGGTTCAGGAGGTTTCTCACTGTTATGGAGACCCTTTGTACAGCCCTATTGTGGAAAGTATATGATTATATAGATGTAGTGTAGTTTGTGTGCACAATTAAAAATTAATGAAAACTGCAACAAGTTTTCTTGACTTATTTCTTCAGCTCCATCTTCTCTTCTAGCCCACTCCAAACATTAGCTGTGGGATTTCCCTTGGAGCCAAAGTGGAAAATATCCTCATTTGGACATAAGTTAAAACAAAAATGCATACTTTCTGTAATCAAGCAAAACAGCAAACAATACTGACCCTCCTTCATTATTGGCAAGTAGTTCTATTAAAACCTATTTAGATAATTATAACCACTAAAGCTTGAAAATGAGACGACTTCAGCATTACATGAAAAAAAAAAAGGTGCATGTAAGAGCTAAGACAGTTTTAACAAAAGTAAGCAAATTTAAAACATGTAAGCACATGTACCATTTAATATTAATCACTGTCATTTGACATATACAAATTGTAAATAATCATGAGTACATACCACAATGCTTAAGAAGTCAGAAAAGTCTGTTGTTCTTCTCTTACAACATGACCAACCCTACAAACATTTTAGAATAAAAACAAAACAAGCATGACTACCACACTTGATAACAGCTTATAAAAAGAAAAATATTAATTATATTACTTTACAAGATATGGCACATCACGACTAGAGATTATTTTTTTCCCTTCAATGGACAATATTATCTGCATTTTTAAAAGCCAGAAAAGTCTGCTACAGTTGGAGCTTCTAGTTCACTTGTGTTGCCTTAATCAAGTTCAGTAAACATGAGGCAACACTTCCATGACAAGTTAGGTGTCAACTCTGTACAATAGAAAACAGAAACATTACTTATCTCATAAAGTAACATGTAAGCAAACAAATACTATACCTGAGACTAAGCTCACCTGTGGCACAAGTAAAGGCCCTCTTCCTAAAATGACAGGGATTTTTTCTTTCCTTGAGCCCTAGTCAAATTTTTCAATTGCTTATTTTCTAACAAAGCTGGATATGTGCATTGCACTACATCAATCAAGAGCACTTTTTATTATGTAAACCAGAAATCCAATTTTAGAGAAAATTGTCTTGCCACTGTGAATAATGTATCTTAGAACTCAAAGAACCTTATTAAAGGCAGCAGTTTGACTAATGCACCATCACCTTGAAAGCTTAAGTGGTATGGCATGATGGGTTTCAGGTAGGTGGTTCTAAGATATCCTCAAAATATTAACCATTTCCACAGTCGAGGAGACAAAAGGTTCACCCTCCCCTCTTAGATTATCTAGAAGTCATAGCAGGAGGAAAAATGCTCAAGTGAAATTATGATAAATTTTTAATTATGACGAGAAATAGGATAAGGAGAAGGGGGAAAGTGTTTTATAAACAGTGCATCTGTAAGAGAAAGAGGGAGTAAACATAAGCTTTTGAGGCAACTGTATAATCTCTGTCTTTATAATTATGTAGAACATTTATGTACTATGTTATGAGCACAACTATAATTTTACAAAAAGAAATTGCCATAGTCTAAGTAATTGGATCATATTTAATCTCAAAGCATTTGTCCCAATTTGCCAGTGACACACAGTGGCCAATTCCTCAGTCATGTACTGCAATATAAGCAATAGCTCGCAGAAAACACGCTGCCCAGCATATATGCAGAAGCTTTCACGAGGCCAAAAGACAACACATTGTGGACTGAGATGCAGTGCCAGAAGAAGCAGTTCCTAAATACCAAGAAAAAAAAAACCTTGTTCCAAAGCTCAGCTAAACAGCAGTTCAGTGTTCTAAGAAATGTCTCTTAGGCTACCTAAAAAGTGCCAGGATCCATTTCTGGACACCAGATTTCTGACTATACACAATTCTTAGAATGATTTCTGGTACTGTTTTGGAAGTTGTGTCTCACTTTGGATGCAATCAGTAGATCCTGAAGTAGGAAAACAGTTTAGCACAAAACCAAATATGGGCTGTCCAGCTGGCCTAAGCGCGGGGGACCAATCGCAGGTACATTCACCATTGAAGAGGTAGCCCAAGAATCCTAGACAGCTGCATCAGAGGCATGGGTAACCAGTCTCAACCAACATTCTCATCTGGCTGATTAAATGAACATGACGGTTTTTTAAGGTAGACAAATGTCATGCACACATTAGATCTTTAGCCACATTAGACCACAAGCAGCTGGTCTGAATTCCAAGCAGGTTAATTAACTGAGAGTATGACACCTCTCAATGGCTCCACAGACCTATTCAGAGGACTTAATTAAACTGTTGAGAGACCTAAACTTAATCAACAGGAAACATGTCATACAGACTTGCATGACATTTAGACCACGAGTAGAGTTTTTAATTTCTTCTTCAGGTTTAAGTGTGCTTTCTCAATTTCATGGGGTTGCTCAAACCTGATACGCTGAACATCAGTTTCTCAACACAGAAAGATCTGGAGTTAAAAAGGAAAAGCAGCACACTGTTTTAGACCTACAGAAATAAATGTAACACTTAAAAGGACAGTTACATACTTACTTTGAGAGCATCATGAAAGACTGGCACACCTGGATGGTAGGTGCATGAATCTACAAGAAAAAGACTATTATTAATACTCAGGCATACTAAGAATCTCTATTCATTTGATTACAAACCCAGCAAAAATTTCACACTTGTAATTCGTGTATGCTATCAGCTGCCCAACTTCCCCAAGTGCACGTAATTACTAAGGAAAATGCAGACTCCAGAGAACAAGTTTTCTGAGTGCATGAAGCAAACCTAAATAATCAGGACTTTGTTGCTTCTGTATTATACATCACCAACTAGAAAGCAGGCATCTAAGACAAACTTTTAGTTCCCTATGGAACAAGAAAACTTTCTATGGACCACCCCTGGCCTTCACCAATAATCAGTCTTTACGGGTAATTCAGCAGAAGCAAAAAGGTGACCTTATGGCCACCCAACAGACAGAAAATACTGATTTACAGCATCAAATACATCTACTTGCACCCGACCGGAGCTTTCTGTGCAGAAGCACTCTGTCAAAAATTCTCTTTTAACGCAAATCTTAAGTTCATGATTTTATCCATGATGATTAGCTTGTTCTTTTTTCAATGTTTTTAGTATCCTAGGTCACCTAAGGACTTAAACCCAAAGGCTAGCCTTCCACGTACACAATTCTGACACATCAACACTATTAATTATTAATGGACTCTGTACAAACACTACACTGAAACACAACCTTCATTAATGAAAGTGTTGATCTTCATAGATGTTTATCAACATTACACAGCTGTTCCTTTTTACTTATGTATTTCTTTTAGGTGTAATATAATTGCTCTGATTATGTAACTTCTCTTTGACATTTATTGCATGCATAGTATTTTATTGACCTGACTCTAAAAGCAACGGGAAACACTAGCTGTTTTCTAGCCCTTAAACCAAAATTTTTTGTATTTGTTAGAAACAGCTAAAATTAAAAGTGAAACAAACAATTTTATGATAAGCCTCCATAAAGTACCAGAGTGAAAAATATCGCAATTGCACATAGTAGGAAGCAAAAGAGAAAAGTGATGAATAACTTTATTAATTACCAGCCTGCAGATATTAAAAAGGGAAAAAAACCCCAAAACCCAAACTTCACTGTTTTCATCTTTTTTATAAATATGTAGATTTTAAAGAAATCTTGTTTAGCATAATTTTCTTTGATTTTATATTCAGTGCCTAAGTCTAAGGCAGTAATACTGTCTGACAGACAGCAGTTTCCACCTTAACTCAGAAGGCACATACTTTGGACATCGGTCCTTCAGTCAGACTTACAAATAGATCCATGAACTTTTATCAATTCCTTCAGCTTCAGGGTGAAAAGCTAATGCTGGTAAACCTCACATGAAAATTTAAAAAAAATCTGGTTATTTTGTATGAAGAGCACTATTCTTTTCCAAAAGTATGACAGTATGTCATCAGAAACATGATGAGAGTAAAAATGAGCTCTGCTTGTAGCTCATTTCTGTATTTCTGATTTAGAAGACTTAAATGACTATTTCCAACTCCTCACAAGCACATGGGTTTCAGTGACAGAGCTGCTGTTAATCACTTGTAACCGTTTTAGAGACTAAAACCATTTTATGGTCGATTAACTCAGAGACAGCTCTTCTCCAGCTCACAAGTCAGATGCAGACAAGTGTCTGTTTGTCCATATGACCAATGCCAATCCTTCTTCCTTGCTCCCTGGAGCCTGTTCTGCAGGAGGTACATCATGGAGTAAACGAAAGCCCCCTTGGCTGCTATTTCATGAGGGCTAGGCATGCTCCACAACAGAAGATGCCAAGACGAGGAGCTCTGCAATGCCTCACACAAAGGCACTGGGATTTTTCCACTAAGCATTCTGACCATTCTCTGTCCTAGAGGGAGCAATACAGTAATTGAATAACAGTAAAACATCAACTCATTTTCGCTCACAGCGAGTCCAACAACTCTTATCTGAGTGAAGTTTACATTCATAGAAGGATCCCATCTCAGACTGTGGCTAAAACTGGAAAATTAGGATATACATCAATGGTCACCCACACAGTTAAAAGCATGTTCTATTTTACATTTTTCACTGAAAAAAAAGTAAAAAATAAATCAAGTTGCCTCTCCACTGTTATTAATAACTTTCCTTGACTAGGAAAAACAAAACTATTTCAAAGCAAGCCATTTTCTCTCACCTTCAGATAATTTTTGGACACCTAAGCACCACAGTTTTTCATGTTTTTGTTCTTGCTGTTTGAGGCTTTTTTAATGCTTATTTCATACCCAAACTGATCCCACTGTGCAAGCACTGCAATCATCTTACCACTACATCCTTGCTTATTTCTTTAAGCACTTTATTAGTCCTTTTATTAAATGTCAAAGTAGAAATTTGTATGGGTCATCCAAACTTAAGAGGTATTTACAATAAAAGCCTGTTGAATTCTTGAGGATGAAATGATGTATCTATCTACACACAGTTTGCAAAGAGCATGTGCTTGTGGTCTGGCAATGGACCAAATTAAACTGCATTAAGAAAAATCAAAATTACAGCCTATACCAAAAAAAGTTACACTGCAGTGAAGAAATCGAGTCAAGCACATGTGACATACACTATTTCAGTCTGGTTTTGCATACCATCTTCAACTGTCACAAAGCAGCATTGCTTTCAAGCCTATGCTAAAGTGTGCATGTATTACCTCATACCACTGTTTTAATGACAAAATATGATCTGCCCTTGAAACAGATTAAAAATGTTCATATGGTCATTCATAGGTTAAAAAAAATAAATCAAAAACCTACTATCTCTTTTGAAGTTAGAATATAACTTCTATGTCAGATACTGTGCAGGTCTTTTACTACTAATTAATCCATACTGTTAATGTATCTAAAACACATGAAATTTGTACCTTGCTAGGCACGCCACAGACAAATTCATAATTATGTGCTCAGTCACAACTGCACAGACATACCTTCAATCCTTTCCCTCAGGCTGTTTTTTCTGCCTCTCTTTAAGAGGCATACAGTCCTTCATGTCAGCCCGTTGTCACTTGTTCACTTTTTGGTAACAATGAGAGTTTCTACAGAGAATACATCAATGTATTATTTCAGCCATCAGATTCTGAAGAGAAGATTAATGGCCTCTTACATCAATCATCACTAAGGGAATGTCTGTACTACAGGCCAAATATTGACATAACCCCCTGAAAGATCCAAAACACCTTTGGGGCCTTCTGGACCCACAGTTTCTACCTATTCACTTAAGAAAACTTCCAAATAATATTTTTTTTTCCTAAACATGTCAATGCAAAATTCATTAAAGGGATCTGTATTTTAGTTTAACACATGTACTAACTTTGAACCCCACAAAACTTTAAGGGTAAAGCCAAACACAGTTCTGAAATAAAAACAAACATTTGAACCTGACTGCATTACACAGTTAAATGTGGATTTAGATGTCTAAGTAGCTATCATCCCACTGACCTTGGTGCAGTTTAGGGATGACAGAAGTCATAATCACTCTACTGCTACAGAAAACATAAAGCTTGGTTTTCTGAAGTGACCTGTGAATAACTATGTTTACCTTTAGAATTGCTTAGTCTGGGACACAGTAACTGTTCTAGTCACTTATCAAAACAAACTTCATCTCAAGAAATTGTTTTCCCCAATCCAAGCACCACAGTTAGCACTTGATCACAAACACAAGAATACGTCGTAAAAAACTGTTCTTTTTACAACGGTACATGGGATGAAACCCCAAAAAGATTTTTTATTATAAATACCCCTATCTGCTTTGTCTTTTAGGGCAAAGGGTGTAGGGATGGTGGTGGAAGAGATCACTAAATGGAAGCATT